>NC_086114.1:4455000-4782500 GCF_963921235.1 Mobula hypostoma | reverse complement strand
TGTTTATTTAATCCTGGATAATTATTTTGTTCTTAACTCCATTCCCCACCTTCTTCCTGTAACCTTCCCTCCCCTACTAATCTGTTAATCTGTATAGTAAAAACTTGTCCTCCACTGTCCTCTGTAGCAACAAATTGAACAGATTCACTACCCTCTGGGAATTCCTAGACTCCTCCCACTGAGCGAGGCTTCCCCTCCACATCCACTCTGAGAAATCAGAAAGAAATCGGAACATCGATCCCTTGGGCAGAGTGCGCAGCAAGACCTTGCGATTAAACTGACAGGCATGATCAGGAAAAACATCTTACACTAACCCTTCTGCAGTCATGGTGGCAGCCGCAAACAGATTCGGATCTATCATGTGGACATTGAAACACACACTGAAATGCTACATTCGCATTAACAACCAACACAACCCAGGGGACAGCTTGCAAGTGTCAGCACACATTCCAGAACCAACAAAGAATGCCCTCAATGTTCAGCAGAACAACACAAGCACCAACAGCAGAACAACAACAATGAAACAACAACAGCTAAGTCCCTTCTCCTTCCACCCACCCACCCACCAACACAGACAGTCCTCCGACCCCAGGACAAACTGTCTCTGGGCCTCCAGTGGGCTTGTGACCCACAAACAATGGACTCCCATAGGGGATTGCTGGAAATCCTCCAAGGCCAACCCAATGAAAATAAAACCCACAGATGCTGGAAACCAGTTCTCCTTCTTCAGATCTATCAGACGTTACTGATCCCATAGTGGAAACCAGTTCACCTTCAGATCTACCAGACGTTACTGATCCCGTAATGGAAGCCAGTTCACCTTCAGATCTACCAGACATTACTGATCCCATAGTGGAAACCAGGTATTCTTCCGCAGATCTATCAGACGTTAATGATCCCATGATGGAGTCACTTAATATGCAACCTAATGTACAAGCAAAAAACAAGCCGCACTGTGCACAGCAGCACCAGAGTATTAAAAGTGAGGTTTGAAGCTGGGTTGTTAGAACTGGGCAAAAGCAGAACTAACCACTGTAACACTGTGCCACAGCACAGACACGCAAACGCAGGTGAGCACTTTGCATCAAACCCCTTTCAATGCACATAGAGAGGATGTTGGCTACACTGGGGCAGTCTAGGACCAGAGAGCACAGCCTTAGAAAAGAAAGACGTCCCTTTAGAATAGAGTTGAGGAGGAACTTCCTTAGCCAGAAGGTGAATCTGTGGGATTCATTACCACAGACAGCTGTGAAGGCCAAGTCATGGGGTACACGTAAAGAAGAGAATGATAGGGTGCCAAAGGTTAAGAGAAGAAGGCAGGGGATGGGGGTCGAGAGGGATAACAAATCTGCCATGATAGATTGGCAGAGAAAACTCAATGGGTTAAATGGCCTAATTCTACTCCTATGCCTCCAAGTGAGGTCTCACCAATAAAGCCTGAACATTACATCTTGCTTTTATATTCTCATCATTAAATCTCTCCACTTTCCACCCAGAAACAACCTTCACCATTTGCTCTCTCATCTTCCTTTACATTTCAGTTTGTTCTAATCTTGTTTTCAGTTCTAATCAGCCTGAAGCATTACCACTGTTTCTCTCTCCACAGATGCAGCCTGACCTGCCAGAGAATTTCCAGCTTTCTGTGCAGGGTGATGAATGAAGGCTTGTTCTAGATGTTGGTAAGTGAGAGCAAAGTCAATGGTCTAAACTTAGCCTGAGTCTCACCTGCTCATATGTCAAACATTGGTCGGTCAGGATCTCAAGTAGAGGTGCTGCATTACTGTCACGTCGTTTAAACATCTCACGGACAATGGAGAGAAGGTTCCAGATGCCTTCTGGTTCTCTTCCACGAAGAGGTCGCAGAAGACAAGCCCACTCGGCAGCAGCTGGCGGCTCCGTCGATGACAGATACAAAGAGTTAACATCACTGCAATGAGAAAAACAATATGGATTAGAGACCCCTGAGAGCCAGAAATGACCTTCTCTTGCAAACATCTACAGATCAAGCTGGAGAGTATTCTGACTGGCTGCATCACTATCTGGTATGGAGGTCCACTGACAGGACTGCCAGAGGCTGCGAAGGGCTGTAAACTCAGCCAGCTCCATCACAAGCACAACCCTCCCCACCACTGAGGACATCTTCAAAGGGGCAGCATGGTAGTAGAGCAGTCAGTGTAACACTACCACAGCATTAGTGACACGGGTTCAATTCCTGCCGTTGTCTGTAAGGAGTTTGTACTGACTGCACGCGTTTTCTCCGGGTGTTTCAATTTCTCCCACATTCCAAATTCGTCCGGGCTCGTCGTCAAGTGGTAACATGAATGTAATAGGACAGCAGGGGCTCATTGGATCAGAAGGACATGCTACCGTGCTGTACCTCTAAATAAAAGAGGTGGCACCTCTAGAAGGTGGCAACCAATACCGAGGACCTTCTCCACACAGTACGTGCTCTTTTCTCATTACTACCACATAGGTTGTTTGCCCGTCTTGTTAAGGTGCATTGACTCTATTGGGTTTCTTTGTACTGACTGTGAATGCCGGCAAGAGAATGAATCTCAAGAATGTATATGATGACATATATGTACTTTGGTCCATGGCCTCCTCTTGTACCAAGATGAGACCACCCTCAGGGCGCAGGAGCAACACCTTATATTCCGTTTGGGTAGCCTCTAACCTGATGGCATGAACATTGACTTCTTCTGGTAAAATAAAATTCCCTCCTCCTCCGCTCTTCTTTTTTGTTGTAACTTATTTTTTATTGAAGCTCATCATCAAACATTTCCATAAGATGTATTTCAGATATTGTACATATATATCATATAGTCATATATGCCACAAACCTCCACAGAATATTTATCCGAGCCTCTTACCTCTTCTCACCTCCCCGATTTCCCTCTTCCTTCCCTTTCTCCTGACCCACTCTCCTCTATTTACTTTGAACTTTAATATACTCAGCAGTAGGAACACTGATGCAACACAAAGTATTTCAACAATTTTTGGTGTCTTTCACAAAGTCCTAAAGCATGGCAGACAATAGACAATAGGTGCAGGAGTAGGCCATTCGGCCCTTCCAGCCAGCACCGCCATTCACTGTGATCATGGCTGATCATCCACTATCAGTATCCAGTTCCTGCCTTATCCCCAAAACCTTTGATTCCACTATCCTTAAGAGCTCTATCCATCTCTTTTTTGAAAGCATCCAGAGACTTGGCCTCCACAGCCTTCTGGGGTAGAGCATTCCATACATCCACCACTCTCTGGGTGAAAAAGTTTTTCCCCAACTCCGTTCTAAATGGCCTACCCCTAATTCTTAAACTGTGGCCTCTGGTTCTGGACTCACCCATCAGCGGGAACATGCTTCCAGCCTGCAGCGTGTCCAATCCCTTAATAACCTTACATGTTTCAATAAGATCCCCTCTCAGCCTTCTAAATTCCAGTGTATACAAGCCCAGTTGCTCCAATCTTTCGACATATGACAGTCCCGCCATCCCAGGAATTAACCTTGTGAACCTATGCTGCACTCCCTCAATAGCAAGAATGTCCTTCCTCAAATTTGGAGACCAAAACTGCACACAGTACTCCAGGTGTGGTCTCATCAGGGCCCTGTACAGCTGCAGAAGGACCTCTTTGCTCTTATACTCAATTCCCCTTGTTATGAATGCCAGCATGCCATTAGCTTTTTTCACTGCCTGCTATACTTGCATACTTGCTTTCAGTGACTGATGTACAAGAACACCTAGATCTCGTTGTGCTTCCCCTTTTCCTAACTTGACTCCATTTAGATAATAATCTGCCTTCCCGTTCTTACCACCAAAGTGGATAACCTCACACTTATCCACATTAAACTGCATCTGCCATGCATCTGCCCACTCACCCAGCCTGTCCAAGTCACCCTGCATTCTCATATCATCCTCCTCACATTTCACACTGCCTCCCACACTGCGTCATCAGCAAATCTGCTAATGTTACTTTCAATTCCCTCATCTAAATCATTTATATTGTAAACAGCTGCGGTCCCAGCACTGAACCCTGCGGTACCCCACTGGTCACCGCCTGCCATTCCGAAAGGGACCCGTTAATCGCTACTCTTTGTCTTCTGTCAGCCAGCCAATTTTCAATCCATGTCAGTACTCTGCCCCCAATATCATGTGCCCTAATTTTGCCCACTAATCTCCTATGTGGGACTTTATCAAAGGCTTTCTGAAAGTCCAGGTACACGACATCCACTGGCTCTCCCTTGTCCATTTTCATAGTTACATCCTCAAAAAATTCCAGAAGATTAGTCAAGCACGATTTCCCCTTTGTAAATCCATGCTGACTCGGACCAATCCTGTAGCTGTGGGTTCAATCTCAACATTCAAGAGAAGCTTGGACAAGTACATGGAACAGAGGGTGCAGGTCATAGGGACTAGGCAGGAAAAAGTTTGTTGCAAAACTAGATGGGCTGAAGGGCCTGTTTCTGTGCTGTAGTGTTCTAAGATTGGGTTCTCTTTACCTAGTTTTAGGACTTACATGAAGATCTGATCACATTTTAGGTCATATTTATGCAGAAACAGAGAAAATTCTACAGGGTTCACAAACTTTCTAGCACCACTGTATATGGCGAATAAAACTGAAACTTGACCCTTGAACTGTAACAACTGTAGTGCTCCCAGTAATCTATCTGAGTTACGACAGGACTTAGTATTGGTATTGGTCACATGTATCAAGACACAGTGCAAAGCTTGTCTTGCAAACTGTTGGACCAGAAGAACCTGCTACCATGATACCTCCAGAAAGTGACATCCGATACTAAGGACCCTCAGCACACAGCATCACTCACATCTACAGTGAAGAAATGCTTTTGGCTGATTATGGCTAGAATCAACTCCTGCCTCAGCAAGGACCTGGACCCAATGAAATTTGCTTATCACCTCAACTGGTCTAGGACAGAAGTAATCTCATTGGCTCTCCATGTGGCCTTTGATCACCTGGATAATACAAATATCTATATCAGGATGCTGTTTATTGACTACAACTCAGCCTTTAACACAATCATTCCTACAATTCTGATCGAAAAGCTCCAAAACATGGGCCTCTGAACCTCCCTCTGCAAATGGATCCTTGACTTCCTCACTGGAAGACTACATCTGTGCTGACTGAAAACAACATCTTCATCTTGTGAAAATCAACACTGGCACACCTCAGGGATGTGCATTTAGCCCACTGCTCTACTCTCCCTACACCCATGACTGTGTGGCTAGGCACAGCTCAAATGCCACCTATAAATTTGCTGACAATACAACCATTGCTGGCAGAATCTCAGATGGTGAAGAGAGGGTGCACAGGAATGAGATAAACTGCTAGTGGAGTGGTGTCCGCGCAACAACCTTACACTCAACATCAGTAAGATCAAAGAACTGATTGTGGACTTCAAAAAGAGTAGGACAAGGGAACACACATCTCTCCTCATAGAGGGGTGAGAAGTGAAAAGAATGGGCAATTTCAAGTTCCTGCATGTCAATATCTCTGAGGATCTAACCTGGACCCGACACATCGATGCAGCTATTAAGAAGGCACGACAGCAGCTATTTATCTTTAGGAGTTTGAGGAGATTTGATATGTCACCAAAAACGCTCACAAATTTCTACAGATGTACTGTGGAAAGCATTCTAACTGGCTGCATCATCGCCTGGTGTGGGGTAGAGGGGGGAAGGGCTACTGAACAGGATCGAAGCAAGAAGCAAAGAGTTGTAAACTTAGTCAGCTCCATCAAGGGCACTAGCCTCTGTAGTATCCAAGACAGCTTCAAGGAGCGATGCCCCAAAAACATGGCATCCATCATTCAGGACCCTCATCAACTAGGACATGCTTTCTTCTCATTGCTACCATCAGGAGGTACAGAAGCCTGAAGGCACACACTCAACGATTCATGAACAGTTTCTTCCCCTCTGTCTTCCAATTTTGAATGGACATTGAACCCATGAACGCTACCTTACAACTTTATTTCTACCTTTTGCACTACTTAATTTAACTATTTAATATATCTACTGTAATTCAGTTTTTTCTCCATTATATATTGCACTGTACTGCTGCCAGAAATTTCATGACATATGCCAGTGATTTTAAACCAGATTCCGATTCATACAGATCAAATCATTACACTGTGCTTTGAGCTAGAATAAGGTAAAACAACAACAATGCAGAATAAAGTGTAAAAACCACAAAAAGTGCAATACAGGTAGGTAAATCATAAGGTGCAAGATCATAACAAGGTAGATTGTGAGGCCAAAGATCTAAGAGTACAAAACAGAAACCGTCCTTGAGCCTGATGGTATGTTCTTTCAGGTTTTTGTATCGTCTCCCAATGGTGGAGGGGAGAAGAGAGAGCTGTCCAGGGAGGGGGGTTCTTTGACTATGCAGGTTGCTTTAGCAAGGCAGTGAGAAGCTTACACAGAATCCATGGAAAGGAGGCTGTTATACTGTACGTCTATGCAGTGCTGTGTCCACAACTCTGCAGCTTCCAATGGTCACAGGCAGAACAGTTACCATACCCAGCCATTATGCCTCTGGACAGAATGCTTTCTGTGGTGTATCGATAAAAATTGGCACGAGTTGATGGGACATGGCTAATTTCTTTAGCTCCGGAAGAACAAGGGGGTTGGTGAGTTTTTTTTACCCTTGGCGTCAACGTGCTGGCACCAGTACAAGAGGCTCAAACAATAATCTCCTGACTCAAAGGCCAAATGGCCACAGCTGATGGTCTACTCCCAACAGTGACATTCAGGAAAGCCAAAGAATAATAAAAAAAAAGTTACCTGAACACAACAGGAGACGGCCCACAGAACTTATGGAGCGTTTTCTTGATGTTGTCACTGAGGGTAGATTCATCAAGATACCAGGTGCTCTGGTCTGAAGCAGATGGCCCAGCAGTGGGATCTGTCAATAGCAATGAGGTATTTTTCAAATGAGTTCAACATTTCCTGCAGAGAATGGCTGGCAAGAGTTAGACCATTTTTTTCCTTCACTGGCTTATTGTGCTCCACAAAGAATCACTCATCAGGCGCAGCAGAATACCTCCAGTTCCAAAAGCAACCATACAAAAGCATCTGGGTACCAAACCATGAACACTCTCTGAAGAAATAATAGCTAAATGAAAGCAAATGGGACTTACTTAGTGGGCACCATGGTCCGCATGGATAAGATGGATTGAAGGGCCTGCTTTCCAGCTGTATTGCTGTATGACTCTGTCAGCATATCGTTCTGTTTCCTTACCTCTTGTGTGCTATTTAGCTACTTTAGCCAAGGTAGAACCTCCAAGAGGACCACAATTTTGTTGTAGGGTTTGTAGGCTGTGTGCCTCAATGACCCGGAGAGCGATGTTGGCTGGAGTCAGGGCCTTGTGCTTTGGTTCTTGGTAGGGTCACCCATGCCAAACAGGTCAAAGGGTAGAGGCCAGACTAAGAGCAGCTCATCGATCCTCCAGGTTCAGGGTGCACCCCAGAGCTAAGCACCCTGACTGGTCAAAAAATGATTGTTACCAAAACAGAATGAAGAATCCTTCTATACAGACGGAGATAGAGGACCCTCATTGCTTCCCTAAACACCAGCAGTATAAATGGGCAGTAAGTAAGAGAGGTAGAGAGGGATATGGGAAAGGTGGATTAAGAAAAACTACAAGTGCTCTACACGTACAGAAAGAAGGATAACTACAATGAAGGTAGGACTACACAAGGATTAAGGGGGAAATACATACTAAATGCTGGAGGAACTCAGCAGGACAGGTGGCATCTATGCAAGAAGTCGACTGTACTTTTTTTCATAGATGCTGCCTGGCCTGCTGAGTTCCTCCAGCATTTTGAGTGTGTTGTTCGGATTTCCAGCACCTGCAGATTTTCTCTTGTTTGTGATTAAGGGGAACATGTGCCTGGACTTGGAGGAAGTAAAGAAGGTCCTTAATGAATAGCTTGTTTCAGTCAACACACATCAAAGTTGCTGGTGAACGCAGCAGGCGTTTCAGTGTTCACCAGTGATAGGGACTTTAACGAAGGTGAGGTCAGCATAGAACAGAGTACGGTACTGGAGCATGTTCAGGGTAAAAGTGTTGGAACTTCTGAAAAACATAAGTTTGGATAAGACCCTGGGGCTGGGCGAAATATACCCCAGGTTACTATGGGAAGTAAAGGAAGAGTTTGCTGGGGCATTGATGACAATCTTTGCAACCTCACTGGCCACAGGAATATTACTAGAGGACTGGAAAATGGCACTTGTTGTTTCGTTGCTCAAGAGTAGGGATAACACTGGGAATTATAGACCAGTGAGTCTTACTACAGTGGCGGGCAAACTATTGGAGAGGATTCTTAGAGACAAGATTTATGATCATCTTGAGCACATAGCATGGCTTTGTGAGGGGCAAGTCATGTCTCATAAGTCCAAATGAATTCTTTGAGGATGTGACAAAGCACATTGTTGAAGGTAGAGCAGTGGATAAGATGTACTTAGATTTTAGTAAGGCATTTGATAAGGTGTCCCACAGTATGCTTATTCAGAAAGTCAGGAGGCATGGAATCCAGAAACTTGGCAGTATGTATTTGGAATTTGCTTACCCACAGAGGGTGACAGTAGATGGAGCTTATTCTGCCTGGAGATCACTGATGAGTGGTGCTCTGCAGGGATCTGTTCTGGGATCCCTACTCTTAGTGATTTTCATAAGTGACATGGATGAGGAAATGGAATGGGTGGGTTAGTAAGTTTATAGATAACACAGAAATTAGTGGTATTGTGGATAGTATAGAAGATTGTTGCAGCTAGCAACAGGATACAGACAGGATGCAAAGCTGAGCTGAGAAGTGGCAGATGGAGTTCAATCTCAAAATGTCTGAGGTGATACCATTTGGATTATTGAATTTAAAGCCAGAGGTCAGGGTTAGTGGAAAGTTTCTTAATGGTATGGAGGAGCAGAGAAAATCTAAGATGGTGTTGATGAGATATGACAACATTGAGCGAGCAGCTATTCTATTAAATTATATTTTTTATGGACAACAATCTTTGTAATCTGCAGCCTGTAATTTCTCATTGGTAGTTGTGTTTTTGAATTGACTGAACAATCTGGCATTTTTGTGGTATCCTGAAGATTTTGGTGAAATGGACTCTCGAAAATGCAGGTACAGCCGTGGAGGCCTTTGCTCAAATGGACTTTGGGCTGGAATGAAACGGTGGGACCCCGGCTCAAAAGCAAAAAAATAAACTGATGTTTAGATGATTGAAGTACCAAGCCAGATTAAGAAGGTGAAGGCATCAGGGCCGAGGGTGAAGGATGAACAGATGTTCAGCTCACTAATCCATGAGGCTTTACTCGCCTCAGCGCTGACCTGACCTTGCAGCTGTGGCCTGCTGCAGTGCTGAACTGGCTGCGTAGCTGTGGGGCCTCTACGGTTCATGTTCTGTGTAAAATTTGTTTTATTTTTTTTATTGTTTGCACAAATAGTTCTTTTTTCCTCACAATGGATGTTTGACAGTCTTTGTTGTGTGAGACTTTTCACGGATTCCTTTGTTTTGTGGATGCCTGCAAGCAGATGAATCTCAAGGTTGTATATGGCATACTTTCACTGATAATAAATGTACTTTGAATTTTGATCTCTACGTGCAAGTCCGTTGATGCCTCAAGGTTGAGAGGGTCGTTAAGAAGGAATATGGGGTGTTGGCTTCATGAGTCTGGGGATTGAGTTCAAGAGCATTAGTGAGGCAATGTTACAGCTCTATAAAACTCTGGTTAGATCACAGTTGGAATATTATGTTTAGTTCTGGTCACCTCATTACAGAAAGGATATGAAAGTTTTACAGAGGGTGCTGCAGGGTACTGGGATACCAGGATACTGCAAGGATTAGAGAGCATATCTTGTGATCTCACCCCAAAGCCCATGAAGTACTTTTGAAGTAAATCTGAATATGTTGAGAGAGTGTCTAGCAGGACAGGCAGCATCTAGTGGAGAGAAACGTACATAGTGATGCACGTCAATAACCTTTATTGGAATATTTGAAGAAATGTTACTGATCTGGATTGTAAATTTCACCAAGTATTTCCAGCATTTTCTGCATCAGATTTATGGCACTTACAGTTTTCTGAAAGATTATGTAGCATACAAAATGTAACAACCCCCAATTTTCCATGACACAATTTTCTACAAACTTCCCTGTTCTCCAAAATGCCACTTGGGATCTCTTACATCCATCTGATCGGCCATAGTTTAGTTTAGTGATGGGATGGGCCAGTTTGGCTATCCACAGCAGATCTAGCAAGATTACTCATATCAACTCAGAAAGCTCAAACTTCCAAATAAAACATCCGTGCCAAGCTCACCCCAATCTGTGCTGCAGTGTTAACTTCCTTACAGAGCCCATGGCAGAGTGCCAACTCTCTGCAGTTACACAGAGAACCTGGATGCTGGCCAGCGCCCACTTACCCTTGATGTGGGATGAGTAACCCAACGTAGTTCAAAGTACCACACTCACAGACAGACACATTTCACGTCACTTGCATTTTGTTCCAAGTCTGTTCTTTCTTGTAAAAATTGTGTACAATTTTGGTTTTCTTGTGAATGCTGCTCATCTGATGATATGTCTGTGGTGCTGCTGCCAGCACACTCACTGGCCACTCTATCAGCAAAACCTGCTCATTCACGCAGATATCTAATCAGCCAATCAAGTGGCAGGAACATCATAGAAGTGAATTAACTTTATTTCTTACATCCTTCACATACATGAGTAAAAATCTTTAAGTTACGTCTCCGCCTAAATGTGCCACAATCATAGTAGTTTATAATAATTTATAATAAATAGAACAGTTAATGCAGCATACAAAAACACTCAAATCAGTGTGAGTTAATCAGTCTGATGGCCTGGTGGAAGAAGCTGTCCCAGAGCCTGTCGGTCCTGGCTTTTATGCTGCTGTACAGTCTCCCAGAAGGTAGCAGCTGGAATAGGTTGTGGTTGGGGTGACTCGGGTCCCCAATGATCCTTCGGACTCTTATTCACACGTCTTTATAAATGTCCTGAATCATGGGAAGTTCACAACTACAGATGCGCTGGGCTGTCCGCACCACTCTCTGCAGAGTCCTGTGATTAAGGGAGGTACAGTTCCCATACCAGGCAGTGATGCAGCCAGTCAGGATGCTCTTAATTGTGTCCCTATAGAAAGTTCTTAGGATTTGACGGCCCATACCAAACTTCCTCAACCGTCTGAGGTGAAAGAGGCTCCGTTGTGCCTTTTTCACCACACAGCTGACGTGTACAGACCACGTGAGGTCCTCAGTGATGTGGATGCCGAGGAATTTAAAGCTGTTTACCCTCTCAACCCCAGATCCATTGATGTCAATAGAGGTTAGCCTGTCTCCACTAGCCCTGTAATCCACAATCAGCTCCTTTGTTTTTGCGACATTGAGGGAGAGGTTGTTTTCTTGACACCACTGTGTCAGAGAGGTAACTTCTTCCCTGTAGGCCACCTTGTTATTGTTTGAGATTAGGCCAATCAGCAAATTTAATTAGCAGATTAGAGTTGTGGGTGGCAACACAGTCATGGGTATACAAGGAGAAAAGGAGGGGACTTAGTACACAGCCCTGAGGGGCTCCTGTGTTGAGAGTCAGAGGGTTGGAGGTGAGGGAACCCACTCTTACTACCTGCCTGTGATCTGACAGGAAGTCCAGGATCCAGCTGCACAAGGCAAGGTCAAGGCCGAGGTCTCTGAGCTTCCTGTCAAGCCTGGATGGAACTATGGAGTTGAATGCTGAACTGTAGTCCAAGAACAGCATTCTCACATAAGCATCCTTTTTCTCCAGATGTGTAAGGACGTTACGTAGAGCAGTGGTTATTGCGTCATCTGTCGATTGGTTATGTTGGTTGGCGAATTGTAGGGGGTCCGGTGTGGGTGGTAGCAAGCTACAGATGTCCTTGACCAGCCTCTCAAAGCGTTTTCTTATTATTGAGGTGAGTGTGTCAGGATACCAGTCTTTCAGGCATGTTACCTTGGTCTTTTTTGGTACAGGGACAATGGTGGATAATTTGAAGCAGGAGGGCACTCTCCACTGGGAGAGGGAGAGATTACATAAAAGCATGCAGACATGGTGAAGAAGTTCAGTTGTTGTTCAGACCAAACATCAGAATGGGGATGAAATGTGCTTGAAGTGACCTTGGTCATGGAATGATTGTTGGTGCCTGATGGGGTGGTTTGAATATCTCAGGATATGCTAATCTTCTGGGATTTTCACACACAAAAACTCTAGAGTTTACAGAGAATGGTGCAAGAAAAAAAATAAAAACATCCTGCGAGAGGCAGTTCTGTGGGCAAAAACACCTTGTTAGTGAAAGAGGTCAGAGGAGAATGGCCAGACTAGTTCAAACTGACAGGAAAGCAACAGTAACTCAAATAACCACGTGGTATGCAGAAGAGCATCTCTGAATGTACAACAGGTCAAACCTTGAAGTGGATGGGCTATATCTACAGAAGACCATGAACAGACAGAAATACATTCAGTGGCCACTATTATGCCTCCTGTACCTAATAAAGTGGCCACTCTGTGTAATTTTCATTGCAACTGTGCATACACATTTGATAATAAACTCCATTTGAGTTCATCAAAAAACACTTTCCTGAATGTGAATCAATGACTTTCCTTTCCCACTTTATTAAACATTACACTCTTCTCTCAAGCAATGCATACAAAGAACTGGAGGATCTCAGCAGGTCAGGCAGCGTCTATGGAAATGAATAAACTGTCAATGTTTCGGGCCGAGACCCTCCATCAGGACTGGAAAAGAGGGAAGACGCCAGAATAAAGAGGTGAAGGGAGGGGAAGGAAGACTAGCTAGAAGGTGATAGGTGAAGCCAGGTGGGTAGGGAAGTTAAGGGGCTGGAGAAGAAGGACTCTGACAGGAGTGGAGAGTGGATCATGGCAGAAAGGGAAGGAGAAGGGGCACCAGGGGGATGTGATAGGTAGGTGAGGAGTAGAGACCAGCGTGGGGAATGGAGGAAGAGGGAAGGGGGAGGGAGGAAAAATAAGTGGAAGTTGAAGAAATAGATGTTCATATCATCCAGTTGGAGGCTAACTAGAGAGAAAATGAGGTAATGCTCCTCCAACCCTAGAGTGGCCTCATTGTGGCATTAGAGGAGACCAAGGACCAATACGTCAGATGCAAATGGGGATTGGAATTAAAATGGTTGGCCAACGAGAAATGCTGCTTTTTGTGGAGCAAAGGTGCTCAACAAAGCCACTTTCATCTTGCTGTTTATATTAAAAATGTGACATTTCCATCATTTCTCACTCTTGCATGATCTCATTCTTCAGTGGTTACCAAGGTTTCAGTCAGTAAATCCCAATCAATATTGGAAAGCTGTATTAACTCAAATGCAGAAACAACAAACGAGTTACTGCAAGTAATTAACGCTGGTCTCCTAGGGGTCTACCACTCGTCAATTGCGGACATTGCCATATTAATTGCAAGAGCAGGCCTTAATGAGCATCTCCCCGTGGAATCTATGGCCCAAAGCATCAAGATGTAATTTCTACCACACTTACCAGCAGTCTAATGAAGTCACATTGCAAATCAAGTATTCTGCAAAATACATCAATCTTAGCCAAGCAACAATCTCTTTGGAGCAAAGGAGGATGAGAGGCATCTTGATAGAGATGTTTATGATGATAGACATACATACGACAGAGACGTGCGGCAACATGATGTACGACTACAAAGATGTATACGGTGACAGAGGTGTGTACAATAATAGGGAGGTAAAGATCGAGTGGACAACCATAACACATGAGCAGAATTGGGCCATTTGGCTATCGAGTCTACTCTGCCATTCCATTTATTTTCCTCTCAATCTCCGTGCCCTTTTCCCAGAGTGGCAATGGCTAATACGAGGCGACATGCTGAGGGGTGATTGGAGGAAAGTAAAGAGGAGGTGTCAGAGGTAAGATTTTTGTAACATAGAGAGTTGGAGATGTGTGGAACACACTGCCAGGGGTGGTAGTTGGTAGTTGAGGAAGATACATTAGGAACGTTTTGGAAACTCTGAGATAGCCACATGAATGGAAGGAAAATAGCGGCTATATGGGAAGGAAGGGTTAGATTGATCTTAGATTAAGTTAAAAGTTCGGCACAACATTGAGGGCTGAAGAACCTGTACTGTGCTGTATGTCCTATGTAGTCAGAGCTATTACCTTTGTCCTTCTCCAGAAGCCTAGAGAAGGCCCTAATTGTTTATGTTCTACTCTTATTTTCAGGGTTATGTACAGTAATAACATTTTCTCAGTCCTAATGATGATAATTTGTGAAGTCTCCTGTCAGTTAGACTCGTGACTACACTGGGATTGATGTTATTCAACTACATCACACTCTGGTACGGGAATTGCGAGGCATCCGACCATAAGGCCCTGCAAAGGATTGCACGGGCTGCTGGGAGAATCACTGGGGTCTCTCTTACGCCCATCTGAGATACTTATTATGAGTACTGCATGCAGGCTTTAGCATTGTCAAAGAGCCCCACCCCATCCATCCAACAAACCATCAGGCAGGAGGTGCCATAGCATTAGGACAAGGACTGTCAGGATAGGAAACAGCCTCTACTCCAGGCTGTGAGACTACTGAACTCCCTGTCACCACCCAGGACTCATCATATGTGAAGCACCAAGCGTTACACTGTTTAATTTTCAACTTGTGTCTTAAATACACCTCATCCTACATGTCAGTCTTCGGTAATATATTTTATTATTTGTTAATTTACTTGTGGCAATATGATTTTATGTATTGTGTGTGAGTTATATGTACTGCATTGTGCACCTTGGTCCAGAGAAACGTTGTTCTGTCTGGCAGTGTACATGTGTATGGATGAATGTCAATAAACTTGAACTTATCCACACAGAAGTGGGTGGAACTATCCTCCAACTCAATGCTAATATCCTGCTTCAATGGCAGGCAGTATTCTTCGTAATAAACGCAAGAGGTCCCACAGAAGCAAGAAATTTAAAGCAACAATTCTGGAGGGAATCATCAGGCCATGCAGCATCTACGAAGAGGAATAAACAGTCGATAGTTAAGGCTGAGACTGTTCGTCAGGACTGGAGAGGAAGGCGAAAGATGTCAGAATAAGATGAGCGGAGGGGAAAGAGTACAAGCTAGATTGTGATAGGTGAAGCCAGGTGGGTGGGGGGGGGCGGGGAGAGAGATGAAGTAAGAAGCCGGGAGGTGATGGGTGGAAAAGGTAAAGGACTGGAGAAGAACGAATTTGATAGGAGAGGAGAGTTGACCATGGGAGGAAGGCAAGGAGGAGAGACACTAGGGGGTGGTGATGGGCAGGTGTGGAGAAGAGGTAAATGGGAACAGTGCAAAATTGAAAAAGAGGGAAAGGGGAGGGAGAAAATTCTTTGTAATAATTTGGCTTCTCTTGCTCTAAAAAGGTATTTTTTATTGAGACTTGTATGAACCCCGACGTAAAGCACTGACCACTTTTATTTGATGGACTGTTGTAATGCACAGCTGTCAAACATCAGCCAACATATTTACATCTTTCCACATCCCAGAACTGCCACCAGATCAATGTCATCCCTTTCACACACACATCACTGTCATTACCGAGTCAATTACATATCCCTGCATCGATGGAAGAAGAATTGGCAAGTTACAGTTTACAAGTGAAAATGCATCAGTCTATAAAAAGACAGCACCAGACGTGGGTTACCTGGAGCCCCGCAGACTGTGTTAATTGCTGTCGACTGAGATGAAAGCAACTCATCGAGGAGCCTCTGTGCAGTGGGAAGAATCTACCGAGAGAAAGGAGGGTGACAGAGAGAGATAAATACACAGGGAACAACAAAGAGAGGTCTCAATTGCTATACCACAACATATCACTGATGTGCCGTATGTAAAAGGCAATTTATTTCACATCCAAAACATTTGAAGCAATTCAGTCCATGTTGGGCTTGATGCCCAGTTACTCAGTTTAGATTTAATTCTGAAAATGATTGCGAAAACATTGTGTGAACTTACATCCAATTTATTGATATTCAGAGACTGTAGCCAGATGTTCCTTACCTGCTGAGGTAATTCACTGATCAAATACTGAGCAAATTTTTGAAGCTGGTCTCTCTGTAACCGGGATAGTGATTCAGACACTGGTGCTCGCAGACAAACTGCAGATGCCTACAAAACAATTAAGAAATTGTAAGTTTATTCAGGTGCTGAAGAGCTAAATTGAGAATATTCTGCAATAGATCAGGCAGGACTGTAACAAGTCGTGAAAGATATCAAGACTGCGCTTGGAATATTGTGTGCAGTTCTGGTCACCTGGGTAAATGAAAAATATTACTAAATTGAAAAGGGTGCAGAAAAGATTCATGATGATAGTATCTGGGACTGGAGGGCTAGAGTTGTAAGCTACAGAACACAGAAAATCTCAGCACAGTACAGGCCATTCAGCCCACAACACTGCACTGACCTTTTAACATACCCCAAGATCAATCTAATGATTTTCTCAAATTTTCTTTCATTTGCGTGCCTATTTATGAGTCTCCTAAATGTCCCTGCTGTACATACCCCTACCACCAGCCCCAGCAGAGCACTCCACGCACCCACCACTCTCCGTGTAAAACACCTACCTCTGACATCCCCCTATACTTTCCTTCAATCACCTTAAAATTATGCCCTCTCACATTAGCCATTGCCTCCCTGGGAAAAATGCACCGGCTGTCCGCTCTATCTCTGCCGCTCAGAATCTTGTACACCTCTGACAAGTCACCTCTCCCTCTCCTTCACTCCAAAGAGAAAAGTCCTAGCTTGTTCAGCGTACCGTTGTAAGATGTGTTTCTAATCCAGGCAGCATCCTGGTAAATCTCCTCTGCACCATCTCTAAAGTTTCCACAATGAAGTGACCAGAACTGAACACAATATTCCAAGTGTGGTCTAATCAGGGTTTCATCGAGCTGCAACATTATCCAACTAATTATCCTCCAACTAATGGCCAACACACCATATAATTCCTTAACAACCCTAAAAATTTGTGCAGCAACTTTGAGGGAACTATGGACATAGATCCCAAGATTAAAGGAGAGACTGGATGGCTGGAACCTTTTTCTCTGGAGCACCAAAGGCTGAGGTATGACCTTATAGGTAAAATATTACAATCTTTTTCCCCAGGGTGAGGGAGTTTAAAATTGGAGGGAAAAGGTTTAAGGTGAGAAGGACAAGATTTAAAACAAATCTACAGGTAAAGCTTTTCCAGAGGGTAGTGGGTATGTGGAACGAACTGCAAGAGGAAGTGGTGGGTACAATTACAACATTTAAAAGACAGAGTAACAGAATCATACAGCATGGAAATATGCCATTCAGCCCAACTCCTCCATGCCGACCAAGATGCCCATCTAAGCTTGTCCCATTTGCCCACATTTGGCCCATATCCCTCAGACCCAGGGGTTCCCAACCTTTTTTATGCACTGGACTCCTGTCATTAATCAAGGTGCCTGTGGACCCCAGCTTGGGAACTCCTGCTCTAAACCTTTCCTATCCATGTACCTGTCCAAATGTATTTTAAAAATTGTTCATATACGTACCTGCTTCAACCACTTCCTCCTTCAGCTTGTTCCACACAACCAACACACTCTGGGTGAAAAGGTTATCCCCATTAAACTTTTCTCCCTCTCACTTTAAACCTGTGTCCTGTCTTGATTCTCCATCCTCAGTATAAAAGATTGCGAACATTCGCCCTATCTATCTATGCCCCTTGTGATTTTATACTGGATGGCATCTGTTAGTCTCGTGAGACCATGGATCTGTGCCTGGAAAGTCTTGCTTCAGTCTCACCAGGGTGCAGGCCTGGGCAAGGTTGTATGGAAGACTGGCAGTTGCCCAAGCAGCAAGTCTCCCCTCTCCATGCCAGCGATGTTGTCCAAGGGAAGGGCAAGAGCCGACACAGCGTGGCACCAGCAACATCACAGGAGTTGCCAGAGCGAGGTTGAAGGCAATGTTGGACTGTCTTAGGGACTCCAGCTCCGGATTTGTCCTCAGGGTTTACTCCCGAAGCCTTTCCCATGAGTGGGTATGGCCGCAAGGCAGCGGAGGTCTGAAGTCAGAGTTTTCCCCAAAATGATCAGCCCCTCATTTTCCCAAGCTCCAGTGAACCTGCTCAGTCTCTGCATAGCTCAGTCCCTCAAGTCTCAGTAACATCCTACGAAATTTTCTCTGCATTCTTTCCAGCTTTGTGGCAAGCACGGATAAAAAAAAGGGTTCGGCGGGCTATTGGTCAAACGCAGCAAAATGGGACGAGCTCAAACAGGCACAGACAAGTTGTGCCAAAGGGCCTCTTTCCACACTGCGTTACTGCATGACTTCAAGTCAACAAACTCAAATTCTGCTGACAGAAATCCCTTATAGGGCTGCTTGACAAATCTGGTCTACCTCAAGAGAAAATATCAAGAAGAGATTTTGAAACTAGCAGTGGGTACATCACGAAGAAAAATGCATTCTAATTGATGGCAAAGCTCTTAATTCACTAGTCGTGGTGGGTAGACACCCAGAACAATAACTTTAATCCATACTTTACCTCAACAGTTTTCAAGATTCTGATTCCCACTAAATTGTATTTGCAACCAGGTTACATCATCTCCCACAGACACAATGAGCTACGGTTCTTGGAAACAAAATTCCAGAAACCAATTTATGAAGTCACAGGAGAAAACTTGCTACCTTTGAAATACAGAGTTATTCAGTAACAGAGATTGCATATTTGTTCATTTCTTTATAAGTCCATTTTTATCTTTTTATTCAATTCATTATGAACATTATCTGACGAGGCGTGTGTGAGACCAAATGGGGGGGGGGGAAGAGGGGGGGAGGGGAGAGAGAGGGGAGAGAGTGGAGAGAGAGTGGAGAGAGAGTGGAGAGAGAGTGGAGAGAGGGAGGAGAGAGGGGGGGAGAGGGAGGAGAGGGGGGGAGAGGGGGGAGAGGGAGAGGGGGAGAGGGGGAGAGGGGGGGAGGGGGGGAGGGGGGGAGGGGGGAGGAGAGAGGAGAGAGGAGAGAGGAGAGAGGAGAGAGGAGAGAGGAGAGGGGGAAGGGGGAGGGGGAGGGGAGGGGAAAAATGGGGAAGTGGACAGAGGTCAGAGTAAGAAGCTTTGGAAGGGGAAGATGCACAAACTGTCAGATGTGGGAGAATGTGTATTGGTGAGATAATATTTGGAAACACATCTATCATTCTACTGGCCACTGCCTCCCAACTCAGCCTCTTTCCAACAATCACCTCAGGCTCCCACTTCGTTACTTCCCCTGGCCATCATCCTGCTCCTCCTAGTTTACATGAGATAATATTTGATTTGTACTCAAAAGTTCTCAAGACTTACTCCCGAAGAGAGTAACCACTTCAACAGCAGTAAAACTGACAGAATCATTACATCGTGAAAGACAACAGGTGCAAGGTCAATTAATAATTGAAGGAATAACACACTTCGGCTAATTGATAGGAAGCAAAGACATGAAGCAGACGGTTGTGTGGAATTAACGCACATTCTGTTACAGTGAATTACTAAGCTGACTGACTGCTTCTCTCAGGCTTTGCAAGGCTCCTCTTAATCTGAAACTCAACAGCAAAATATAGCTTATTCTGGAAATGTTGTATCTAATTTGATCCAGATCCCATCTGATTTAATCTTCCAGACCAGTCTACTATGTGGGAACTTTTCAGAAGCCTCGCCAAAGTCCATGCAGGCAACATTTTCCACCCTGCCCTCATCAATACTCTTGGTCACCTTGGCATGATAGTGTAATGGGTAACATAACGCTTTACAGTGCCAGCACTCTGAGTTCAATTTCTGCCACAGTCTGGAAAGAGTTTGCAGTGGTTTCCTTGGGCACACTATGTGGGGCAAAAGCACCTTAAGATTTGGCACAATCGATGCATTTCGCTGTATGCTTTGATATTTAGATGAACTGTACAGGTCACAAGTAAACTTGATTCTTGGTTGTCCAGGGCATGAAGAGATACGGGGAGAAGGCAGGAGATTGGGGCTGAGAGGAAAGTTGGATCAGGCATATTGAAATGGTAGAGCAGACTCGATGGGCAAAATGACCTAATTCTGCTCCTGTATCTGATGGTCTAAAGCGAATCTAATCTAACCAATCCCCCAACCTTACCAAGACCACCGACAACTCTCCACAATAAAAATGGTACAATTTAGAACACTTACAATCACTGTTAAATATGTTAAACAATCAAATATTAATAAATGGTTGAAAATAAGATCTTGTAAAATTTTAACAATTCTTTTATTTCATTTAGAGACACAGTTTGGAACAGGCTCTTCCAGTCCAATGAGGAGCATCATGCACTTTAACCCTAACCTAATCACAAGACAATTTACAATGACCAATTAACCTACTAACTGGTACGTTTTGGATTGTGGAAGGAAAGTGGAGCACCCAGAGAAAACTCATGTGCTGACAGGAAGGACGTACAAGCTGCATACAGAGGGTGCCGGAATTGACCTCCAAACTCCAGAGCAGCCTAAGCTGTAATAGCTTGGCGCTAACCACTATGCTGCTGTGGCAGCAAACTAATAAACTAATAATTCATCTCACACTTGACCACAATCAATATAAAATATCTGGAGCATCCTCTAAGACTGGCACGGAAATCTCTGTTGTGAGGAATGTACTTAGCTCCAGTGATGGAGAATTGTTTGACATTAGTTTGACAGAAACAACCTCCACACTTCCATCTTCATACACAACAAAGTCTTGGTGTCAATTTTTTGGGAAAGAATCTGCTATAAAGGCAGCAAGGCAGCGGCTATATTTCATCAGGAGTTCGAGGAGATTGGATTTGTCAGCTGAAACACTTGAAAACTTCCTACAGGTGTACCATGGAGAGCATTCTGAATGGCTTCATCACCGTCGGGTATGGGGGTGGGGGGAGTGGTGCTACCTCACAGGATCGAAGTAACTTGCAGAAAGTTGTAAAATTAGTCAGCTCCATCATGGGTACTAGCCTCCATAGTAACCAAAACATCTTCAAGGAGCAATGCCTCAGGAAGGCACTGTCCACCATTAAGGAACCCCAGCATAGTCATAGTCATACTTTATTGATCCCGGGGGAAATTGGTTTTTCGTTACAGTTGCACCATAAATAATTAAATAGTAATAAAACCATAAATAGTTAAATAGTAATATGTAAATTATGCCAGGAAATAAGTCCAGGACCAGCCTATTGGCTCAGGGTGTCTGACCCTCCAAGAGAGGAGTTGTAAAGTTTGATGGCCACAGGCAGGAATGACTTCCTATGACGCTCTGTGCTGCATCTCGGTGGAATGAGTCTCTGGCTGAATGTACTCCTGTGCCCAACCAGTACATTATGTAGAGGATGGGAGACATTGTCCAAGATGGCAAGATGGCACCCAGGACATGCCCTCTTCTCACTGTTACCATCAGGAAGGAGGTACAGAAACCTAAAGGGACACACTCAATGATTCAGGAACAGCTTCCTCCCCTCTGCCATCTGACTTCTGAATGGACATTGAACCCATGAACACTATCTCCCTATTTATTAAATTTCGGTGTTTGAACAACTTATTTTAACTATTTAATATACATATATTAACTGTAATTCCGCTTTTTTCTATATTGCATTGTATAGCTGCCGCAAAGTTAACAAATTTCATGACGTATGCTGATGATATTAAAGCTGATTCTAATGCATGATGGCTATTTCAATGTCATTCCCCTGCCACAACGTTTTAATAAAAAAAAGCAATTAAAAAGGTGCCACATAAACAATTCCAAGTGATTTAAGAAGGTTTTTCAAAGAAAATGAGTTTCAGAAACTGAGGTAATGCAGTGAACTCTGCCAATAGATTTACAGGATGATTTTCCTTTTGTTCCAACACAGTAGATTATCCAATTATTGAAGAGCACTCTGACCTGAACACAGAGGCACAAGACAGATAACAAGCCAATGGTCATAAATTACACCACACTTTGATCTCAACACACTGAGATTCCAAACTCAGTAATCCATAACTCTCGAACTGCAGCCATTTGCTTCAGGGGCCACACAGGAGAGAAATGCACCATCACCAGAGGTTCTCTGAGTTTCCGCTCGGTATAAGTCAATAAACAAGAGACAGAGTTTAAAACGTGATGCAGACTGATAATAAACACAAAAGATTCTGTAGATGCTGGAAATCTTGAGCAACACACACACACAGAATACTGGAGAAACTCAGAAAAAGGACTGAACTAGATAGGAATTTTGGTTGGCAAGTGCCTGCTTCCATGGAACATGACTCTATAACTCAAAAGTTCAAAGTATATATAAATTATTACAACCTTGAGATTTGTCTGCTTGCAGCATGTCAGGTAGCATTTATAAAAGGGAATACACAGTCGGCATTTCAGGCCAAGACCCTTCTTCAGGACTGGAAAGGAAGGGGACAGAAGCCAGAATAGGAAGGCGGGGGAGGAGTACAAGCTGGCAGGTGAAGGGGAAGGTGGATAGGTGGGAAAGGAGGGATAAATGAAGAAGCTGGAAGATGATAGGTGGAAGAGATAGAGGGCTGAAGAGGGAGGAATCTGACAGGAGAGGAGAGTGGACCATGGGAGAAAGGGATGGAGGAGCGGAACCAGAGGGAGGTGTTGGGCAGATGACTAGAAGGGTTGAGAGGGTAAACAGAATGGGGAATGGAAAACGAGAGAACAGAGTGAGAGATATAACTGGAAGTTTAAGAAATTAACAATCATGCTATCAGGTTGAAGGATACACAGACAAAATATGAGGTATTGCTCCTCCAACTTGAGTGTGGCCTCATCATGGCAGAACAGGAGGCCATAGATAATGTTGAAATGGGAATGGGAAGTCAAATTGAAATGGGTGGCCATTGGGAAATCCTGCCTTTCGTGGTGGACGGAGTGAAGGTGCTCAACAAACTGGTCCCCAATTCTGCTTCAGGTCTCACTAATATATAGGAGGGATTAAATGTATCTACCAGATTTCAGATTTATTTATCACAGATACATTGAAACATATAGTGAAATGAGCAGTTTGTATTAACAACTAACACACCCAAGGGGGTAGCCCTCAAGTGTCACCACCCATTCCAGTGCCAACACAGCAGGCCCACAATGCTCAGCAGAACAACACAGAACACAACCAATAACAAACCAGCAACAGCAAAACAAGCCCTGTTTCTCTTTCCCACCCTCCCATCCGCTGTCACTAGAACTGAACACAATACTCCAAAACGCAAACACAACATGGTCTTATAGAGCTGCAACTCTGAGGGATCTATGGACGTGGACCCTCTGTTCCTCCACACTGCTAAGAATCCTGCCATTCGCCCTGTACTCTGCCTTCAGATTTAACCTTCCAAAGTGAATGACTTCACACCTCGCAAGGTTGAACTCGATCTGCCACATCTCAGCCCGGATCTGCATCCTGTCAATCACTTGATATTCACCCATTCATTTTCATTTCAAATGGTTCGATTTTATATCAGAGGAAGTATACAGTAAACAACCTGAAATTCTTACTCTTCACAGAGACATCCATGAAACAAGAAAGTATGAGCGACGGCAATATCAGAACCCCAAAGCCCCCCTTCACCCTTCCCATGAACAAGCAGCAGTAGAAGCAACGATCCTCCCCCCGACCCTCTTCCACAAGCAGAAGCACCACATTGCAAGCAATAACCAAAGCCCCCAAAGAGACCTTGGTCTGGAGTCCATCAAAAACTACTTCTCTATTTTCATTCATTTGATTGACGACAGGTTTAACTGGGTGGATTTCCCAGCTCAAGAGTGGCAAGGCTGGCAGAAGATCTCTCACATGCCCACCAACATCCAATTCATCCGCCTGCACACACGAACACCAAGGGGGGTCTTAGAATAACCCATTAATCTTTGGAGGAAACTGAGGTACCCAGGGGAAGGCCACCTGGTTACGGGGAGAACACGCAAACCCCATGCAGACAACGACAAGGTTAGGACTGAACCTGCTTCCTCTCCCCCGTGACTTGTGTAATAGCAATGACTTCACACAACCCCACAACAGTAGACATCCAGCTTTCTATACAGTGAGATGCAAGATGCCAAGCTTTGACAGCTTGAAGGGAAACAGACCATTTAATTTCTGAGCAAGTGCTGTTTTCTGCATAAACATTCACTGTGCAATTCCACAGTATTTACCAGATACTGTGGATATATATTTCAATCAGCCAAAATAATCAAACTTTCAGTGTTATTTTTTATAAATTTCCTTAAAAAAAAGGTTCCAGGTACAAAAAAAAATCTTTGATTTTCAATTCAGCATTCAGTTTTAATTCAGGTAAAATTGTACAAAATATAAATTGATTGGAAAGAGATAAAGATAAGCTTTATTTGTCATACGCACATCAAAACATAGGTACCTGCTGTACCTAATAGAGTTGTCACTGAGTGTATGTTTGTGGTCTTCTGCTCTCTAGCTCATCCACTTCAAGGACTGAGACATTGTGCATTTACAGATGCTCTTCATAACATGTGGTTATTTGAGTTACTGTCATCTTCCTGTCAGCCTAAACCAGTCTAGCCATTCGCCACCGACATCTGTTTCCTCAGGAGGCTAAAGGAATTTGCCATGGCCCCTGCTATTATGACTAATGGTCAAGTACTCGTACAATAAAATGGAGTCTACGCTTCACAATTTACCTCATGATGAACTTGCACCTTATTGTCTGCCTGCACTGCACTTTCAAAGATTCAAAGTATATTTATTATCAAGTTATCCATGCAGTATACAACCCAGAGGTTCATCTTCCCACAGACACAGTCAGGAAACAAATAAAAACGGAACTCGTCAAATCCCCAACATGCAAAAAAGGAAACTGCACAAATAGCATAAAAATGAATGAGAAACCCAGAACATAAAACACCAAAGTCATCGAAAGAAACCAGGCATATTCAGTTCAGTTCAATCTAGCACTGTGTCGTTCATTATCTACAGGCCGCCCCGATCAAAATTGCACAAAATAGCAACAAAAAAAGGAGCAACCAGAAACCAGAAACACATCGTAACGTGAACTCCACAAGTTGTGTTGATTAAACCTCGCCAAGACCCAGGACTCCAGCAGCATCGAGCAAGATGGAGAGAGAGAGACAGACCGCTCACATGCAGACATCTTCTTCTGGGACCACAGGCGAGAAGGGGAGGGAGGGAGGGAGGGAGGGAGGGAGAGAGAGAGGGAGAGAGAGAGGGAGAGAGAGAGGGAGAGAGAGAGGGAGAGAGAGAGAGAGAGAGAGAGAGAGAGAGAGAGAGAGAGAGAGAGAGAGAGAGAGAGAGAGAGAGAGAGAGAGGATAGTGAGAGAGAGAGAGAGTGAGAGAGAAGAGTGTATGCGTGCGCGCCGTAACACGCAGCTAGACAGCGCTGAACACATGCCTGCCTTCCACTCACATCCTCATTAATTTCAATCTTCCTTGATGCTTTAATTGGCAAGATCGATGAGAAATGGAGTCCATCATGGCTTTGCACCCTGACCCCAAGGCACACACTTTGCTTGAAAGCTCACCAAAGCCCCTCAGAGACAACAAATCAGCGGATTGATCAATTGGCACAAAAACACACGACCAAAATATAGAACACAGGCTCTCACAGTGCAAAACCACATTTGAAAGAAAAAGTAGTAAAAGAAGTGAACGAAGCAGATTCTGCAGGGTATCGTCCTTGGTCTTATTCTGCATTCTGTTATTGTCTTAACTTGTATTACCTCAGTGCATCGCTGCAATGAATCGATCAGTGTGAATGGCACACAAGACAAGCTTTTTCACTGCACCTTGGAGCATTTGACAATAATAAACCAACTGATTAATCTACTTTAAGAATTCATAGCATAAACTTCCCTATGAGGTGAATTCAAACACATGCACACACACGCAAACACACACACACACGCAAACACGCACACACGCAAACACACACACACATGCAAACGCACACGCAAACACACACACATGCGCGCAAACACGCACACACAAACACACACACACGTGCGCGCACATGCACACACACACACGCACACGCACACACTCACACACACGCAAACACACACACGCAAACACACACACGCGTGCGCACACACACACGCGCGCACACACAGACACACACACACACGCACACACACTCACACTCACACACACGCACTCTGAGTACTCACGTTATGTATCCTGAAGAGACAAAGAGCCACCACGTGAGCACACCACTTTGCTCCTGCTCCACAGGTACAGCTGCATGAGGTTATCCGGCAGCGGTCAAACATTACGGCCACATTGAAGGCTCCTTTAGCCTGTCCAGTCTGCAGAGGAACCACAGTGGCACTCAGGTGAAATCCTGTTGAGGGGAGAGTTAGGGAAAAAGAAGGAGATGATGTTACTGACTTGACATGATCCACAATAACCTAATGTATGACACCCCAGTCATTAGCTGAATCAAAGGTGTCACATAACAGGAGGAAGATCGAAAATCTGGCTGAATGGTGCCACAGCAATAACCTCTTACTGAATGTCAGCAAGACCAAGGAACTAATTATTGACTTCAGGAGGAGAAAACCAGTCATCTTCAGAGGATCAGAGGTGGAGAGGGTCAGTAATTTTAAATCATTTCAAAGAATCTGTTCCGGGGCCAGCAAGTAAGTGCAATTACAATGAGAACACGGCAGCACCTCTACTTCCTTAGAAGTTTGTAAAGATTCAGCATGGCATCTAAAACTTTGCCAAACTTCTATAATGTGTGGTGGAGAGTATATTGACTGGCTGCATCACAGTCTGGTATGGAAATACAAACACCTTTGAAAAGCAAATTATACAAAAAGTAGTGGATACGGTCCAGTCCATCACGGGCAAAGCCTTCCCCACCATTGAGCACATCTACACGATGCGTTGTCACAGAAAGCACCATCCATCGCTGGGAACCCCACCACCACTCAGAACATGCTGCTGCCATTAGAAACAACGCACAGGAGCTTCAGGACTCACAGCAGCAGGGTCAGGAATGGTTATTGCCCCCCAACCATCATGAGGATAACTTCACTCACCCCATCACTGAACTGTTCCCAAAACTGACGGACTCACTTTGAAAGACTCTTCAACTCAGGTTCTTGATAGTTATTATTATTTTTCTCATTTATATTCACAGTTTGTTGCCTTTTGCACATTGGTTGATTGTCCATCCTTCATTGATTCTGTTGCTCATCTTGGATTTACTGTGTACACCCACAAGAAAATGAATCTCGGGGTTGTATATGGTGAATTCACAGTGTGTACTTAGACAATAAGTTTACTTTGAACTTTGGAACAATCTCTGCTTCCAGGCCACCGTGTTCAAAAAATACATGGCAACACTTACCTGTGGATGCCCCCCACTCCTCCCCCCGGAATAAATGAAGGCTGAGGAGTTACAATGTTTGATGCATGGAGCGTCTGGAAAAATATTGCCATGTCCTCCAAAGCACAATCACAACAGGACAATTAAGGTGTGAAAACAATCTGAAAAAGTTAATTCAGGGGCATAACCAGCAACACAGGCCAGCTCAGGCGTGGAAGTTCCGTTGTGTGGGGAATAAGGGCAGGAAAAGGAAAATTATGTGTTCTGTCAGAGTCAGAAGGTAACTTTCCTCGGGGATGCGCAGAGGGCAGCAAAGCCATAGATGATCTCTATAACACAAGAGGTTCTGCAGGAGCTGGGGATCTTGAGCAATACACACTAATTGCTGGAGTAACTCAACAGATCAAGCATCATCTGTAATAGACAGTTAACGTTTTAGGCTGACGTTTTGGACGAAGGGTCTCGGCCTGAAACGTCGACTGCACCTGTTCCTACAGATGCTGCTTGGCCTGCTGCGTTCACCAGCAACTTTGATGTATGTTGCTTGAATTTTCAGCATCTGCAGAATTCCTGTTGTTTACAGCAAATATTATGTCAGCCAGACTGGGAGAAAACGATCCACAAGACTCCATGAACATCAACTGGCTGTGCAGTGACATGACCAACTCTCCCTGGTCTCTACCCATGAAGATAGAGAGGGGCACAACTCGACTGGGCATCAGTGAAAGTCATGGCACAAGCAAAGACGCAGCATGCAAGAGAATTCCTAGAAGTGTGGTTTTCTGCAAACAGTTCTGTAAACAAACACATAGACCTCGATCCTATTTATGAGCTGATGCGTGCAAAGTTCCTGACCACAACGTTCGCCACACAGCCAATAAGCAATTAGATTTCCTCCCCACTTCTCAACTGAGTTCCTGTAATGATGACCAATCAGCTGATTGATAAGTACATAAAAGCTAAGCATTCGGAAGACACACCACAATCAACAGTACACTGATGGTGTCTCCTCATATGGAGACAAAACGTTTATAAGTTACCAAGATCGGAGAACATCTCAACCCAACTCTCAAACACCCGAGCTACATATCTTCTGAATTCTATCTCTATTTCAACTACTTCAATATGCTTATGTATGGAATGATGTGTTTGGATGCACACAAACAAAGTTCACATGTGACAATCATAAAGTAATAACCAATCACAGACCTGATTAGCTAGGTCTGATTAATAAACTTTTTTTCAATTTAATACAAAATACTCAACGCATTCTGACAAGATGTGTTTATATTCAATTTGAACCATGCAGCCAAACCTACAACAAGCTGGCACCTAGAAACATCTACAACTAAAAACCGATCAGAATTCTACCCTAGTGTGCTGTAAGAAGCTGGGGTGGTGGGGGGGATTTACGTCCCATTCTGACGTTTGGTCTGAACAACAACCGAACCTCATGACCATGTACACATGTTTTTATGCATTGAGTTGCTGCCACATGATTGGCTGAGCAGATATTTGCATTAACAAGCAGCTGTACCTAATAAAGTGGCCACTGAGTGTTTGTACGCTGAAGTCATAGTCATGACAGTCAAAAAGTCAAGTTCAAAGTAGATTTATTTTCGAAGTACGTATAGGTCACCATATACTAACCTGACATTCATTTCCTTGCAGGCATTTATAGAAAAATAAGGGTATGCAACTGAATTTATGAAAAGCAAGACATAAATAAAGATTGACAAATAACTGATGTGCAAAAGAAGGCAAATTGTGCAGATAATAAAAAGTAAATAATATTGAGAACATGTGTTGTACAGTCAACACTGAGTCTGTAGCTCACGGCAATGGTTGTAAAGCTGTTAAATTAGTGCACGTCATTTTGGTGGCATCTTCCAACAACATTAATAATAGTCTCCATATTTATATTATTTGCGGCATTCACTCTGTATTAATAAGCTTTTTAGGAGGCTCTGGGCTTGTTACTCTGCTGGCAATTCATTTGCTATGTTGGTGCCGGAAGCGTGGTGACACTTGCGACCACAATGCTCAGTGACACAAACGACAATTTCACTGTCTATATCCATGTACATGTAACAAATGAAGCTTTTTTTTATGTTTAATATTTAGCCTCAACTCATTATAACCTACTTGACAGGTAGCGGTCGAGTGCAGACGATGGGCACCAGAGACACATCCCCTAGATCGAAGACTAGACTGCAATACTGTCACCTGGACAACCTCTCACACAATGTCAGCGAGACCAAGGAGCTGATCACTGCTGCCCTCAGGAAGGAGGTACAAGAGCCTCAGGACTCACACCACCAAGTTCAGCAACAGTTATTCAAAGTACATTTATTAGCAAAGAATGTATAAATTATACAACCTTGATATTTGTCAGGCAGCCACAAAGCAAGAAACCTGAAAGAACCCAATTAAAAAAAGACTGACACCCAATGTGCAGAGAAAAAGAGAACAAAGTAAATTCTGTAAACCACAGAGGTGAGCAACATGATTCCAAACCAAACTGAGTCCACAGGCCTGAATCCCCAGGGCAGCTGAGTAGGCCCAAAGCCTTGGTCTCAGTTCATCATACAGTGGGGCAAATTGCCACGAAGCTCACAGACACAAAGCACATAGCAGCCGGAGCCATCTCACAGCCTCAACACTGCAGAGAGAGGAATGCACATCGTGGAAGAGCGAGTGGAATCAGCCCAATCCTTACCTCCAGTCCCGACATCCTGCCTTTCCAATCTATCTGGGCTGGCATTTAAATTGTCAAAGCACCAGACCATGCCACATACCGGGATCCGGGCCCTGCTGCAGCAATACGCTCCAGGCCTGTACCTTGTCGCCCAGCCTGAAGCCATTCTCAACAGTTCCAGATCGGCTCCACACTGATCCAACCTTGCTCCCGGTTTAGATGGACACACTACGAAACTCCTCTGCTTTGACTCCTCAACGAATCGCTCGCTCCAACTTTTTTGTCTTTTGAATCCATCGATCGACTTCAGTAGAACCATCTTAAACTGGATGGGTTAGTACCCCTCTTGAACCAGATGGGACAACTTCACTTACCCCACCACTGAAATGTTCCCACAACCTATGGACTCACTTCCAAGGACTCTTCATCTCACGTTCCCGATACTTGTTAGTTAATAATTTATTATTAATATTTTCTCTTTATTTTTGTATTTGCATAGTTTGTTGTCTTTTGCATATTAGTTGTTAGTCCTACTGGGTGCATTGATTCAATTGTGTTTCTTGTATTTACTGTGATTGCCTGCAAGAAAATGAATGTCAGGGTTGTATATGGTGACATGCGTGTACCTTGATCATGAATTTACTTTGAACTTTGACCTCAATGCCAAGGGCCTCACAGCTGTTTATTCCAACAAGTCAGTGATGGCAAACATCTGGAGCTATTCTCCAAATTTTTGTGAAGGAATGCAACAATGTGCAGTTTACAGATGAACCTACATACTTTCTCGAGGCACTATAAATAAAATTTCTCACTGCATGTTAACAATGTATGATTTGAGTACTATGAAAGGTATTTGTTCCTGGTTGCATTGTAGTGGGCTGCTGAGGGAATGGAACAACATTGCGTTCAGTAATAAAATCCACAGTGTCTATTAGTGCATTGTGTGCCAGAGTACATGACCTGGGTTACGCGCACAACTCCCACAGTCTTGACCTTGCCCACATCACTCAGCAAAGGTCACAGCTGAAGGAGGATGCTCCCACACTCTGACATGGTTACCATTTAACGACAGTGCCCAGAGCAAAGAAGAATTTGGTCTGATTTTATCCCACAGAAACTCGCAGTATGATGGTGACAGAGGGTGTGCCAGTCAGGAGGGTTAATTTGCCCTGGAGAGCTTCGTGCTTCTTAAGTACAAGAGATTCTGCAGATGCTGGAAATCCAGAATAACACATTCAAAATGTTGGAGAAATTCAGCAGTTCAGGCAGTATCTATGGCATGGAATAAGCAGTCCATGTTTTGGACTAAGATCTTTCATTAGCACGGGAAAGGAAGGGGAAAGAAGCCAGAATAAGACGGCAGGGGTACAGATTACAAGCTGGAAGGTGAGAGGTGAAGTCCAACGAGGAAAATAAACTACTGAACCAGCCTCCCCTCATGTGACTCAGTAAAACAGCCAACATAATCAAAGACTCCACCCACCCCAGACATTCTCTCCCATCGGGCAGAGGATACAGAAGTCTGAAACCATGTACCACCAGGTTCAAGGACAGCAGATATCCCACTGTTATCAGACTCTTGAATGGACCTCTTGGCCTCACATTCTACCTCGTTATGATCTTGCTTACCTGCACTACGCTTTTTCAATACCTTTCACACTTTATTCTGCATTGCTATTGCTTTACCATGTTCTATGTCAATGCATTGCACAATGAGCTGATCTGTATCAAGAGATTTGATATGGATTTGGAGGAGTGAGAGAGAGAGAGAGAGAGAGAGAGAGAGAGAGAGAGAGAGAGAGTTTGTGCGCACGCGCGCTTGTATGTTGAGGATTGGGGCTGTCTTTTTTTGCTGTTGTTTTGTTGTTTGTAGTGTTCTGTGTTGTTCTGCTGAACATTGTGGACATTGTGGGCTTCCCCAGCACATCCTTTGGTTATTAACATTAACAACACATTTCACTGTTTGTTTCCATGTACCTGTGATAAATGAAAAAGAATCTGACAAACATGCAAGCAACAGGAATTCTGCAGATGCTGGAAATTCAAGCAACACACATCAAAGTTGCTAGTGAACGCAGCAGGCCAGGCAGCATCTATAGGAAGAGGTACAGTCGACGTTTCGGGCCGAGATCCTTCGTCAAGACTAACTGAAGGAAGAGTGAGTAAGAGATTTGAAAGTGGGAGGGGGAAGGGGGAGATCCAAAATGATAGGAGAAGACAGGAGGGGGAGGGATGAAGCCAAGAGCTGGACAAGTGATTGGCAAAAGGGAAGGGTCTCGGCCTGAAATGTCGACTGTACCTCTTCCTAGAGATGCTGCCTGGCCTGCTGCGTTCACCAGTAACTTTGATGTGTGTTGGTGTGACAACATGCAAGACAAGCTTTTCACTGTATCTGGTACATGTGACAATAATAAACCAGAAACCAAAGCCAGGGATCAACGGGGCCAAATGTTTGTCCAGTTGTGCATCCCAGTACATTCTATGGGTGGGAATTAAACTGTTCTTATTGGTACTTAGGGTCACATGATCACAGCAAGTTACTGAATAATAATACAGAGAGTTTAAAGCTATCTTCCGAGTTATCTTCTAAATCCTGGAGTGAAGGGATAACGTAGCAGATTCCTGACCCTTCCACTGTAGAGATTAGAGTCAGAGAACAATCCAGCATGAAAATAGCCCCTTCGGCCCATCTGCCCATGCTAACCAAGATGCTAATTCTATCTGCCCATATTTGCCCCATATGCTTTATACCTTTCCTATTCCAATGTCTTATAATTGGTCAAAGAAATTAGAAAGAGCAATTAATTTTTTGCTTGACACTTATCTCACACTCATACCCTTAAAGCTCAAACATCTGAATTTGTACACTACATACACAGTATGCATTCCCTGATAAGGAATTAGGTTACTAATATATCCTAGGACTTACAATCAATAATCAAAGGAGATATTTGGTATTTATAATGAATGAGGTCTTAATCACAATTAGAAAATACTTTGAGACCTTAGCTGCCTTCCTGCTCAGTGGTTGGAAAATGAACAATTCAGTGCTGAAAGTGGGACAATTGTTCATGGTTTAGTGTTAATTTGACAACCCTTGAAATTTGAGAATCAGAATCAGGTTTAATATCACCGGTATATGGGCGGCACGGCAGTGTAGTGGTTAGCACAACACTTTACAGTCCCAGTGACACCGGTTCGATTCCCACCGCTCTCTGCGAGGAGTTTGTACCTGACCGCATGGGTTTCCTCCAGGTGCTCCGGTTTCCTCCACAGTCCAAAGATGTACCGGTTGGTAGGTTAATTGTAAATTGTTCCGTGATTAGGCTAGGATGAAATCGGGGGGATTACTGGCAGTGCCGCTCAAATGGCTGAAAGGGCTTATTTCACACTGTGTATAAACAAACAAACCATAAGACATAGGAGCAGAATTAGGCCATTCAGCCCATTGAGTCTGCTCCACCATTCCATCATTGCTGATCCCAGATCCCACTCAACCCCATACACCTGCCTTCTTGCCTTATCCATTGGTGCCCTGACCGATCAGGAAACTATCAACTTCCGTCTTAAATATAACTTGGCCTCCACTGCAGTCTGTGGCAGAGCATTCCACAGATTTATTACCTTCTGGTTAAAAAAATTCCTCCTTACCTCTGTTCTAGAGGGTCGTCCCTCAATTTTGAGACAGTGCCCTCCAGATCTGGATAACCCCACCACAGGAAATATCCTCTCCACATCCACCTTATCTAGTCCTTTCAACAGTCAGTAAATATGTCCTGAAACTTGCTGTTTGGCAGCAGCAGTACAGCGCAATACATAATAACAAATTATAATTTCAAATACAGATGAAAATTAAATCAGTTAAGTAGCGTAAAAAGAAAAGCAAATAAAGATGAAAAAGTGGTGAGACAATGTATACGGCTTCATTGTCCATTCAGAAACCTGATGTGGAGGGGAAGAAGCTGCTCCTGAAACGATGAATGTGTATCTTCAGGCTCCTGTACCTCCTTTCTGACGGCAGCAAGGAGAAAAGGGCATGTCCTCAGTGGTACGGGTCCTTCCGGTTGGATGCTACATTTTTGATGTCCTGAATGCCGGGAAAGCTATTGCCCATGATGAAGCAGGCTGAGTTTACAACATTCTGCAGCATTTTCTGACCTCCTGCATCGCCCTCTCCCCTCAACACCAGGCAGCGATACAACCAATTAGAATGCTCTCCACAATACACGAGGGTCTTTGCCAGGAGATACATTTGAGTGAAGCCACAACCAGCTACTTTGGAGATGCAGTAAAATGGTGATGTAGCACAAGGAAAATCACAATCCAGTCAACATGGAATTATCCCTCAATAATCATCAAATGAACAAGCTTTGGGAAAGAAATTCATCATGTTTTTCCAATGGGAATGGCAGGTGACCATACAGTGCCTTAACACTACTCTCTCTTGGATCAATTCCTTAATCCTTGCGTTTTCATTCCCGGATCCTTAATTCCCAATACTATGCAGAAATCAAGTATCTGTTCAAATTGTTCACCATTCTCAACTGTGCCAATGCACAAGATCAGAAGAAGCTGCAGACGCACTAGCTCCATCATGAGCACTAGCCTCCCCAGCATCGAGGCGATGCCTCAAGAAGGACCTCCCCAACCCGCCACCCATTCTCATCACTACCATCAGGGAAGAGGTACGGGAGCCTGAATGCATCAAGTTGCTCTTCATTGACTACTGCTCACCAAGACGATGCAAAGGTCTCAAGGTGGTTGCTGTACACGAATGGGCCGGATGGCTCTTGACATGAGTTGGCAACAGCACATGACGAACGTCGAGCTCTGTAACAACCTACCGATGCTCACCACTAAAATCGAGGCGAGAAGACTGAAACTAGCGGGGTATACTGTCTACGCCACCCCGAGCTACCTGCCAGCCTGGTCATCATATGGGAGCCCAAGCACAGGCGGATGAACCCTGGGCGCCCTCCCAAGACAGTGGTCAACATGCTCCTAGAAGACAGCAGCGTGGCTAATGTAGATGAACTGAACACACTGATGAGGGAGAGGGAGAAGTGGAGAGTCTGTCATCATGCCCGTCGCCAGCCCCCTAGGCCTAAGTTGACGTAGTAGTAGTAGTAGTAGTAGTAGTAGACTACAGCTTAGCTTTCAACACTATCATCCCCTCAAAACTAAAGACTAGGTTCCAAGACCTAGGCCTCAATACCTCCCAGTGCTACTAGCTCCTCAATTTCGTCCCCATCATTGAGCACACCTACAAGGAATACTGCCTCAAAGAGGCAACATACATCATCAAGAAGCCCCACCAGCTGGGCATGATCCCTTCTTGCTATCTCCACAAGGAAGGATGTACAAGAACTTTAGGTCACACACCACCACATTCAGGAACAGTTACTACCCTTCAACCATCAAACTCCTGAACCAGTGTGGATAACTTCACTGACCCCAGCTGTGAACTAATTCCACAACCTACAGACTCACTTTCAAGGTTCTAGAACTTATGCTCCCAGTATTATTTATTTTTTTATTTGCACAACTGTTTTTCTTTTACACATTGGATGTTTGTCAGTGTCTGCTTATGTTTATATATTTTTCATAAATTCTGTTGTATTTCTTTGTTTTCCTGAAAATGCCCATAAGAAAATGAATCTCAAGGTGACATATATGTTCTTAGATAATATACTTACTTTGACTTTAACTGTTAAATTCCATTACCAGAATACATAGGAGCTGTCACATCGCATCAGCTTTGCCATTTATTGTCCTTCTCAACCCCATTTTCCTGCCTTCTCCCCAAAACCTTTGACGCCTTTACTAATCAAGAACTATCAACCTCTGCTTTAAAAAGAGCCACAGCTTCCTGTGGCAATGACTACCACAGATTCACCTCCAACTGGCTTAACAAATTCCTCCCCATCTCTGTTCGAGATCCATGTCCTGTATTCTGAAGCTGCATCCTCTGGTCCTAGACTCTCCCATTATAGGAAACATCCTCCCCATATCCACTCTATCCAGTGTTTGATGGGTTTCAATGAGATCCTCTTCATTCTTCTAAACTCCTGTGAGTACAGGCCAGAGGCATCAGACACTCCTCATATGTTAACGCTTTCATTCCTGGAATCATTCTTGTGAACATCCTCTGGACCATCTCTAATGCCAGCACATCCTTTCTATGATAAGGGACCCAAAACTGCTCACGATACTCCAAGTGTGGTCTGACCAACACCTTAGCGCCCAGCCTACCCCGTCCCAACACAGCCACTCAACAACAGCAACTGAGTAGTGAGGCACAATAAATCCTCTCCAATCAGCTAGAGTCCACCACTCACCAAACCCTTCATGTGATCAACAGGCAGGAAAAGGTCAAGAAATGACGTTTATAATCACCAGCTTACCTATCTGAAGTGGATCCTTAACTGCACGCACTCTGAAAAGCTGCTCCCCTCGCTGGAACTCATCAGCACTGCCATTAGCCAGACACGAGTACAACCTGAAGGCAAGATAAGAGGTGCTCAATTAGGTTATAACAACTGGAGCTTATTGGAATGCATGGAGCATATTTTGCACAGAATTCCTGCGGCTGTACGGAATATATACCTAATCACCCCACTCAGCAGATGCAGACCCATCTTACTGCCTGGGAAATGGTCAACCAGAAAGATCAGGTGATGTGGCCTTAAGGGTTTTTCCTAAACAAACTGGGCACTGTATACATCTGGGGCAGGGGGCTTTGCCTTCAGTTTAACCAAGAGGTGTTTCTAAAGCAAAAAGGTATTCTTGTGTCCGATATATAACTTTGACCACAGGACATAGGATCAGAATTACACCATTCCGCCCATCGAGTCTGCTCCAACATTCAATCATGGCTGATTTATTTTCCCTCTCATCCTCACTTCCCTGTGTCCTCCCCATAAGCTTGCCAAATTTTTAACTTGTTGGTGCGCTCCACTGGAAGCAGTGTGGTGTGGCATGCGAGCTGGAGGTGGTGCTGCCCCCAGTGTTCACTCAGCAGAAGACAAGCTGTATTGTGTTCGACTGCAGATTGCTGCAACGTTCACGCACTCAGGGCCTTGGAGAATTTTTCTCATGTGACTGCATTTTACTGATATCTTGTATGCGCCTTGTGCTGTGTGACTGTTGGTACTCCGTTTTGCACCTTGTCCTCGCAGTAAACGCTGCGTCATTTGGCCATTCTGAGGCCGCCATTGGTCAGGGTCAACCATGGATGTTGCGTCCTAACTGTCTATGTATGCAAGCCTGGGCAACACAATACGGAAAGCAAGCTGTTGTCCATGTAGCAAGCTCCCACTCTTCATGCATCTGGTGAGCCCAAAGGAACAGCACCAATAGATACAGTTAGGCACCAGCAACTCAACAAAGGACTGTCTTGGGGATCTCCGCTCTGGATTTTTCCTCGGGGTTTGCTCCCAAAGCCTTCCCCATGAGTGGGTATAGCCACATGGCAGTGGAGGTTTGAGATCACAGTTTTCCTTCCAGGTGAGCTGCCAACCACAGCTGACAAGCCCCATCTGCCCGAAGCAACTGGTTTTAAGGCACCAGTAACCTGCCTTTGCCCCTTCTCCCGTCAGTAGAAACGGTTCTGCTGGGATCAGTAGGGAAGCCAGGTGAAAGCCGGGAACTGGACTTGTGGTCAGCAGCTAATTGAGGCACACACCATTAGGAGCATTTGATAGATAGTGGAAAGTTATCCCCACCACTACCAGACCCTCCCCCGGCTGTGATGACCTTTGTCTGTATTCATGGTATTCATGTGTGGTTGAATAACAATTAAACTTGAACTTGAAAATATAATTTTCCAATTAAGTAGGTTATTCAATTATAGATTATGGAAGTACCTGTGTTTTTGGGGCCATGAGGAAGCAAATGTGTGATGAGAATGTGCGTTAAGGAGCAGTTGAGGAGGACATGCTGGATAACGAGACTTACACAGTCACAGACAGGGAAGATAAAGACAGACGCAAAGTCAGCCGGCCTTACAGCCCACTGAGTCTGTACCTACCATCACAATCCAGTTTTTTCTTTTCAAATCTTTTTATTGTTATATTATACAAAAGAAATAACACGAGTACATTGAAGTAACAACACTTACAATGTCTCAAAAAAGACATTACCTTAAAGATTGAAAAAAAATTTGTGATAACAAAAAAAACCTACTAAGCAGAAAAAGTGAGGGAAAAAAAACCCATTAGGTGTACAACCCCGGAGGCATGCGTCATACAAAAAGCTTCTAAAAATAAACATCAAACTGCCAGCAAGAAAAGAAAATATACCTAAAAATTTACAATTAGATCGTGGAAAAAATCGAGCAATTAGCTCAAATGATAATAAGGAACAAATGAGCCCCGTCTTTTCTCAAAATCAAATAAAAGTTCAAAGGTTCGACTTCTAATTTTCTCCAAACTAAGACATAGCATCACTTGAGAGAACCATTGTGACAAAGTGAGAGCTGATGTACCCTTCCACTTCAACAAAATGGCCCTCCTAGCTATCAATGTAACAAATGCAATAACATGTTGGTCAGACACAGAAATACCATGAATATTTTGAGGAACTATTCCAAAAAGCACAGTTAATTTATTAGATTGTAGATTAATTTTAAGTGCTTTAGAAATTGTTGAAGAAACTGACTTCCAAAACTGTTCCAATATAGAACAAGACCAAAACATACGTGTCAGTGTAGCTATCTCAGTTTTACATCTATCACAATAACTATCAACATTAGAAAAGATTTTAGAAAGTCTCTCCTTCGTCAAATGATAACGATGTACAATTTTAAATTGAATCAATGAATGGCTAGCAAAAATTGAAGAAGAGTTAACCAACTTCAAAATCTGCATCCAATCCTCCGTCATAAAAGTCAAATTGAGTTCCTTTTCCCAATCCTGTTTAATCTTAGATAAAGAATGCTTATCCCATTGTAATAATAAATTATAAATTCTTCCAACAGAACCCTTGATCAAAGGATTCATACTCATGATAGTATCTAACAGGTCAGCCACCAATATGCAAGGAAAATTACTTAAATATCTTTGTAAAAAATGTCAAACTTGAAGGTATTGCAGAAAGTGTGAGTATGAAAGAGAATATTTAGATAAAGATCCCACTGACTGTGCTTCATATAGACCTATTTCATTACTGAATGTCGATGCTAAGGTTCTGTCAAAGCTAATGGCCGATTGGTTGGAGAATATTTTGGGTAAAATTATTTTTAAAGATCAAACAGGCTTTATAAAGGGTCACTATTCTTTTTCAAATGTTCGGAGACTACTTAACGTTATATATTCGTCCTCTTTTAAAACTCCACAATATGTTGTATCTTTGGATGCTGAAAAGGCGTTCGATCAAGTCGAATGGAAATACTTATTTAATGATTTAGAGAATTTGGCTTTGGTGCTAATTTTAATAATTGGATTAAAATGATATATAAAGCCCCTATTGCTACTGCTGTCACTAACAATTGTAGGTCTTCTTTTTTTCAGCTTTCACAGGTGACAAGGCAAGGCTGTCCATTAAGTCCTTTATTGTTTAATTTAATATTAGAACCCCTTGCTATTGCTCTTCGTGAGGCTAAAAATATCCATGGGATTTTTGTGAATGAGACCATGCATAAGATCTCTCTTTACGCTGACAATTTATTGGTTTATATATCTAATCCTGACGAATCTATTCCTGCCTTGCTAAAATGATTTAATGAATTTGGAGATTTTTCAGGATATAAAATAAATTTCAATAAAAGTGAATTGTTTCCTTTAAATGATTCTGTCTCTATATATGATAACACTCCTTTTAAAGTCACAGACTCTTTTAGATATTTAGGTATTATAATTACTAAAAAAGATAAGGATCTTTATAAAGCCAACTTTGTTCCTTTAGTAGACTCTATGAAGTAGTTATTTAGCAGATGGAGTCCACTTACATTTTCACTTGTTGGTCATATTCATATAGTTAAAATGATGATTTTACCAAAATTTTTATACTTCTTTCAGAATATCCCTGTTTTTTTGACTAGGAACTTTTTTGATGGGATTGATTCATTATTTTATCTTTTGTTTGGAATAATAATTGAAAAAGGATGGAGGTCTTGCTTTGCCTAATCTAAGAATGTATTATTGGGCTGTTAATGTGCGATACATGTCTTTTCGGTTATATTGGGTTGATTAGAGTGATCAGCCAATTTGGGTAGACCTGGAACTGAAAGCTGTAAAACAGTTTTATTTAACCTCGTTATTGGGAGCTGCTTTACCTATACAATTAGCTAAAGTTGCTAATTTAAACCTATATCCTGTGATGAAGTATTCTTTACAAATTTGGTTCCAGTTCCGCAATTTTTTAAATCTTAAAATATTTAAACTTTGTAGTTTAATTTATCGAAATTACTTTTTTAAGCCTACTTTGAGTGATCCAAATTTTTTACTTTGGGAAAATAAAGGTATTAATTCTTTTTTGGATTTATTTAAAGAAGATAGATTGATGCCTTTTGAACAATTAATTGATAAATATCACAATCCAGTTTATTACCGCTGATGAATGTCACAAATTTGGGTGTTTTGTGCCAGTACCGTGCAAGGTACAGTGTAAAAGAGGAATAGCAAGGCAATATTCAGTGGACCATTCAAAAATCTGATGGCTCAGGGGAAGAAGCCGTTCCTAAAACACTGAGGTTGGATCTTCGGGTTCACTTACCTCTTTCCTGATGGTAGCAAAGAGAAGAGGGCATGTCCTGTTCACATTTCAACCATCCAATCACACTAATCCATAAGACCATAACATACAAGAGCAAAAGTAGACCATTTGGCCCATCAAATCTGCTCCACCACTTCATCATGGTTGATCCAATTTTCTTCTCAACTCCCGTATCGCTTCATGCCTGACCAATCAAGAATCTATCAACCTCAGCCTTAAATATACATAAAGACTTGGCCTCCAAAGCTGCTTGTGGCAAAAAACTCCACAGATTCACCACTCTCTGGCTAAAGAAATTCCTCCTCATCTCTGTACTGAAAGAACACCCCTCTCTTCTGAGGCTGTGTTATTTGGTCTTAAACTCTCCCATGTACGAAACATTCTCTCCACATCCACTCTAACAAGGCCTTTCACCATTCAACAGGTTTCAATGAGGTCACCCCTCACTCTTCTGAATTCCAGCAAATACAGGCCCAGAGCCATCAAACGCTCTTCAAATGACAAGCCATTCAATCCTGGAATCATTTTTGTGAACCTCCTTTGAACCCTCTCCAGTTTCAACACATTCTTTCTAAGATACGGGGATCCAAACCTGCTCACAATACTGCAAGTGAGGCCTCACCTGTGCTTTATAAAATTTCAGCATTACAGCCTGGCTTTTATATTCTAGTCCTCTTGACATGAATGCTAACATTGCATTTGCTTTCCTCACCACAGCCTCTCTAATTCCTCAAAACTACCTGGCCCTCTACCTATCTTCATATTGTCTGTAAAACATTTCAACAAAACCTTCAAATCCATCAGCCAAATCACTGACATACAACATAAAGATAATCGGTCTCATCACCGACCCCTGTGGAACACCACTAGTCACCAGCGGCCAGCCAGAAAAGGCTCCCTTTATTCCCATACTTTGCCTCCTGCCAATCAACTACTGCTTTATCCATTCTAGAATCTTCCCTGTAATACTATGGGCTCGTAGCTTTTTAAACACCCTATGTGTGGCAATTTGTCAAAGGCCTTTGGAAAATCCAAGTACACAACATCAACCTATTCTCCTTTGTCTATCCTGCTTCTTACTTCTTCAAAGAATTCCAACAGATTTGTCAGGCAAGATTTTCCCTTGAGGAAACCCTTGCTGACTATGGCCTATTTTAACATGTGTGCCCAAGTACCCTGAGACCTCATCCTTAATAATCGACTCCAACATCTTTCCAACCACTGAGGTCAGACTAACCAGTCTACAGTTTCCTTTCTTCTGCTTCTCTCCCTTCTTGAAGAGTGGAGTGACATTTGCAATTTTCCAGTCTTCAGGAACCATTTCAGAATCTAGTAATTATTGAAAGATCATTACTAATGCCTCCACGATCTCTTTAGCAACCTCTTTCAGAACTCTGGCGTGTACACCATCTGGTCCAGGCGACTTATCTACCTACAGACCTTTCAGTTTCCCAAGAATCTTCTCTTGAGTTATGGTAACTTCACACTCTTCATGCCCCCTGACACCTGGAACTTTCACCACACCGCTAGTGTCTTCCACAGTGAAGAATGATGCAAAATACTTATTCAGTTTGCCTGCCATTTCGTTGTTCCCCATTACTACCTCTTCAGCATCATTTTCCAGTGGTCCGATATCCCCCTTGCCTCTCTTTTACACTTTATGTATCTCAAGAAACTTTTTCTATTCTCTTTAATATTATTGGCTAGTTTACTTCTGTATTCCATCTTTACCTTCTTAATGATTTGTTTAGTTGCCTTCTGTTGGTATTTGAAAGCTTCCCAATCCTCTAAAATCCCACTAATTTTTGCTCCATTTTATGCCCTCCATTTGGTTTTTATGTTGGCTTTGACTTCTCTTCTTAGCCACAGTTGTGTCATCTTTCCTTTAGAATACTTCTTCCTCTTTGGGATATATATATCCTGTTCCTTCGAAAGTGCTTTGAGAAATTCCAGCCATTGGTGCTCTGCCATCATGCCTGCCAGAATTCCTTTCAAATCAATTCTGGCCAAATCCTTCTTTCATGTCTCTGAATTCCCTTTACTCCACTGTAATACTGATACATCTGACTTTAGCTTCTGCTTCTAAAATTTCAGTGCGAATTCCATCAAGTTATGATCACTTGTCCCTCCTCCCACCCAAGGGTTCTTTTACTTTAAACTCTCTAATCAATTCTGGTTCATTGCACAACACCCAATCCAGAATAACTAATCCTCTAGTGGGCTCAACCACCAGCTGCTCTAAAAAGCCATCCCATAGGCACTCTAGAAATTCCCCCTCCTGTAATCCAGCACAAACCTGATTTTTCCAACCTACCTGCATATTGAAGTCCCCCATGACTATTGTAACATTACCCTTTTGACATGCATTTTCTGTCTCCCATTGTAATTTGTAGACCACATCCTTACTACTTTTTGGGGGACAGTATACAACTCCCATCAGGGTCTTTTTACCCTTGCAACTCCTTAGCTCTATCCACAATGATTCAACACCTTCCAACCCCATGTCACCACTTTCTAATGATTTGATTTCATTTTTTACCAACAGCGCAATGTCACCTCCACTGCCTTCCTGACTATCCGTTCAATACAATGCTTATCACAGTACATTAAGCTCCCAGCTCTAATCTTTCAGCCGTAATTCAGTGATGCCTACAACATCATAGTTGCCAATCTGTAACTGTACTGCAAGTTCATCATATTTATTCAGTATACTGCGTGTGTTCAGACACATCTTCAGTTCTGCATTCATCCTTTTCAATGTTGTCTGCCTTTTACACTGCAACTCATCCTGGTTGACTGCAATTTTGCCCTATCAACATTCTCTCCTCACTACACATTGCCTCTGTTTGTAACTAGCTACCTTGTCTTCAGCACCAATATCCACTTTTCCTTTGATACTACATGCATTGAAATATATGCAGCTCAGGACAGTGGTTGCACCATGCTCAACCTTTTGATTCCTAACTTCGTCTGAGGTCTTACCAACATCTACCTCCACAATATCTCCATTAACTGTTCTGTCACGCTGGTTTCCACCCTCCTGCAACTCTAGTTTAAACCCCACCATGCAGCATTAACAAACCTTCTCGCTAGAATATTAGACCCCCTCCCGCACCCCACCCAGTTCAGGTGCAAGCTGACCCTTCTGTACAGGTCCCATCTTCCCTGCAAGAGAGCCCAATGATCCAAAAATCTTATAACTTCCCTCCTACACCAACTCCTTAGCCAAGTATTAAACTGTATAGGTGTCCCCCACTTTTCGAACATTTGCTTTATGAAACCTCACTGTTACGAAAGACCTACATTAGTTACCTGTTTTCGCTAACAGAAGGTGTTTTCACTGTTATGAGAAAAGGCAGCGCACGATGAAAGGCAGTGCGTCTGAGCAGCCAAGCTCCTCCCCCGGATTCGGAACGGCATTCTAGCCGGCATTGTTTAAGCACGTGCCTGTGAGCAGCCATTAGCAAGATGAGTTCTAAGGTATTGGAAAAGCCTGTAAGTGCTCGTAAGGGTGTTACACTTCGTGTAAAACTAGACATAACTAAGCGTTTTGATCGTGGTGAATGAAACAAGGACAAAGTGAGTTTGTGGAAGCTGACGAAGATGATGTTGAAGAGGTTTTGGCATCCCATGACCAAGAATTGATAGATGAAGAGCTGATGCAATTGGAAGAGGAAAGGATAACAATCGAAACCGAATGCAGTAGTGAACGGACCGAAAGTGAAGTCGTTCAGGAACTGAACGTGAAGCAACTGCGTGAGATTTTTGCTGTAATGATAAAGTATGACTTCAATTTTGAAAGGATACGTCAGTTTAGGGCAAATTTGCAAGATGGTTTGAGTGCTTATAAAGAACTGTATGATAGAAAAATGCGTGAGGCTAAACAGTCAAGCAAGCCTTCCACGTCAGTCACAGCAGACGACGAACCTCGACCTTCGACATCAAGGCAGGCAGACATAGAAGAAGATGACCTTCCTGCCCTGATCGATGAGATGACACCCAAGTGTCCCACCACACCAACCCCCGGGCCGCGGACCGTTACATTGCCGCGGAGAATGCAGCGGTAGCCAGAACACACCCAGCACATCTTTAAGAAAAAACCCGAAATAAACAAGCTAATTAATTAGGTGCCGCCCGGCACGTAAATGTCGGCCCAGATCAGAGGTGACGCAATCGGCAATCGCCTCTGATCTGGGCCAACATTTACGTGCTGGGCAGCACCTAATTAATTAGCTTGTTTATTTCAGCTTTTTTCTTAAAGATGTGCTGGGTGCGTTCCGGCTACCACTGCACGCTTTGCGGATTGGTATCAGTCGGCGGCCTGGAGGGTGGGGGCCACTGCACCACCTCAACCTCCGATGCCTCAGCCTAACACACCATCATCAGTGTGCTCGCTGTCTTCCTAATTCTGGTAAGTGATACTACACTGTACGTACATTATTTATACTTTATATAGGCTGTGTATTTTTGTGTGTTATTTGGTATGATTTGGCAGCTTCTTAGCTTAAAGGTTACTAGAGAATGTTTTTGCCGAGAGCGCTTGTGCCGTGTTTCTGGCGAGAGCATTTGCGTGAGATTTTCACTACAGAGAACAGTGCGGCAATGATTGTAGAGAAGTATTTCTACTTTATATAGGCTGTGTATTTATCATATCATTCCTGCTTTTACTATAGGTTACTGTTATTTTAGGTTTTATGTGTTATTTGGCATGATTTGGTAGCTTATTTTTGGGTTTGCGAACGCTCACAAATTTTTCCCATATAAATAAATGGTAATTGCTTCTTCACTTTACGACATTCTGGCTTATGAACTGTTTCATAGGAATGCTCTACCTTCAGATGGCGGGGAAACCTGTATAATCTTCCTAGTTCTGGCCTCACTTGCACGTGGCACAGTGAACAATCCTGAGATCACAACACTGGAGTTCCTACCCTTTAACTTAGCACCTAACTCCCTGAACTCCCTATGCAGAACGTCGTCACTCGTCCTACCCATGCCATTGGTACCTACATGGACCACGACTTCCGGCTGTTCGCCCTCCCACTTAAGAATGCTGAGGATTTGATCCGAGATATCCTGGGCCCTGGCATTTGGGAGGCAACATACCAACTGGAAATCTTGTTCTTGCCCCCAGAATCTTCTGTCCATTTCACTAACTGACAAAATACCCTATCACCACAATGCACCTCTTTTTCCCCCTTCCCTTCTGAGTCACAGAGGCAGACAGTGCCAGAGATCTGACCACTGTGAATCTCATCTGTTAGGTCATCCTCCCTCCCACAGTATCCAAAGTGATAAACCTGTTGTTGAGGGGGATGTCCACTGGGGTACTCTACACTGGGTTCTGAACGCTTTCTCCTTCTTGATTGACACCCAGTTTCCTGCATCCTGCACCTTGGGTGTAACTAACTCTCTATACATCTCTCTCACATCTTCAGTCTCCCTAATGATCTGAAGTTCATCCAGTTCCAGCTCCAACTCCTTAACACATTTTGTTAGAAGCTGCAGCTGGATGCACTTCTTGCAGTTGTAATGGTCAGGGTCACTGCAGGTCTCCCTGCTCTCCCATATCCCGCAGGAGCAGTATTTCACTGGCATCTCTACTGTCCCAAGCTAAGCAGATATAAAGAGAACAAAAAAACTTGAGCTTTTCTTTCCTTTGCTTCCTCAGAGTGAAGCCTCAAAGAGCTTAATCCTCAAGATCGCCACTCTGACTACATCCACTCAGATAACAGCCACTGCAGTTTCCCCACCTTCCTTTAATTTGCTCTTCCTAAACAATCCCAGACGCCGACTGGTCACTGGTGAAAGCTCCATTACGCTGCTGCGACCTGCTGCTACTGCCGTTTATCCTTAGGCAGTGGATCTGACTGAAATCCCAGCCTCTGCAAACTTCTGATGCCTGGACTGGCCGCTGGTCAAAGCTCTATTACGCTATCCTATCTTATTCTCCTCACACTCCCTTTGCCTCTTCCTTTTGGGAATACTGGATGCAGTTTTAGTCACCTACCTACAGGAAAGAAGGCAATAAGATTGAAAGTGCACAGAGAAAATTTACAAGGATGCTGTCAGGACTTGAGGACCTGAGTTATAGGCAAAGGTTGAACAGGTGTATGAAAATGAGGAGCGATTTGATAGAGGTATACAAAATTGAGGGATATTGACACAGTAAATGCAAGCAGGCATTTTTCCATTGAGGCTGGATGAGACTAAAAGTAGAGGCCATAGGTTGAGGGTGAAAGGTGAAAATTTTAAGGGGAAGCTGGTTTGGGGGGGCAGGGTGGGAACTTCTTCTCAGAGCATGGTGAGAGTATGGAATGAGCTGCCAGTGGAAATGGTGGATGCACATTTGCCCCCTATCACTTCTAGTGGGGCATAGGTTGCCGACAGCAGCTCCCAAGAGTGCACTGCCCTGAGCCAGTTTTTCCAAGCTGTCCGCAGGTGTTGCCCATCTCTGAAGGTCCTTCCTCTTCCTCTCTCATGGATGAGGTCTATGGAGCTTCTACTGGTGTTTCTGTAGCACTTGGGTTTTTACAGGACGGTGCTGCTGGCCCCTTGGTGAATGAATGCATGCTTGACAGCAACATTTAAGAGAAGTTTGGATACGTCTAAGCCAGTGAGTGGTAGAGGGCTATCATCCAGGTGCGGGTCGGTGAACGGTGCAGAAGGTTCAGCATAGGCCACAATAATCAGTGTGTGGATAAACTCCTCCCACAAACACTAAGCAAATAACCAATGCACCTAATTCTTCCAGCAGATTCCAGCACCCGCTGTCTCTCTGGCACAAGATGTATAACAGCTCTCAATTCTTCACAAGCACCATGCATTAAATTTTTCAAAAGGAACTTTTACAGGATAAAAGTGAACTCTTGATCTCTCAGTCTAACTCAACATAGACCTCGCATTTTGTTTGTCTACCTACACTGAACTTTCTCTATATCTGTAGTACTATATTCTTCTTAGTTATTATTTTCCTGTTGTGCTACCTCAGGAATGATCTGATCTTGTCTGGAAAGCTTTTCATTCAGTATAAGAAGCCACAGTAGGGGTTTGAGTGCTTGTATTCTAGGATTACTTCTAAAGCCCATCTCCCCTTTTTTTTCCTGCTAGGGCAGAGCTCACCAGACTCCTCCGTCCTGGGCCAGTTGTTCACGTTTTCCCAGATATAGCCCATCTTCCTGGTGCATCTTTCCTCTCCCACGGATGAGGTCTTCGGAGCTTCTCGCAGCATTTCTCTAGCTCCAGATTTTTATGGGATGGGGTTCTAACCCCATACCCAACTCTCCTTCTTTCCTAGCCAGGCTCAAGACCGTCCACGGCAGAGTTATTCCCAATTTTAATATACCAGAAACATATTAGATCATAGAATGAGAAGGATTTCCAACACTGACACATACCAAAACTCAGGACCAGCACCTATTCGCTTTGACCCCAGTCTGCAAAACTATCTGCCACTAACCCAAAGGAAACTAGCTCAGCAAAAGCCTCTGGGATCTGATAAGCAGGGTCATGGTGTAGACCATAAATACTATTGGATGATATTTATTGTTCTTGTTCCATGTCTTCAATACACTACAGTCGTGGAAGTGGTGAACACAACGGATTCTGTAGATGCTGGAAATCCAGAGCACCGCACAGAAAATGCTGAAGGAACTCAGCAGGTTGGGCAACATCTATGCAGTGGGCTACTACGACGTGGCACTGGTATTAGTTTAGTGATTTACTATTGTCACATGGCCCAAAACACCACGTCTTGCAAGTACAGGTCCAGTAACCCGAGTTCAATTCTGACCTCCATATGGAGTTTGCAATCAGAATTAGAATTGGTTTATTATCGTTACGTACAGTGAAAAGCTCATTTAGCATACCGTCCATACAGATCATTACACAGTGTATTGAGGTAAAACAATTAACAATGCGGAATAAAGTGTAACAACTGCAGGGGAAATTTTGAACACGGTTCATACAGGCAGCAATGGCTAATACAAGGGGGCATAGTAAGAGGATGACTGGAGGAAAGTATAGGGGGGATGTCAGAGGTAAGTGTTTTTTTATATATATATACAGAGTGTGGTAGGTACATGAAGCACACTGCCAGGGGCAGTTCTAGAGGCAGATACATTAGGGATCTTTAGGAGACTCTTAGATACACACATAGTTGAAAGAAAAATGAAGGGCTATGTAGGAGGAAAAGGTTAGATAGGTTAAATTTTGGCACAATATCATGGGTTAAAGGGCCTGATAGGATGATTTATATGTATTACAAATTTGCTGTGGTGTGTTGGCGTAACATTCAACAATTGTAAAGAATGAAGAATTATATAAAGTTAGAGGTCATGGAATAATATAGCATGTATTCATGCACGAGCTGTGCTCTACTGTTCTATGTTCTATGACAGTGCACTGAGGTAGAACAACAAGACAGAATTAAGTGTAAGGAGATGGTGTCTGCTGGAGACCTGTTTCAGATGGAGGCAAATTGCAGGGGGTTGAAGTTGTGTGGGAGGCTGGAGCTGATGTGTGCCGTGACCAGCCTCTCGAAGCACTTTGTGATGGCGGACATCAGAGCCACTGGTAAAGAGAAGTTCACGAACCTGACATTCTTAGCCCTTCAGCCCTACCATCTCCCAGGACTCACCATCAATGAAGCACCAGAAGCATCATACTGCTTTTTTTAAGCTTGTGTCATAAATGCACCTTATGATTTGTTAACACAAACACGAGGAAATCTGGAATTTCAGATACTGGAATTTCAAGCAACACACATAAAAATTGCTGGTGAACGCAGCAGGCCAAGCAGCATCTCTAGGAAGAGGTACAGTCGACGCTTCCGGCCGAGACCCTTCGTCAGGACTAACTGAAGGAAGAGCTAGTAAGAGATTTGAAAGTGGGAGGGGGAGGGGGAGATCCAAAATGATAGGAGAAGACAGGAGGGGGAGGGATAGAGCCGAGAGCTGGACAGGTGATTGGCAAAAGGGATACAAGAGGATCATGGGACAGGAGGCCCAGGGAGAAGGAAAAGGGGGAGGAGGGGAAAAACCAGAGGATGGACAAGGGGTACAGTGAGGGGGACAGAGGGAGAAAAAGGAGAGTGAGAGAAAGAATGTGTGTATATAAATAAATAACGGACGGGGTAAGAGGGGGAGGTGAGGCATTAGCGGAAGTTTGAGAAGTCAATGTTCATGCCATCAGGTTGGAGGCTACCCAGACGGAATATAAGGTGTTGTTCCTCCAACCTGAGTGTGGCTTCATCTTTACAGTAGAGGAGGCCGTGGATAGACAACATATGCCTTCTATATATTGGCGAGACCCGACACAGACTGGGAGATCGTTTCACTGAACACCTACGCTCTGTCCGCCAGAGAAATCAGGATCTCCCAGTGGCCACACATTTTAATTCCACATCCCATTCCCATTCTGATATGTCTATCCACGGCCTCCTCTACTGTAAAGATGAAGCCACACTCAGGTTGGAGAAACAACATCTTATATTCCATCTGGGTAGCCTCCAACCTGATGGCATAAACACTGACTTCTCAAACTTCCGCTAATGCCTCACCTCCCCCTCGTACCCCATGTTATTTATTTATATACACACATTCTTTTTCTCTCTCCTTTTTCTCCCTCTGCCCCCCTCACTATACCCCTTGCCCATCCTCTGGGCTTTTTCCCCCCACCCCCTTTTCCTTCTCCCTAGGCCTCCTGTCCCATGATCCTCTCATATCCCTTTTGCCAATCACCTGTCCATCTCTTGGCTCTATCTCTCCCCCTCCTGTCTTCTCCTATCATTTCGGATCTCCCCCTCCCCCTCCCACTTTCAAATCTCTTACTAGCTCTTCTTTCAGTTAGTCCTGACAAAGGGTCTTGGCCCGAAACATTGACTGTACCTCTTCCTAGAGATGCTGCCTGGCCTGCTGCGTTCACCAGCAACTTTTATGTGCGTTACTTATGATTTGTTAATTTATTTATGGTAATATTACTTTATGTGTTGCGTGTGTGTGAGTTATATGTACTGTGTGGTGCACCTTGGTCCAGAGGAAAGTTGTTTCATTTGGCTGTGTACATGTAAACAGTTGAATGATGATGAACTTGAACTAGAACACTGGCCAAAAAGAACTGGTAGTGGACCTGGGAAAGAGTAAGATGAGGGAACACACACCAGTCATTTGAGAGGGATCAGAGTGAAGAGAGTGTGTAATTTCAAGTTCCTGGGTGTCGATATCTCTGAGCATCTATCCTGGACTGCAGCTACAATATTTCATTGAAAGTTTCAGGAGATTTGGTATGTCACCAAAAACACTAACAAATTTCAACAGATGTACTGGGGTGGGGGGGGGGGGGAGGAGAGAGACACTACTGCACAGGATTGAAGTAAACTGCAAGTAGTTCTAGACTTAGTCAGCTCCATCATGTTGTATCCAGGACAGCTTCTTCCTCCCTGCCAGCTGATTTCTGAATGGACGTTGAAACTATGAACACTACCTCACTACTTTTTTATTTTTATTTTTGCATTACTTATTTAATATATATATATATATATATATATATATATATATACACACACACACACTTTTTAATTGTTTTTTTTCTATTATCATGCATTACATTGTACTGCCACTGCAAAGACAACACATTTCATGACATATGCCGGTGATATTAAAGCTGGTTCTGATTTTGAAGTACCAGTCTGTTAGCAGGACGTATCAAGTATTGTAGTTAAATTCATTCAGCAAATCCTTAATTGAGGGCCGAGACTGACTGTCTGACAGCTAGTCGGAGTTGGAGACTTGCCCGCAACAGGTGGAACATCCCTTAATCTCCCCACAAGAGATTCTTTCTTCTGCACTCAACCACTCAACCATCTATTTGGCAATCTGCTTAATCAGAATCAGATTTATTATTGCTGACATACATTGTGCAGCAGTACAGTGCAATAAATTTAAAAAACTATAAATTATTATAAGAAAAAAGTACAAAAAGAGAACAGAATACCGAGATTGTGTTCATGGTCCATTCAGAAATCTGATGGTGGAGGGGAAGATGTTCATAAATTGTTGAGTGTGCATCTTCAGGTGCCTCCTCCCTAATGGTAGTAATGAGAAGATGGCATGCACTGGGTGATTGGGGGGGGGGTCCTTAATGATGGATGCTGCCTTCTAGAGGCATCGCCTTTTGAAGATATCCTCAATGTTGGGGCGGGTTGTGCCTCCGCTGGAGCTGGCTGAGTTTACAACCCTCTGCAACATTCACCGATTTGCTCTGACTTGTGGATGCCACGGGAAATTAATGGGAAGGTTGGCTGACTCTTCCTTCAAAAGATGGTGACTGGAGATTCTACATAGACAAAGCCAAAATGACGACTAGCTACTGGCTGGAGCAGATGGAAAAATGAGGGAAATCGAAAGCTGGGCTGTCAAGTGGCAAACACCGTTACACGTTGACATAGTGGGTGCTGGGGATAGTTGGAAATTTAAAGAGAACACGGCAGTGCCTTAATTCTTGGAAGTTTACATGTCATCTAAAACTGTGACAAACTTCTACAGATACACAGTGGAGAGGATCCTGACCGGCTGCATCATAGCCTACTACGCAAACATCAATGTCCAGAAACAGAAAAATCTACAAACGTAGTGAATACAGCCCAGTCCATCACAGGCAAAGCCCTCCCCATCATTGAGTACTGCTGCAAGAAGACAGCATCCATGATCGAGGACCCCAACCATCCAGGCCATGCTCTCTTCTCCCAACTACAGCTGGGCATGAGGCACAGAATCCTTAGGTCCCACACCACCAGGTTCAGGACCAATTATTATCCCTCAACCATCAGCCTGCCTGGATCTATGTGGCTAACATCACTCAACTCAACACTGAACTGATTCTACAACTTGCCGCCTCACTTTCAACAACTCTACAACTCATGTTCTCAGTATTATTTAGTGGTTTGCATTTTAATTTGCATAATGTATCTTCTTTTGCACATTGTTAGTCTTTGTTTATGCATAGTTTTTTCATAAATTCTATTTTTTTTTAATTTTCCAGTAAATGCCCACAGCTAAAGGAATCTCAGGGTTGTACATGGTGATATGCATGTACTTTGATAATAAATTGACTTGGACTTTAACTTTGACCCTTTTCCACCTTTCATGGAGACCACTCTCCTTAGTTCCTTGGTCTGCTCGGCTGTACCTACCCAACCCTCCGGACAAAGCGTGCAGACATTTTGCTGCGCGCTCCAGTCTTCTCCAGAGACTCGAGTGACTGCAGATGCGAGAATCTGGAGCAAACCTCCAGTCCTGACGCAGGGTTTCAACCAAAATGTTGACAATTCCAGACATCCCACTTCTGCAAAAACTCATTTCAGGGAGGTAGCACCATCAATTTGCGGGAGACTCCTGGAACTTCCGGGAGAGGTGGGATGTCTGCAATAGAGTAGCTCCTTAGCAGCTAGCCAGCTAGTTTAAATAACGTTAGCTATGCTAATGAACAAATGACACCTGTTAAACTCACCCAACATGCCTTTCACAGTCTTAACCCACCATGGGCAACAGAAAAGTCACAGTTGCAAACCGTGCAGTGTAGTCTGGGGTGACGTACGTTTTATATTTTCTTTTTTTGGAACACTCTGCCATGGTGATCTCTCTCCCTCGCTCTCAAAAAAATCGATTTCTGGGATATTGTATATAATTTGCGGGCATCAGGGAGCCGCTATCAATATGCGGGAGACTCCAGGAACTTCCGGGAGAGGTTCCTGGTGGGGTTCTTTGATGACAGCAGGGAAGATGTGGCTACTAGTGGGATCTCATTGCAGCTGACAGCAGTGACAAAGGATGATATAGTAAGTGCAGAAGCTGGAAGGCGAAGACTAGGGGAACTCGATCTCTGTTCTGCCTTGGGGTGGAGGTGACAGAAGTCCAAGAAACAGATGAAATGTGAGAGACAGAGCGCTTTCCATCATCCACAGTGGGGGAAAAAATTATATTTTCTGCCATTTTTCCCACAGCATCGCCACTCCCCCACCTGCCTCCATCTGTCAATACTTAACAACACACACAAAATGCTGGAGGAACTCAGCAGGCCAGGCAGCGTCTATGGAAAAGAGTACAGTCGACATTGTGGGCCCAGACCCTTCAGCAGGAGTCTGAGTTCCCTCAGCATTTTGTGTGTTGCTTGTATTTCCAGCAACTGAAGATTTTCTCTTGTTTGTGATACATCACCACCTCTCTGTCCAGATCTAAATTGACTGGACCCTGTATCATCCCTCCCCTCACTCTCTATACCGGTGCTCTTTTCCTTCTTTACTCTCAGTCCTGAGGGGCTCAAACCAAATTGATAATTCCTTCTCTCCTAACACCCCCTCCAGATGTTTTTTGACCCAATGAATTCCTCCAGTAGCTTGTTTTTAGACCATAAGATATAGAAGTAGGCCATTCAGCCCATTGAGTCTGCTCTGCCATTCAATCATGGGCTGATCCAGTTCTTCCAGTCATCTCCACTCCCCTGCCTTCTCCCCATACCCTTTGATGCCCTGGCTAATCAAGAATCTATTAGGATTTAGGCTGATGTTAAAAGACATGGCAAGAGGCTCGAAGGGGGTGCAAGTCCAGAAATCAGGGCCCAATGGCCAAAGCCCAGAGACTGAAGACAGAAGGCCTGCCCTGGACTTGGACTGTCCGCGTGTGTGGGAGAGGCAGGGAGGAACAGGGCTTGCTCTGATGTTGCAGTTTTCTTGCCTGTTCTGATCTGGGTGTATGCCATTGCTTGTTGGAGCCAGAATATGTGGCGACACCTGTGGACTGCCCACAGCTGGTTGGTGACACAAGTGACACATTTCACTATATTTCCATGTACTTGTGATAAATAAATCTAAATCTGTAGTACTAGGTAAGACCAGCTGGACCAAGCGGACTACTTTTGTGAAGATATTTTTAGATCTGCCCACATCTACAGAATACCCAATGTGGGAAACCCCCAACCCAAGAGCCATTTTGATAGCTCAGTAAATAGAGCATGCATAAACAGGACACTAAACCTCAACATGCCGTGGTGATTCAGTGAGACTTCCTGTTGCACACTGGATCAGATCTAACAGGAAATGGCTGCTCTTTCCATTCCCCCAAAAGTACATAAAGCCCCAAAGACCGTGCTCTCGTCTCGCCGCTGCAGTCCACAAGGTGCTACATGATTCTCAGGACCCACACCACCAGGTTCAGAAACGGTTCAAGTTTACTTGTCATTCAACACCATGAATACAGCCAAACAAAACATTTATTACCCTTCAACCATCAAGATATTGAAGCAGAGGGGATAACATCACTCCACTTCACTCACCCCAACACTGAACTGCTTTCACTTTCAAGGACTCTATCTCATGTTCCCAATATTTATTGCTTATTCACTATTTTGTTTTTTTTCCTCTCTTTTTGTAATTGCAGTTTGTTGCTTTTTGCAGACTGGTTGTTTGTCTGTCCTGTTGGGTGAGGTCTTCCATCGATTCTATTGGGTTTCTCATATTTACTGTAATTCCCTGGAAGGGAATGAATCTCAGGGCTGGATATGGTGACACATATGTACTTTGATAATAAATTTAGTTTGTACTTTGAGCACGACTACATTGGGTACCACAGTAATGATTCACAGACATTCTGAAACTGCAAGTCACAAAGCACAATGTCAGTTTATTTATTAAAGATATAAATAGACAGAAGAATAATTGCAACTACACTTAAAACACAAGAGGTTCATAATCTGGACTCAACTAGAAGCGCGTAAGGATGGAAATTACTGTTCTCCTTTGGGAATGATAAGCAACAAGCCACACACAGGTCATAGGAGGAGCTAGGCTAACCCACCAGAAAAGAGCTCAACAGTGACGCAGCACATTGGCATCCTTTCCCCTGAAACAGCACAGGAGCAGGAAGTACCAGAGAGGTACTGTGCCAGCATTGGAAAGGCTCCAGAGGAGGCTCACAAGAATGACCCCAGAGATGAGAGTGTTAACGCACCAGAAGAGCTTGATGGCTCAGGGCCTGTACTCACTGGAATTTCGAAGATGAGGAGGGGATCTCATTGAAACCTATCAAACATTGAAGGACCTCCAAAGAGTGGATGTGCAGAGGATGTTTCCAATAGCGGGGGAGTCTAGGAACAGAGGCCACAGCCTCAGAATAGAAGAACAGAAATATAAAGTTATTTCTTGAGCCAAAGGTTTGTGAATCTGTGGAATTCATTGCCACAGATGGCTGTGGAGGCCAAGTCAGTTGGTATATTTAGAGCAGAGGCTGATGGGTTCTTGATTAGTCAGGATGTCAAAGATTACAGGGAGAAGGCAGGAGAATGGGCTTGAGGGGGATAATAAAGCAGTCATGATGGAATGGCGGAGCAGACTTGATGGATAAACCGCGTAATTCAGCTCCTGTATCTCCTGGTCTTATGGAGTGCATCAACTACAGAAGAGTGAGAAGCAATCTAAATGGAGGGCGTTTTCCTTTATTCGCTCAGACATCACTGGCATTTACTGTCCATGACTGCTTGCCCAAACTGAGAAAGTAGTTGTATTGCAATTCAACAGTAGGCATGTATAGAGCTAAATGAAAAACTGTTTCTCTGTGGCACCGGAGTAGTGTAGCGGTTAGTGTGATACTATGACTGCCCACAGCATTTCAGAGTTCAATTCCAGTAAGGTCTTCCCTGTGGAATGCGTGAGTTTTCCCTCAGTGCTCCAGTTTCCTCCCACAGTGCAAAGACGCACTGGTTAGTGTAGGTTAATTGGTTATTGTAAATTGTCCTGTAATTAGGTTAAGGTTAACTGGGTTTGTCGGGGGTTGCTGGGGCGGTGTGGCTCAAAGGACCAACTCCATGCTGTGTCACTAAACAAAACGAATAAACAGTACATACAGTCACACAAGTCTATCTACAAGTCTAGTTGGTGGATCCAGAGTCATCTCTGGATCAAACTAGTTAAGGAAGGCTAGTTTCATCCAGGAAGAAGTGTACCCGATTATTTTTATTTTAAAAAGATTCTGCAATTGCATTGTTACCATTCCTGATAAATTTTTATTTTACATTGTAGATTGAGTTAATTACATGAATTGCAAGCTCCCAGTTGCCCTGGCTGCACTTAATCTAAAACTCAAGAGAAACACACAAAATGCTGGAGGAACTCAGCAAGTTAGACAGCATCTACAGAGAGGAATAAACATTTGACAGAGACCCTTCATCAGGACACTTTCGACATCAGATTCAAATTTATTTATAACATGAACAAAATATACACATTCCGGTGTCAACATAGCATGTACACAATGGTCCGCAAAACAGCAAAAGCAACAACTAGTTTGAGAGGCGCACAGTTATTTGAGTGGTGTCGCAGCAACAACATTGAACGCAACGTCAGCAAGACCGAAGAGCCGATAGTGAACTTCAGGAAGGGTAAGACGAGGCAACTCAAACCAATCCTCATGGCGGAAGCACAAGTGGAGACAGGAAGCAATTTCAAGTTCCCGGGTGTCAATATAACTGAGGACCTAACCTGGATGCAACATGATGCTGCAGCTATAAAGTCAAAACAGCAGCTCTATTTCATTGGGAGTTTGAGGAGATTTGGTTTGTCAACTAAAACACTCAAAAACTTCTACAAATGTACCTTGGAGAGCATTCTGACTGGCCGCGTCACTGTATGGGGTGGTGGTGGGGCAGGGGGCGGCTACTGCGCAAGATTGAAATAAGTTGCAGAAGCTTGTAAAATTAGTCAGCTCGATCATGGGTAACCAGCCTCTGTGGTATCTATGACATCTTCAACCAGCAGTGCCTTCAGAAGGTGGTGTCCATCATTAAGGGTCCTCACCACACAGGAAATGCCCTTTTCACACTGTTACCGTCGGGAAAGAGGTACAGAAGCCTGAGACACACACTAAGCGATTCAGGAACCGCTTCTTACCCTCTGTCATCCGATCCCCAAGTGGACATTGAACTGCCTCACTACTTTTTATTTCTGTTTTTTTATGCACTACTTATGTTAACTTAGCTATTTAATAAGACCATAAGACAGGAGCAGAATTAGGACATCTGGCCCATCGAGTCTGCTCCACCATTCAATCATGGTCGATCCTTTTCCCCCTCCTCAACTCCAGTTCCCAGCCTTCTCCCTGTAACCTTTGATGCCATGTCCAATCAAGAACCTATCAATCTCTGCTTTAAGTACACCCAATGTCCTGACCTCCACAAATGCACGCGGCAACAAATTCCACAAATTAACCACCCTCTGGCAAAAGAAATTTCTCTGCATCTCTACTTTGAAAGGGTACCCTCATATCCCGAACTGTGCTCTCTTGACCTAAATTCTCCAACCAGGGGAAACATCCTTTCCACATCTACTCTGTCTAGGCCTTTCAACATTCGAAAGGTTTCAGTGAGATCCCCACTCATCCTTCTGAATTCCAGCAAGTACAGACCCCAGAGCCATCAAACGTTCCTCATATGATAACCCTTTCATTCCTGGAATCATCCTTGTGAACCTCGTCTGGACCCTCTCCAATGCCAGCACATCTTTTCTAAGATGAGGGGCCTAAAGATGTTCACAATACTCAAGGTGAGGCCTCACCAGTGACTTATGAAGCCTCAGTATCACATCCCTGCTCTTGTATTCTAGATTTCTTGAAATAAATGCTAACATGGCATTTGTCTTCCACACCAACCACTCAATCTGCAAGTTAACCTTCAGGGTGTTCTGCACAAGGACTTCCAAGTCCCTTTGCATCTCAGATTCCTGGATTTTCTCCCCATTTAGAAAATAGTCCGGATATATATTTCTACTACCAAAGTGCATGACCATGCATTTTCCAACATCGTATTTAATTTGCCATTTTCTTGCCTATTCTCCTGATCTGTCTGAGTCCTTCTACATTCTATCCGTTTCCTCAACACTACCTGCCCCTCCACCAATCTTCATATCATCTGCAAACTTGGCAACAAAGCCAAGTATACATGATGTATTCCATCATCTAAATCATTTATATACAGCATAAAAAGTTGTCCTAACACCAACCCCTATGGAACACCTGTCACTGGCAGGCAACCAGAAAGGGATCCTTTATTCCCATTCGCTGCCTCCTATCAATCAGCCAATGCTCTAACCATGTTAGCAACTTCCTGTAATACCATGGGCTCTTAACTTGGTAAGTAGCCTCATGTGTGGCACCTTGTCAAAGGCCTCCTGAAAGTCCAAATATACAACATCCACTGCATCCCCTTTATCTATCCTACTTGTAATCTCCTCACAGAATTCCGACAGGTTCGTCAGGCAGGATTTTCCCAGAAGGAAACTATGCTGACTTTGTACTATCTTGTCCTACGACACCAAGTACTCCATCACCTCACCCTTAACAATTGACTCCAACATCTTGCCAACCACTGAGGCCAGGCTAATAGACATATGTACTTACTGTGATTCAGATTTCTCTTTATGTTTATCATGTATTTCATTGTATTGCTGCCGTAAAGTTAACAAATTTCATGACACACGCCGGTGATATAAAACTGGATTCTGATTTTGATTAATAAGACAACAGCAGCAAAACAAGTCCCTTTCCATGCTCAGGAAAAGCCACTACTTCTGCCTCACTTCCCACTCTACACCCATGTTGTTTGATTCCTCTGATATTGTGGTGTCTACCATCCTTTTGGATGCAGTCAATGGCTGAGCTTTACCCACTTCCCAAGGATAGAGGACAATTTGTTTTGATGAGATTAACTATTGACTAAACACTGGAGTGTCACAGAAAACTTCACATTCATGAGAAAGGTCAGAACACAAATGCAAAATGCCGAGGAACATCAGTACCGATGAAGGGTCTTGGCTCAAGTTTTCAATTGTTCATTCCTCTTCACTGATGCTGCCTGACAAGTTCCTCCAGCATTTTGTGTGTTGATCTGGATTTCCAGCATCTGCAGAATCTCTTGCATTCCTGTTTTAAACATTTCCTTCAGCAAACCCAATCTTCTGTGGAAAGTAATCCTGTGTTGTAGAGCTGTGCTCAATGCTTTAGTACAGCCTATAAGTGCAGACTAACCCATGGAAGATGGAATTCCACCAACTGATACTCTACCCCACATGTTAATCCTCTACATCTCAAGAACATACCAGTTCCTTTCCCAAGCAGTAAGGCTGATCAACACGCCCACTCACTAACTCCACCACTACTTTATTATTTCCCATCAGTCACCTTCTGTACAGATGCTCCTGTGTTTAGTGTCACTTTATGGGTATACAGTCAATGTATACAAGCCAGTTTATGCAGTTATATGTATTGTGTTTTATTTAAATTATTGTATTCTTTATCATGTTTTTTTTGCGCTTTATTGGATCCAGAGTGACAATTATTTCTTTCCCCTTACTCTTGTGTGTGGAAGTGACATTAAGCAATTTGAAACTTGGAAGGGAAAATATTAGAAGGGAAATAGTTTATGAAGCAGAGAAAATGTTGAACAAGTGACTCATTACAAATTTCACCCGCAGCTCATCACTAACTTCATGTTACCAGGCAGTTCTAGAACAGCACTGATCACTGACAGTCACAGACTGTGGAGCCCACACTTCATTTTGCTAGGATGGAGGCCAGTTCTTTATGTAGAAGAAAGAAAAATATCCTTAAAATCCAAGCAGTTTAAAGTATTAGACCAGAAGGGAGCTTGGGCGAGGTAGCTGAGGAGACCAGGGAAAGAAAAATGGATGATCTCAATATTGATAAACAGAAATACACAGTGTAAGCAGCATTGTACAGACACTTTGGCCTGCAATGTTGTGATCTTTAACTTCCTCCAAGATCAATGTAACCCTTCCCTGCCACATAGCCCTCCATTTTCCTAACATCCATGTGCCTATCTAAGAGGCTCTAAATTATCTCTAATGTACCTGCCTCTACCACAATGCCTGATAGGGTGTTTCATACACCCACCATGTTAAAAAACCTACCCCCGACATCTACCTTCCCACCACTATACTTTACGCCAATCACCCTAAAATTATTCCCCTGCGATTTAGCCATTTCTGCCCTGGGAAAATGGTGCTGGCTATCCACTCTGCCTGTGCTTTTTCTTATTGTATACACCAATGTGGAATGTACACACTGAAACAGGATATTCGACCCAAACAGCCCACACACACTATTCATTTCTCCTCCTATCCTTGCCCATCAGCACATCCCGCACCCTCGTCGAGACATCTCACTTCCCTACAATGGCAATTTCTTTTGACTCAAAAACTCCCTGCAAATATGAGTTCACATTCTCTCATTCTGACTGAACTATTTCTTTTGAATACAAGGGATTCTGCAGAGTAACAAACCAAAGGCCAATGACTCAAGAGAGATAGCAGCTGGAAATCCAGAGCAACAGGCACAATACGTTGGAGGAACTAAGCAGGTCACGCTGCACCTTCGGAGAGGAATAAACAGTTATGTTTTCCATCGGTCCCGATAAAGGGTATCGGCCTAAAATGTCGACTGTTTATTCTTCTCCACAGATACTGCTTGCCCTGTTGAGTTCCTCCAGCATTTTGTGTATTTCTTCTGAATTCCCAACTGCTATCTGTCTTGAATCAATGGCCTTTGGTTTTGCTTTCTCCTCCAAGTGGAAACCCCTCTCTGCATCCCCACTATCTGGACAATGCAGAAGTGAGACAACTGGAGTTGTTGCCTCAAAGCCCAGAGACCTAGGACCCCCAGTATCATCTGCAAGGATCGCTCTCTGACAATGTAGATTGTTCCTCAGAGGCTCCTGTCCTCTCTCAACCCCCAAAGCTTAACACTGTAAATGACCACAGTGATCAGATGGGTTCAATGTGAGGGATGGAGGGGATGTTTATGAAAATAAGACACAGCAGCAGAGTTAGGCCATTCAGTCCTTTGAGTCTGCTCTGCAGCTCAATCACGCCTGATTTATTTTCCCTCTCAACCACATTCTCCTGCCTTCTCCGCATAACCTTTGACACCTCCCCACCAAGAACCTATGAACCTTTGTCTTAAATATACCCAATGATTTGGCCTCCACAGTCATCTGTGGTAGTGAATCCCACAGGTTCACCAGACTCTGGTACAGAAATTCCTTCCTTGTCTCCGTTCTAAAGGGATGCCCTTGTATTGAGCAGACAGAACAAAAGTGGGACATGGTATGGAAGGGTATTTGATGGACTCAGTGAGACAAGGGCCTGCTTCTTTGCTGTAGGTCTCCACAGCCATGTGAAAACCTATCATCTCTCTCTGGAGAGGAGAAACCTTCACAGTCTATCGTCACCCAACATGTACAACCTTGTGCTTTTGATACAATCCTTACCTCCTCCCCAGTGCTGCCACGTCCCTTAAATAATTACAAAATAAATTGGATTTTCACATTTTAAAGGTCATTGATTGATTGCAATACTAAAATGGCTCTTTGCTCACGATGTCTGGAAACAGACAGACTACTACTCCAAGTGCATGGCTCCAAACAAACTAAGAATATTTATCCACTCATTCTAGAAAATCTCAACAGCTGGGTCGCCTTTTAAAAATAAACTTGCATTCCTGATGCTTTACGAACAAGGTTATATTGTACAATTGTAGGTTTCCATACCCAAGAGGACATTCTTTAGCCTAACTGAGTAAAACCCCCACAGTACCCATGCTTGACTTTGTACTCAGGTCCCTGGGAGGTGTGTGCTTATGGCCAGAGATGGATTTGACACATCACACAACAATCTCAAAAGCAGTCATGAGAACATAGTCAAGGTTAGAATCACTTAGAGAAGGGTAAAGGCCTTTCCCCATCCCAGACGTCATCTCTTCTCTTCCCCCCCCCCCACCCACTGAGCAGAGGATAGAAAGCTCAAAGAATGTACCACCAGGCTCAAGGGAAGTTTCTATCCCTCTACTACATGACAATTATACAGAACTCCTGAATGAGGGATGGACCCTTCACCTCACAGTCTACCTCATCACAGCCTTGCAGGCACTTTCTCTGTAATTGTAACACATTTTGTTACTGCTTTTCCCTTGTACTGCCTCAATGCATTGATCTGTATGAATGGCATGCAATACAGTATTACATTGTACCTCAGTGCAAGTTCAAAGTAAATTTAAAATCAAAGTGCATATATTGACCATATACAACCCGAAGATTCTTTTTCTTCTGAGCATACTCAAATCTATAGAATAATAACCATAACAGACCAAAGACTACCCAAACTGGGATTTCAACTAGAGCGCAGAAGACAACAAACTGAGCAAATACAACGGCTTTCTGAGAGGCGGGACTGCGCAGGCGTGTGACGTCGGGCAGTGCAGCGCGGCAGATTTAAAAGGGCAGACATCCTGCTTCGGATTTGATTCGAAGAAGGAGTCTGAGAGTCTGAGTGGGAGTGCCGAAAAAGAGATTTTTGAAATTTTCGTTATTTTTTTTTCTCCAACGGCTTTCTGAGAGGCGGGACTGCGCAGGCGTGTGACGTCGGGCAGTGCAGCGCGGCAGATTTAAAAGGAACAGAGCCTCAGAGAGCGGGCAGCGTAGTTTGCGGGCTGCGGAGTGAGCCGGGAGCAGAGTGAAGACTTAAGGGCTTCGGCTCACCGGGCTTAGGCGGAAGCGGGCGAGGCGAGGAAGGTTTGACATTCATTTTCTGTTGCTATTTGAGGAGAGGGGCATTATGACTGTGAGGGCAGTTTGCTGTTCTCGGTGTCGGATGTGGGAGGCCCTGGAGTCTCCAAGCCTCCCGGACGTCTACATCTGCGCCAAGTGCATCGAGATGCAGCTCCTAAGGGACCGCGTTACGGAACTGGAGCTGCAGCTCGATGACCTTCGTCTGGTCAGGGAGAGTGAGGAGGTGATAGAGAGGAGTGGAAGGCAGGTGGTCACGCCGGGGCCACGGGAGGCAGACAAGTGGGTCACGGTTAGGAGGGGGAAGGGGAAAAGGAAGGTGATGGGGAGTACCCCGGCGGCTGTGCCCCTTAACAACAGGTACTCCTGTTTGAGTACTGTTGGGGGGGACAGCTTACCCGGGGGAAGCGACAGTGGCCCTGCCTCCGGCACAGAGTCTGGCCCTGTAGCTCAGAAGGGTAGGGCAAGGAAGAGGAGGGCAGTTGTGATAGGGGACTCGATAGTAAGGGGGTCAGATAGGCGATTCTGTGGACGCAGTCCAGAGACTCGGATGGTAGTTTGCCTCCCTGGTGCCAGGGTCCGGGATATTTCTGATCGTGTCCAAGATATCCTGAAGTGGGAGGGTGAAGAGCCAGAGGTCCTGGTACATATAGGTACCAATGACATAGGTAGGAAAAGGGATGAGGTCCTGAAAGAAGAATATAGGGAGCTAGGAAGGGAGTTGAGAAAAAGGACCGCAAAGGTAGTAATCTCGGGATTACTGCCTGTGCCACGCGACAGTGAGAGTAGGAATGCGATGAGGTGGAGGATAAATGCGTGGCTGAGGGATTGGAGCAGGGGGCAGGGATTCAAGTTTTTGGATCATTGGGACCTCTTTTGGCGCAGGTGTGACCTGTACAAAAAGGACGGGTTACACTTAAATCCTCGGGGGACCAATATCCTGGCAGGGAGATTAGCGGGGGCTACTGAGGTGACTTTAAACTAGAATGGTTGGGGGGTGGGAATCAAATTAAAGCGGCTAGGTGTGAGGAGGTTAGTTCACAACAGAGGGATGGGAACCAGTGCAGAGAGACAGAGGGGTGTAAAGTGAGCGTAGAAGCAAAAAGTACAAAGGGGAAAAGTAAAAGTGGCAGGCTGACAAATCCAGGGCAAGCATTAAAAAGGGCTAAGAGAGTTGTAAAAGAGTGCCTGAAGGCTTTATGTGTCAATGCAAGGAGCATTCGTAATAAGGTGGATGAATTGAAAGTGCAGATTGTTATTAATGATTATGATATAGTTGGGATCACAGAGACATGGCTCCAGGGTGACCAGGGATGGGAGCTCAACGTTCAGGGATATTCAATATTCAGGAGGGATAGACACGAAGGAAGGGGAGGTGGGGTGGCGTTGCTGGTTAAAAAAGAGATTAACGCAATAGAAAGGAAGGACATAAGCCGGGAAGATGTGGAATCGATATGGGTAGAGCTGCGTAACACTAAGGGGCAGAAGACGCTGGTGGGAGTTGTGTACAGGCCACCTAACAGTAGTAGTGAGGTCGGAGATGGTATTAAACAGGAAATTAGAAATGTGTGCAATAAAGGAACAGCAGTTATAATGGGTGACTTCAATCTACATGTAGACTGGGTGAACCAAATTGGTAAAGGTGCTGAGGAAGAGGATTTCTTGGAATGTATGCGGGATGGTTTTTTGAACCAACATGTCGAGGAACCGACTAGAGAGCAGGCTATTCTGGACTGGGTTTTGAGCAATGAGGAAGGGTTAATTAGCGATCTTGTCGTGAGAGGCCCCTTGGGTAAGAGTGACCATAATATGGTGGAATTCTTCATTAACATGGAGAGTGACGTAGTTAATTCAGAAACAAAGGTTCTGAACTTAAAGAGGGGTAACTTTGAAGGTATGAGACATGAATTAGCTAAGATAGACTGGCAAATGACACTTCAAGGATTGACGGTGGATATGCAATGGCAGGCATTTAAAGGTTGCATGGATGAACTACAACAATTGTTCATCCCAGTTTGGCAAAAGAATAAATCAAGGAAGGTAGTGCACCCGTGGCTGACAAGAGAAATTAGGGATAGTATCAATTCCAAAGAAGTAGCATACAAATTAGCCAGAGAAAGTGGCTCACCTGAGGACTGGGAGAAATTCAGAGTTCAGCAGAGGAGGACAAAGGGCTTAATTAGGAAGGGGAAAAAAGATTATGAGAGAAAACTGGCAGAGAACATAAAAACGGACTGTAAAAGCTTTTATAGATATGTAAAAAGGAAAAGACTGATAAAGACAAATGTAGGTCCCCTGCAAACAGAAACAGGTGAATTGATTATGGGGAGCAAGGACATGGCAGACCAATTGAATAATTACTTTGGTTCTGTCTTCACTAAGGAGGACATAAATAATCTTCCAGAAATAGTAAGGGACAGAGGGTCCAGTGAGATGGAGGAACTGAGCGAAATACATGTTAGTAGGGAAGTGGTGTTAGGTAAATTGAAGGGATTGAAGGCAGATAAATCCCCAGGGCCAGATGGTCTGCATCCCAGAGTGCTTAAGGAAGTGGCCCAAGAAATAGTGGATGCATTAGTGATAATTTTTCAAAACTCGTTAGATTCTGGACTAGTTCCTGAGGATTGGAGGGTGGCTAATGTAACCCCACTTTTTAAAAAAGGAGGGAGAGAGAAACCGGGGAATTATAGGCCGGTTAGCCTAACGTCGGTGGTGGGGAAACTGCTGGAGTCAGTTATCAAGGATGTGATAACAGCACATTTGGAAAGCGGTGAAATGATCGGACAAAGTCAGCATGGATTTGTGAAAGGAAAATCATGTCTGACGAATCTCATAGAATTTTTTGAGGATGTAACTAGTAGAGTGGATAGGGGAGAACCAGTGGATGTGGTATATTTGGATTTTCAAAAGGCTTTTGACAAGGTCCCACATAGGAGATTAGTGTGCAAACTTAAAGCACACGGTATTGGGGGTAAGGTATTGGTGTGGGTGGAGAATTGGTTAGCAGACAGGAAGCAAAGAGTGGGAATAAACGGGACCTTTTCAGAATGGCAGGCGGTGACTAGTGGGGTACCGCAAGGCTCAGTGCTGGGACCCCAGTTGTTTACAATATATATTAATGACTTGGATGAGGGAATTAAATGCAGCATCTCCAAGTTTGCGGATGACACGAAGCTGGGTGGCAGTGTTAGCAGTGAGGAGGATGCTAAGAGGATGCAGGGTGACTTGGATAGGTTGGGTGAGTGGGCAAACTCATGGCAGATGCAATTTCATGTGGATAAATGGGAAGTTATCCACTTTGGTGGCAAAAATAGGAAAACAGATTATTATCTGAATGGTGGCCGATTAGGAAAAGGGGAGGTGCAACGAGACCTGGGTGTCATTATACACCAGTCATTGAAAGTGGGCATGCAGGTACAGCAGGCGGTGAAAAAGGCGAACGGTATGCTGGCATTTATAGCGAGAGGATTCGAGTACAGGAGCAGGGAGGTACTACTGCAGTTGTACAAGGCCTTGGTGAGACCACACCTGGAGTATTGTGTGCAGTTTTGGTCCCCTAATCTGAGGAAAGACATCTTTGCCATAGAGGGAGTACAAAGAAGGTTCACCAGATTGATTCCTGGGATGGCAGGTCTTTCATATGAAGAAAGACTGGATGAACTGGGCTTGTACTCGTTGGAATTTAGAAGATTGAGGGGGGATCTGATTGAAACGTATAAGATCCTAAAGGGATTGGACAGGCTAGATGCAGGAAGATTGTTCCCGATGTTGGGGAGGTCTAGAACGAGGGGTCACAGTTTGAGGATAGAGGGGAAGCCTTTTAGGACCGAGGTTAGGAAAAACTTCTTCACACAGAGAGTGGTGAATCTGTGGAATTCTCTGCCACAGCAAACTGTTGAGGCCAGTTCATTAGCTATGTTTAAAAGGAAGTTAGATATGGCCCTTGTGGCTACAGGGGTCAGGGGGTATGGAGGGAAGGCTGGGTTCTGAGTTGGATGATCAGCCATGATCATAATAAATGGCGGTGCGGGCTCGAAGGGCCGAATGGCCTACTCCTGCACCTATTTTCTATGTTTCTATGTTTCTATGTAAAATGAAAGCAATAATAATAATACTAAATAAGCAATACATATTGAGAAACATCGGGTGAGGACTCCTTTGATTGTGGGAACATTTGAATGATGGGGCAAGGGAAGTTCAGAGACATTATCCCCTTTGGTTCAAGAGCCTGATGGTTAACAATAATAATGGCTGACATGTGACAATAATAATCCAATTATCAATCCTGGGCCACTGGTTTCCGACAGAATCAACCTACAGTTATCAGTAAAAATAAAACCATGCATCTTAATGTACATCATATATTGACTTCATGTGAGATTTAATAAATCTGACTGAGGCTCTGAGCAACTTCAGTTCAAGAAATTTCCATAGATGCACAGTGGAGAGTATCCTGACTGGTTGCATCATGGCCTGGTATGGAAACACCAATACCCCAAAATAGAAAAACTGGCAAAAAGAGGCTGATACAGTCAGCAACACACACACAGACTGCTGGAGGAACTCAGCAGGCCACACAGCATCTGTCCAAAAGAGTACAGTTGACATTTTGAGCTGTGAACCTTCATCAGGACTGGAGAAAAAAAAAGATGAGGTGTCAAATTAGAAGGTGAGGGGAAGGTGATGGGTAAGGCCAGGAGGAGGGGGTAGGGGTGAAGTAAAGAGCTGGCAAGTTGATTGGTAAAAGAGATACAGGGCTGGAGAAGGGGGAGTCTGATAGGAGAGAACAGAAGGCCATGGAAGAAAGAAAAGGTGGAGGAACACCAAATGGAGGTGATGGGCAGGCAAAAAGATAAGGTGAGAGAGAGAAATGAGAATGGGGAATGGTGAAGGTGAAAGTGGGGGAGACATCACAGGAAATGCATGCCATCAGGTTGAAGCCAACCCAGACGGAATACAAGGTGCTGCTCCTCCAACCAGAGTGTGGCCTCATTACGACAGTAGAGGGAATGGGAATGGGAAGTGGAATTATAATGGATGGCCACTGGGCGATCCCAGCTTTTCTGGAGGATGGAGTGTAGATGATCAGTGAAGCAGTCTCCAAATCTACGTCGGGTCTAACCGATATACAAGAGGCCACACTCAGAGCACCAGATACAGTAGATGACTCCAACAGATTCACAGGCGAAGTGTCACCTCACCTGGAAGGACTGTTTGGACTCTGAATGGTAGTGAGGGAGGTGGTGTGTAGGGGCAGGTGTAGCACTTGTTCTACTTGCAAGGATGTGCCAGGAGGGAGATCAGTGGGGGAGAGACAAAAGGAAGTCACATTGGGGGTGAACCCTGCAGAGAGCAGAAAGTGGGGGACAGGGAAAGATGTGCTTGGTGGTGGGGTCCCATTGAAGATGGTGGAAGTTATGGAGAATTATGTGCTGGATGCGGAGGCCGGTGGGGTGGTAGGCGAGGACAAGAGGAACCCCATACTTGGTGTGGTGCCAGGAGCAAAGGGGTAAAGGCAGACGTGCGTGAAATGGAAGAGATGCAGTTGAGGGCAGTATTGATGGTGGAGGAAGGGAAGCCCCATCTGTGGAGAAGAAGGACATTTCATTCATTCTGGAATGAAAAGCCTCATCCTGAGAGCAGATGCAGCAAAGACAGAGGAATTGAGAGAAGGGGATGGCATTTTGACAAGTAACAGGGTGGGAAGAGGTATAGTGCAGGTATCTGAGAGAGTTGGTGGGTTTATAAATAGACATCGGTAAACGGGGGGGAGAGGGGGGAGAGGGGGGGGGGGGGAGAGGGGGGGGGGGGGGGGGGGAGAGGGGGGGGAGGAGGGGGGGGAGGGGGGGGGGGGGGGGGGGGGAGAGGGGGGGGAGGGGGGGAGGGGGGGGGGGGGGGGGGGGGGGGGGGGGGGGAGGGGGGGGGGGGGGAGAGGGGGGGGGGGGGGGGGGGGGGGGGGGGGGGGGGGGGGGGAGAGGGGTTGATTGAGATTGAGAAAGAGGAAGGAGGTGTGGGAAATGGACCAGGTAAATTTGAGGGCAGGGTGGAAGTTTCCGCTTTATCTGCTCTCAGGATGAGGCTTTTCATTCCAGAATGAAGATGTCCTTGCAGGCATTCACAATAAATACAAACACAATAGAATCAATGAAAAACTGCACAGATACACAACCAGCGTGCAGAAGACAACAAATCGTGCAAATACAAAAAGGAAAAAAATAGAGATCATGAGTTATAGAGTCATTGTAGAAATTCAACAACGTATACAAGATTCTTCCATACAAGGACTGACTGTTGTACCAATCTCCGTAGAAGGTTAAACGAGTGTTGAGGCTCAGTTACTTGGTTAGAAAGAACCAGGTTAATCTGTTTCTCCTTGTGTACTCCAGAAGCAGGAAACACTGCTGAGAGAAGATCCTTCCCAAATCTCCAGGCCAAAGAGCAAAAGTCAGAAGTGAGCATGAAGATAACCCTGATTTCCGGGGAGCTGGTATTTAGAAGCCACTGAGCTCATAATTTTTGTGTTTGTCAGAAATAAGTTCCTACTGTCAACGACCATCAACCGCACCTTAATTATCAGAAAGCATATGTTCTGTGTAAACTGAATGCTGGCTTTCAGTTTTTATGTATGCACTGTGAGCCAAGCCTCACAGGGGGTTTTACAGATTCTGGTAAACCTTGTGACAAGTGGCAATGTAGGAACCACAAGCTGTAATGCCAACCACATCTGTCAGCGGCATCAGTCTGCATTTGCTTCACTCACACTCTGCGTTAAATGGCTTGGAGGTGAAAATGGACCTTCCATGACAGTGAAAAGGGCTCTCACATTCCTCTCAGAATGTGACAAAGCTCCCCACAGGCAAAGTGCTCTCGAAGCCTCATCACGACTGTGACGAAGTAAATTGGGGATGTTAGAGGTAGGTTAATTTTTTTTTTTTAAAAACACACAGAGAGAGGGTTAGGTGTGTGGAACAACCTGCCAAGGGTGGTGGTAGAGGCAGATACATTGGGGACATTTAAGAAATTCTTAGATAGGTACATGAGGGTTATGTGAGTAGGAAGGGTTAGGTTGATCAAAGTTTAAGGTGTGTATTACATCACCATATATGACCCTGAGATTCATTAGCATGCAGGTATTCACAGCAGAACATATCACAGAATCGATGAAAAACTACACACAATGTGCAAAAGACAAACTATGCAATAAATAAATAAATAAATAAATAGCACTAAGATCATGAGCTGTAGTCTGCTTGAAAGGCAAGTCCATAGTTTGTGAAAACAGTTCAGAGTTGAGAGTGAAGGTATCCACACTGATTCAAGAGCCTGATTGTTGTAGGGTGATAACTGTTCCTGAATCTGGTGGTGTGGGAGCCAAGGCTCCTGCATCTCCTTCCCAAAGGTAGCAGTGGCCTGGATGGTGCGGGTCCCTGATGATGCTTTCTTGTGGTATGAGTCTTTGAGAATGTGCTTAATGGTGGGGAGGGCTTTTCCTGTTGCAATGCCCTGGTTAAGAATTCTTCTACTCTACTGTAGGTGTTTCACTGTTCAGCTTAGGAATGTTGTGTTAGCCAATCAGGATGGTGGGATCTGGAGAAGGTTCTAGAGAAAGTGGGGCGGAGAGAGATTTGTGACAGTGTTCAGGGGTCTTTTGGCAGTAGCTGCACAGCAGGACAGAAGGGAAGACGCTGCAGAATCTGTGGCAAGGAGAGCATCGCTACAAGAAGTGTTTTGTGCAGATGAATGACTCCAAGGAGGGGTAGCGAATGCTCCTGAGAGAGAGCCAGTTTATTTTAGATGAGTTCAGACTGTGGCGGGTGCTTTCACGCAGACCATGGATTTGGCACAATGCGTAATGGTTATACTCAGCCTTTGGTACTACTACTACGTCGACTCAGGCCTAAGGGGGCTGGCGTCGGGCACGATGACAGACTCTCCACTTCTCCCTCATCAGTGTGTTCAGTAGCCGCGCTGCTGTCTTCTAGGAGCGTGTTGACCATAGTCTTGGGAGGGCGCCCAGGGTTCATCCTCCCATGCTTGGGCTCCCATATGATGACTAGGCTGGCAGGTAGCTCGGGGTGGCGTAGACAGTGCCCCGCTAGTTGCAGTCTTCTCGCCTTGATTTTAGTGGTGAGCAATGGTAGGTTGTCATAGAGCTCGACATTCTTCATGTGCTGTTGCCAAACTACTACTACTACTAATAGTAGTAATAGTTTGGAAGAGATAAGCCCCAATGGTCATGTGTACATTTAGACTGGTCTAACTGTAATGGGCCATTTTTTCAAATCTTCTTTCTTTTTTGTCTCTTAATAACTGTTTAATAAAGCTGAAATTTGTAAATATACTTCCTTTATAATTTTATGGAGTGTACAATCTTTTATTTTTTGCCAACCAATAACGGTGTATGGGCAGCATTTACACAGCATTCGCTCAAATCAAGATTGCTTTAATTGAACATCACGACATTTCTGTTTAGTTGAAGCCCAAATCATACATATATGTTTATGAAAGATGGCCTTCCTACTGCTGAATCATGTAGCTGATAGCAGTGTTAGCTAACGAGCCAAGTTTGTATACGAGCCCTGGTAAGAGGGCTACATTATAGACAATAGGTGCAGGAGTAGGCCATTCAGCCCTTCGAGCCAGCACCATCATTCACTGTGATCATGGTTGATCATCCATAATCAGTATCCAGTTCCTGCCTTATCCCCATAACCTTTGATTCCGCTATCTTTAAGAGCTCTATCCATCTCTTTCTTGAAAGCATCCAGAGACTTGGCCTCCACAGCCTTCTGGGGCAGAGCATTCCATATATCCACCACTCTCTGGATGAAAAAGTTTTCCCTCAACTCCGTTCTAAATGGCCTACCCCTTATTCTTAAACTGTGGCCTCTGGTTCCGGACTCACCCATCAGCGGGAACATGCTTCCTGCCTCCAGCATGTCCAATCCCTTAATAATCTTATACGTTTCAATAAGATCCCCTCTCAGCCTTCTAAATTCCAGAGTTACATTGTGATGAACTGGGCTGTATCCACTACTTTTTGTAGGCTTTTCCACTCTAGGGCCTTGGTGTTGAGAGCATGGCCTAGGTGGTGGAGGTCCTTGGTGATGATCTCCAAGTAGGTTAAAAGGTTGGCACAGCATTGTGGGTGGAAGGGCCTGGACTGTTCTATGTTCTAGCTTATGTACAGCAACCCCACCCCCCCACGCTCAATAACATAATAACGAACAGATAATCTGCTTTGAAGTATTGATTAGGTAAGTAGCATTAGCTAAGACACCAGGTACAACTGTCCTGCACCTCTGCGACATGTTCACAGGGGACCTTTCACCATTTATCCAAGAGAGCAGCTGCAGGCTTGAGTAAACCATCTCAAACGGAGTAGTACTTCCCCAGAACCGATACAGGGTTCCGTGCACAGGCTGCAGAACCAAAAGCCAACACTGCTGGAGTCACAGTAGCTGTAGCTGTTAGCGTAACGCTTTACGGTGTCTGCAGCCCGGGATCAATTCCTGCCGCTGTCCGCAAGGAATTTGCGCATTCTCCCTGTGAACACGTGGGTTTCCTCCGGGTGCTCTGGTTTCCTCCCACACTCCAAACACGTACCTTTAGTGTTAGTGAGTGTGGGCGTGCTCTGGTACTGCTGAAAGTGTGGCTACACTTACAGACAGCACAGTCCTCGCTGGTTGGATTTGATGCCCAGTACATTTTGATGTTTCAATGTACTGTACATGTGACAAATAAAGTTAATCCTAGGCAAGGACATTGCAGAATCGGGAAAAAACAGACCCTGAAGGCGCTTTCTCATAAGCATCATCACTTAATGCACCAATCACAGCCCAAGGCACTGAACAAATCTCAGGACTATCTCTCTAGACTCATTTCTAGAGGGGAAAAAGGATTTGCTTTATTTGCTAAATGTGCATCAAAACATACAGTGAAATGTGTCATTTGCGTCAACAACCAACACCACATACTATCGAGATTCATTTTCTTGCAGTAGAACAGTGAAATACAACAGAATCAATGAAAAACTACAAAGACTGACAAACAACCAATGTGTAAAAGACAAACTCTGCAAATACAAAAAAAAAGTAAGAATAATAAATAAATAACGCCGAGAACACGAGTTATAGAGTTCTCTATTGCTTATTTATTTATTATGTGCGGGATATGTCTCAGTTCCTCTGTCTTCAAAAAGGGGGTCTGAGGATCGCTGAGCCCAAACAAGCTCTGGGTCCAAAGATAACGTGTTTCCCATTCACCAGACGGTGTGTGTTTGCCGTTTATTACCTGATGTCTTCCTCATTCTCAGGGAAGCTCCAGAAGGCAATGCGAAGCTGCAGTTGCTCAGGGACCGGTGGATAAACCTTCTCAACCACTTCGAAGGGAATGTGCAGGGCAACTTGCTTGGCTGACAGTTCGACCAAAGGGGTAACTTGGCCATCTAAGAAAATAAAGAGATTGGAACTAGGATTATAAAGACATCTTAAGTACTACAAACATTATCAGCCAAAGTTGAACTTGAAGGCAGAGTACAAGGTTAAAGACTGGACTTTTAGCAGTGTGGAGGAACAGAAGGATCCTGGTGTCTAGATATATAGATCCCTGAAAGTTGCTGCGCAAATTGATAGCGTGATCAAGAAGCTGTACGGTGACTCACTGGCATTAGTCAGGGCAATGAGTTCAAGAGCCATGAAGATGTTGCAGCACCATAAAACTCTGGTTAGACCACACTTGAAGATGTGTTCAGTTCTGGTTATCTCTTTATCGGATGGATGTGGGAGAGATAGAGAGAGATAGAGAGAGATAGAGAGAGATAGAGAGAGATAGAGAGAGATAGAGAGAGATAGAGAGAGAGAGCGAAAGAGAGCGAGAGAGAGCGAGAGAGAGATAGAGAGAGAGATAGATAGAGAGAGAGAGAGAGCAGAGGAGAAATTACCAGGATGCTGCCTGGATTAGAGCACACGTCTTATGTGGAAAGGTTGAGTGAGCTGGGGCTTTTCACTTTGGAGTGATAGAGGGCGAGAAGTGTACAGGGTGAAAGGACAGCCAGAGACTTTTCCCCAGGGCAGAAATGGCTAATATGAGAGGGTATAATTTTACAGTGATTGGAGGAAAATATAGAGGGGATATCAGAGAAAGTTTTTTTCAAATAACACAAAGTGGTGGGTGTGTGGAATACACTGTCAGGGCTGGTGAATGAAGCAGTTAGGGATGTCTAGGACTGGAGGGCACAGCCTCAGAGTACAAGGACGTCCCTTTATAGGGGAGATGAGAAATTTCTTTAGCCAGAAGGTGGTGAACCTGTGAAATTCATTGCCACAAATGGCTGTGGAGGTCAAGTCATTGGTATACTTAAAGCAGGGATTGATAGGTTCTTGATTAATAAGGAAAAAGGTTACAGGGAGAAAGCAGGAGAATGAGGTTGAGACTCAATGGGCCAAATCTGCTCCTAGGTTTTCAGCTCATTTAAGAAACTTAGCTGGACACATGGATGACAGAAAAAAATGGAAAGCTATTAGTAGGGAAGATTGATCTTGGAGTAGGTTAGAAGCCCAGTGCCATTAAACTTAAAATGAGCCTTGCATTTGGACAGGAAATGAACAACTTGCCAGTGAAGTTTCAGGCAGGCAGTGGTAACGCTTTCCGTCCAGAAGCGTTGGGTTCAACCCTGGCCTCCCCAAGGACTGTATGATTGTGGATTCCCTCCTGCATTCTAACAACATCTCAGTCGCTTAAATGGCTTCTGCAAAGTATCTGATAGTTCAGGTTCCTGGCAAGAAAGAATCAGGTTTGAGGGGCATGTGTGAGAGGGAATAAGCGAAGGAGTGAAAGAGAAGGGGAATGGGATTAATTATTTGGCCTCGCTGGAAACCTGCTACACATGAGGTGAATCAAACAGTAAACACCAGAGATTCTACAGAGCAATGCACACAATGCTGGAGAAAGTCAGCAGGACAGGAATGAAACGTCGACTTTTTGGGCTGATACCCTTCATCAGAACTGGAAAGAAAGGGGGCAGAAGCCAGAATAAGGTGGGGACAGGGGCGGGTGGGGGGTAAAAGGGAGAAGAGTACAAGCTGGTAGGTGACAGGTGAGATTCATGAAGAGAAAGATGTGCTGTTGTCGGCAATGCGCCCCCTGCCCCACTACAACTGATGGCTGCTCTGCCGTTCGACTGGTACTATCTCTAACGAATTTGTCTTTAATGTACAAGATGTCTGCATCATACTATTCTTGGTATGGAAACTGCTCTGCACGTGACTGCATGAAACTACAGATCTGTGGACACATCTCAGCCTAACACACAAACCAGACTGCCCCTCGTGAACTCTGTCAAAACTTCCCACAGCCTCAGGAAAGCAGCCAGTAGAATCAAGGACCTCACCGACCCTAGACATTCTCTCCTGCACACCCATCCATCAAGCAGAAGATACAAAAACACAAAACTACCAGGCCCAAGGGCACCTTCTCTCAATAACCAATACTAAACTGGTCCCCCTTGTAAAATTTTCCACCCCTACACTAGAATCAGAGAGACCTTGGGGTCTGTGTCCATGCGACACTCAAAACTGCTACACAGATTGACAGTGTTGTTAACAAGGTGTATGGTGTGTTGGCGTTCATCAACCGTGGGATTGAGTTCAAGAGCTGTGAGGTAATGATCTATATAAAACCTTAGTCAGACCCCACCTGGAGTACTGTGTTCAGTTCTGGTCACTTCACTACAGGAAGGATGTGGATACTATAGATAGAGTACAGAAGGAGGAGATTTACAAGAATGTTGCCTGGATTGGAGAGCGCATCTTATGATAATAGGTTGAGTGAACTTGACTTTTTCTCCTTGGAGCGACGGAGGATGAGAGGTGACCTGATAGAGGCATACAAGATGATGAGGGGCATTGATCGTGTGGATACACAGAGGCTTATTTCCCAGGGCTGAAATGGCTAACGTGAAAGGGCATAGTTTTAAGGTGCTTGGAAGTAGGTACAGGGGGGATGTCAGGGTTAAGTTTTTCCACACAGAGTGGTTGGTGTGTGGAATGCCCTGCCAGTGACGGTGGTAGAGGTAAATATAACAGGGTCTTTTAAGAGGCTCTTGGGTATACGAAGCTTAGAAAAATAGAGGCTATGCTATGCAGTAAGGTAATTCTAGGCAGTTTCTACAGTAGGTTACATGGTCAGCACAACATGGTGGGTCGAAAGGTCTGTAATGTGCTGTAGATTTCTATGTTCTATGTTCTAATCCAGGCAGGTTCCTGTGAAGAGCAGTTTTCCCTATATGTACAATATCCCATGAATTTGGAACAAAAAACATTTGCATAGCTCTGGGAGGGATTAACAGGATAAGGAGCAAGAGGTCATCACTCCTAACTGGAGGAATCAGAATTGAGGGGACACCATTACAGGAGAAGGTATAACCATTTAGCAGCGAGATGAGGAAAAATTAGCAAGTAATATTCTTAAAATTTTCCATTAAAGAGCTGTGAAAAGAACATTTCAGCTGATGAGTTTATAAGGTACGTTTCTTGCTTTGTGAAGCTTAACACAGCTATAAGGTATCGCCTGTACCGACCACTCCATAGAGCCATTTCCGCCTGTGACAGCCACTCTGTAGAGCCAACTGCAGTGCCCGTGACCACTCCGCAGAGCCGACAGTTCCGCCTGTACCGACCACTCCGCAGAGCTGACAGTTCCACCTGTACCGACCACTATGTAGAGCCGACAGTTCCGCCTGTACCGACCACTCCATAGAGCCATTTCCGCCTGTGACGGCCACTCTGTAGAGCCAACTGCAGTGCCCGTGACCACTCCGCAGAACCGACAGTTCCGCCTGTACCGACCACTCCGCAGAGCCGACAGTTCCGCCTGTACCGACCACTCCGCAGAGCTGACAGGTCCACCTGTACCGACCACTACATAGAGCCATTTCCGCTTGTGACGGCCACTCCGCAGAGCCAATGGCGCTACAGAGTGGGCATCACAGTCACAGCCAACGGCAGTGCCTGTGCTGACCACTCTGTAGAGCTGTTTCCACCTGTGACAGCCACTCTGTTGCCTGTACCAACCACTCCGTAGAGCTGACAGTTCCGCCTGTACCGACCACTCTGTGCAGCCAACAGCTCCAGCAGTACAGACCACTCCATTGCGCCGATGGCTGTGCCTGTGCCAACCACCCTGTAGAGCCAACAGTACCACCCTTACCAACCACCCATGTAATGTTACATCTCCAATTCTTTGGTCCAATTTCTTCCTGCTTACATGGTTTAATCCAAAATAATGTACAACAATTTATTGTAAAAAAAATACACTGATTTAATCAGGAGTACACTGTAATATTGTATTTGATGACTATGTTAATCAGTGTTTGATGGTTCCCGGTTAAATGTGTGGATAAACATGCTGAAACTTACTAACACATCATAAAGTCAACTAGCATAACATAAAGTAGTAACAAGTACATAATGCCTTTAACATGACAAAAATATCCCCTGGCAATTCAGACCAAGCCAGCATGGTTTTAAATATTAAAGATTAGCCTTATTTGTCACATGCACATCAACACACACTGCGAAATGCATCACTTCCATTCAGGATTGCACTGGGACAGCCCGCAAGTGTTGCCACGCTTCCAGCGCCAACACAGTACGCCACAACTCACTCACACTAACTCATACGTCTTTGGAATGAAGGAGGAAAATGGTTATCCTGTCTGACAAATTTCCTAAAGGTCTTTTCAAGATTTAAGGCTGTTTAATGTCATTTCCAGTACCCAAGTGTAAAGCAGAATGAAATAATTGTAACTCCAGATCCAATGCAGCACAAAAAAACACAAGATAAAGATAATAAACACAGTAAATACAAGTACATATATATAGATTAGTTGTAAGTCCACAAAGTGATGCGAGGCACAGGGGTGTGTGAACACAAGGTGACTCCTCAGGAAATGCAGGTACAGAGGAGATGTCAGGGGTAAGTGTGTGGAATGGGCTGCCGGTGACAGTGGTGGAGGTGGATACGATAGGGTCTTTTAAGAGACTCCTGGACAGGTACATGGAGCTCAGAAAAGTAGAAACATGCTCGGAACAGCTTTGTGGGCCGAAGGGCCTGTATTGTGCTGTAGGTTTTCTATGTTTCTATGAAATCCTTTGAGGATACAAGGTGAAAAAGACTCTCACATAAAACAAGAACTTGTATTGTTCTTGGAGTTTGTGACAGGAAAGTGGCCATACTGCATAGAAAACGGTTGTAATAAATGGATGGATGTAACTGGAGAAATAGCCCCAAGGATCAGTTCTTGGCCCCAGGGAAAGGCAGATGGGTGTGGGTGCCCACGTTTCTCAATGATACTAAACTAATGAAGATGTTTGGACGCTGCAATGGACTTTAGAAAGGCATCTTTCCTGTAATGAAGGAATCAGAACTGCACACACACAGTATAGGGTCAGGAAATCATTGTTTGATCTAGTGATAGTGACTCAGAGGTTCTTCAAAAGTGAGGCATAAGATGCTAATCTTGTAATTATTTATAGCCACTTTATTCGGTGTTCATAACAATTAAAAACAACAGTAACAAAGTCACTACTGTAAGAGAGAAAGCAGAGAACTGTACTGTTAACTGTTTACACGTGCTGCACACCACATGCACTTTGAATTATATTTTATTAATGTATTGATGGTAATATTTTAGTTTTATGTGCTTTGTGTGATATTGGTTTTGTGGGTGCTTCATGGTCCGAAGGAAACATCTCTTCATTTGGTTGTACAGTCAGGTGACAATAAACTTGAAAATGAACAAGGTCGTCGTGATGGTCTAATCTTGCTCTCTAGAGTTAAAGCACACTCCAGTGACGAGGAAAGCTCTGAAAAGGAAGGCTGTGGCGTTACACAAACTGCAGAGAAACTTCTAACAAAATGCATCATCACATGTACTACAATTACTGACAATTCACTGAACAATTACTCACAGTTGATTATATAAAATTATAAAGCAGAGGAAAATTAAACTACAAGCAAAATAGCAACTTGGCACTGCAGAATTTCTCCCATATTCCAAAGACGTATGGGTGAAGAGGTTAATTGGTCATATGGGGGTAACTGGATGGGCTCGTTGGGACAGAATGGCCTGTTACCGCATTGACTTTCTAACTCAGGGGCTCCCAAACCTTTTTTTTTAATGCCACAGAGCCATACCATTAACCAAAGGATCCGTGGACCGCAAGTTGGGAGCCCCTGCTCTAAAGAAACAAATTATGTTGCAGTATAACATGCAAGTGCTTAGCTCACCCTTGGAGTACACAGTTCTGGTCACTACATTACAAGGAGGATGTGGAAACTTCAGAGGGGGCATTGAAAAGGTTGCTAACTGGATTACAGGGCATCAGCTAGTAGGAGAGGTTCGACAAACTTGAATTGTTTTCTCTGGAACATGGAAAGATGAGAAGAAACTTGATAGATGTTTCAAGTTAAACATCTATTCTGACAAACTTCCATAGATGTGTAGTGGAGCATGTACTGACTAGCTGCATCACAGCCTGGTACGCGAACGCCAATGCCTTCGAATGGAAAATCCTACAAAAAGTAGTGAATTTGACTCAGTACATCACACGTAAAGCCCTCCTCACCACTGAGCACACCTACACCAAATGCTGTCATAGAAAGCAGCTTCCATCATCAAAAATCCCCACCACCCAGATCCCAGAGTCCTGACAGAAGTTGCTGAAGAGATAATGGATGCATTGGTCATGATCTTTCAAGAATCACCTGATTTTGACATGGTTCTGGAGGACTGGAAGGTTGCAAATGTCACTCCACTCTTTAAGAAGGGAGGAAGGCAAAAGAAAGGAAATTATAGGCCAGTTAGCCTAACCTCACTGGTTAGGAAAGTGTTGGAATCTATTATCAAGGATGAAGTTTTGAGGTTCTTGGAGACTAATGATAAAATAAGTCAAAGTCAGCACAGTTTCTGTTAAGGGAAATCTTGCCTGACATATTTGTTAGACTTCTTTGAGGAAGTAACAAGCAGGGTGGACAAAGGAGAGGCAGTGGATGTCATTTACTTGGATTTTCAGAAAGTGTTTGATAAGGTGCCACATATGAGGCTGCTTAACAAGATAAAATCCTATGACATTACAGGAAAGATACTGGTATGGATAGAGGAATGACTGACAGGCATGAAGCAGTGAGTGGGAATAAAAGGGACCGTTTCTGATTGGCTGCCAGTGACTAGTGGTGTTCCTCAGGAGTCAGTATTGGGACCGCTACTTTTCACATTGTTTGTCAATGATTTAGATAATGAAATTGATGGCTTTGTGGCAAAGTTTGTACATGATATGAAGATAGGTGGAGGGGTAGGTAGTGCTGAGGAAGCAATACGATTGCAGCAGGACTTAGACAAATTGGAAGAATGGGCAAAAAAGTGGCAGATGGAATATAGTGTTGGGAAATGTATGACAATGCATTTCGGTAAAAGGAACAACAGTGTGGACTATCTAAATGGGGAGAAGGTACACAGGGACGTAGGAGTCCTCGTGCAAGACTCCCAGAAGCTTAACCTACAGGTTGAGTCTGCAGTAAAGGCGGCAAATGTAATGTTGGCATTCATTTCAAGAGGAATAAAATATAAAAGCAAGGAGATAATGCTCAGCCTTTATAAGACACTAGTCAGGCTGCACTTGGAGTGTTGTCAACGGTGTTGGGCCCCTTATCTCAAAAAGGATGTGCTGTCATTGGAGTGAGTCCAGAGGAGGTTCACAAGGATGATTCCAGGAATAAAGGCGTTAACATATGAGGAGTGTTTGCCAGCCTTGGGCTTGTACTCACTGGACTTAGAAGAATTCTGGGCGGGGGGAGCTAATTGAAACCTACTGAATGTTGAAAGGACTATTTAGGGTAGATGTGGAGAGGGTGTTTCCTGTGGTGGAGGTATCCAGAATTGAGGGACAATCTTTTAGAACAGAAGTAAGGAGGAATTTTTTTTTAAGCCAGAGAGTAGCGAATCTGTGGAATACTCAGCAGGTCAAGTCCCCAGGTATATTCAAAGTGGAAGTTGATAGTTTCCTGATTAGTCAGGGCATCAAAGGATATAGAGAGAAGGCAGGTGTATGGGATTGAGTGGGATCCGGGATCAGCCGTGATGGAATGGCAGAGCAGACTCGATGGGCTGAATGGCCTAATTCTGCTCCTATGTCTTATGGCCTGATGGGATTTTAAGGTGAAAGTGTGGCTACCAACAATGGAACAAAACATCCGTGTCTCTGTGAGAGGCCACAGTTGGAAGTAAAGGTGTGTCTTGCTGATTTTGGCAGGCTTTGTAGCTACGCCCAATGCTTCTGAATATTCTGAACACAAGGACTTGCATTATATAATCAAGGGTACAAGCAATTATAGGGTATTGCCGTAATGTGTAAATGGCTCTTAGTACAAATCACAATAAAAGTCAGTTGGGGCTACACTGGCTCAAATTTATGGAAAGATAAATAATGGCGTTTACCTAAACTTAGTGTCAAGGAGTCTCTGGTAATGGAAAACAGATGGGAAATTATGTTCCAGGAGCAGAGAACTTTGCACAACTGAAGTTTCAAAATCTTAGTGTGATAACAGAGTCTAAAAATCACAGATAAGACTTGAACACATCAGTGTGGTCAAGGCAGCATTCTAATCTGCCAAAGGCAACAGCACTCAGGGTCAAAACAACATTGCATATTAGATTAGTGAGAGTTTTTTTGTATTACAAAAACAGGCTTTATTCAGAATTAAAAATTCATAGAAAGGAAAGTGTGGAAAAAGTATTCAATCATAGTCAATACATTAAGGAGGGCAAATATTTTTTTAGCGAGCAGAAGATACCAAAGTATTGGATTTTGAAGATGCTGCATTTAGGGAGGAGGAACTGTTAGATTGAAGTCTCAGAGTAGGTTAAAAGAGCAGCACAACATCATGGCTGAAGGGCCTGTACTGTGCCATCCTGTAGTTTTCAGTATGTTCTATGTTCTAAAAACAGAAAAGTCCAGGAGACACTGAGTCAAGAGGGTGCCAGAGATGAGAAATTGGGGATGCAGTTCTGTTACTGTCATGAGAACTGCTCCAAATTGCAGAGGTCTTTGAAAATTAAAATAAATGCTGCTTACACAGATGCAAAGATTAGAATTCTTTTTATGGGGGGCCCCCCCAAGAGGATGGGGGCACAGAGTGAGAAGCCTTGACTAGAAGTGCTAGGACCAAAGAACAGTACAGGCACTTCAGCCCACGGATTTGTGCCAACTTTTTAAACCTACCCCAAGATCAATCTAACCCTTCCTCTCACATAGCCCTCCGTTTTTCCATCATTCATGTGCCCGTCTAAGAGTTTCTTGTAAGTTCCTGATGTATCTGCCTCTACCACCACTCGTGGTAGGGCGTTCTCTGCACCCACCACTCTCCGTGTGAAAAACATACCTCTGACACGCCCCTGTATACTTTCCTCCAATCACTTTAAAATTATGCCCCCTTGTATTAGCCATTTCCATCCTGTGAAAAACTCCACTCGATTTACAATAGACAATAGGTGCAGGAGTAGGCCATTCGGCCCTTCGAGCCAGCACCGCCATTCACTGTGATCATGGCTGATCATCCACCGTCAGTATCCAGTTCCTGCCTTACCCCCATAACCTTTGATTCTGCTATCTTTAAGAGTTTCTTGAAAGCATCCAGAGACTTGGCCTCCACAGCCTTCTGGGGCAGAGCATTCCATATATCCACCACTCTCTGGGTGAAAAAGTTTTTCCTCAACTCCGTTCTAAATGGCCTACCCCTTATTCTTAAACTGTGGACTCTGGTTCTGGACTCACCCATCAGCGGGAACATGCTTCCTGCCTCCAGCGTGTCCAATCCCTTAATAATCTTATATGTTTCAATAAGATCCCCTCTCAGCCTTCTAAATTCCAGAGTATACAAGTCCAGTCACTCCAATCTTTTGACATACGACAGTCCCACCATCCCAGGAGTTAACCTTGTGAACCTACGCTGCACTTCCTCAATAGCAAGAATGTCCTTCCTCAAATTTGGAGACCAAAACTGCACACAGTACTCCAGGTGTGGTCTCACCAGGGCCCTGTACAGCTGCAGAAGGACCTCTTTGCTCCCATACTCAATTCCCCTTGTTATGAAGGCCAGCATGCCATTAGCTTTCTTCACTGCCTGCTGTACCTGAATGCTTGCTTTCAGTGACTGATGTACAAGAACACCTAGATCTCGTTGTACATCCCCTTTTCCTAACTTGACTCCATTTAGATAATAATCTGCCTTCCCGTTCTTACCAAAGTGGATAACCTCACATTTATCCACATTAAACTGCATCTGCCCACTCACCCAGCCTGTCCTAGTCACCCTGCATTCTCATAACATCCTCCTCACATTTCACACTGCCACCCAGCTTTGTGTCATCAGCAAATTTGCTAATGTTACTTTTAATTCCCTCATCTAAATCAATATATATTGTAAACAGCTGCAGTCCCAGCACTGAACCCTGCGGTACCCCACGGGTCACCGCCTGCCATTCTGAAAGGGAACTGTTAATCGCTACTCTTTGTTTTCTGTCAGCCAGCCAATTTTCAATCCATGTCAGTACTCTGCCCCCAATTTTGCCCACTAATCTCCTATGTGGGACTTTATCAAGGGCTTTCTGAAAGTCCAGGTACACTACATCCACTGGCTCTCCCTTGTCCATTTTCATAGTTACATCCTCAAAAAATTCCAGCAGATTACTCAAGCACGATTTCCTCTTCGTAAATCCATGCTGACTCGGACCGATCCTGTTACTGCTATCCAGATGTGTCGTAATTTCATCTTTTATAATTGACTCCAGCATCTTTCCCACCACCGACGTCAGGCTAACAGGTCTATAATTCCCTGTTTTCTCTCTTCCTCCCTTTTTGAAGAGAGGGACAACATTAGCCACCCTCCAATCCACAGGAACTGATCCTGAATCTATAGCACATTGGAAAATGATTACCAATGCGTCCACAATTTCTAAAGCCACCTCCTTAGGCACCCTGGGATGCAGACCATCAAGTCCCGGGAACTTATCAGCCTTCAGACCCAACAGCCTATCCAACACCATTTCCTGCCTAATATAAATTTCCTTCAATTCATCCATTACCCTAGGTCCTTTGGCCACTATTACATCTGGGAGATTGTTTGTGTCTTCCCTAGTGAAGACAGATCCAAAGTACCTGTTCAACTCATCTGCCATTTCCTTGTTCCCCATAATAAATTCACCCGCTTCTGTCTTCACGGGCCCAATTTTGGTCTTAACTATTTTTTTCCTTTTCACATACCTAAAGAAGCTTTTACTATCCTCCTTTATATTCTTGGCTAGTTTACCTTCGTACCTCATTTTTTTCTCCGTGTATTGCTTTTTTAGTTACCTTCTGTTGCTCTTTAAAAGTTTCCCAAACCTCCGGCTTCCCACTCATCTTTGCTACTCATACTTCTCTCTTATTTTTATACTGTCCATTACTTCCCTTGTCAGCCACGGCCTCCCCTTACTCCCCTTAGGATCTTTCTTCCTCTTTGGAATGAACTGATCCTGCACCTTCCGCATTATTCCCAGAAACACTTGCCATTGCTGTTCCACTGTCATCCCTGCTAGGGTATTGTTCCATTGAACTTTGGCCAGCTCCTCCCTCATAGCACCATAGCTCCCTTTGTTCAACTGTAATACTGACACCTCCGAGTTTCCCTTTTCCCTCTCAAATTGTAGATTAAAACTTATATTATGGTCACTACCTCCTAATGGCCCCTTTACCTCGAGGTCCCTGATCAAATCCGGTTCATTGCACAACACTAAATCTAGAATTGCATTCTCTCTGGTAGGCTCCAGTACAAGCTGTTCTAAGAATCCATCTCGGAGGGACTCCACAAACTCCCTTTCTTGGGGTCCAGTACCAACCTGATTCCTCCAGTCTACCTGCATGTTGAAGTCCCCCATAACAACTGTAGCATTACCTCTGCAACATGCCAATTTTAACTCTTGATTCAACTTACACCCTACATCCAATCTACTGTTTGGGGGACTGTAGATAACTCCCATTAGGGTCTTTCTACCCTGAGAATTTCTCTGTTCTATCCATACTGACTCTACGTCTCCTGATTCTATGTCCCCCCTCGCAAGGGACTGAATATCATTCCTCATCAACAGAGCCACCCCACCCCCTCTGCCCATCAGTCTGTCCTTTCGATAGGACGTATACCCTTGAATATTCATTTCCCAGGCCTTGTCCACTTGAAGCCATGTCTCTGTTATTCCCACAACATCGTACTTACCAATTTCCAACTGAGCCTCAAGCTCATCCACTTTATTTCTTATACTCCGTGCATGCATATATAATACTTTTAATTCATTACTCCCCTCACCTCCCATATCAATTCCTATTTCACTTGGCCATACTGTACGATCCCTTCTTGAGCTTTATGTTTATGTTTCCAGTTCATCCCCTCCCCCCCGACTACTTAGTTTAAACACACCCATGTTGCAGAGGCAAACCTGCCTGCCAGAATGCTGGTGCCCCGTTTATTAAGGTGCAACCCATCCCTTATTATCGGCCTCGTATTAACTGGTAAACCTCTATCAAGTCACCTCAGATGCTCCTTCACTCCAGTTGGAAAAGCCCTAGCTCACTCCACCCAGTCAGGACAAACCTACTATCAAAATAAGTGCTCTCAGTACTCCAAGTGCGGTCTGACCAATGCCTTATAAACCACAGGCATCATATCTTGCTTCTGTATTGACCTCAGGCTTGGGTGGAACCAGCTCTTCATATCAATTTATTTATATATTTTAGAGAAGCAACATGCAGTAGGCCTTTCCAGCTCAGCAATCCCCTACAACCCAAATTAACCTAATCATCCGATAATTTACAATGACAAATTAACCTACCCAGTATGTCTTTGGACTGTGGGAGAAAACTAGAGCACCCAGGGGAAACCAACACATTCCACAGGGAGGATGGACAGACTCCTTCCAGAGGATGCCAGGACTGAACTCCGACACTCCAAACTGTATTAGTTAAACTAATGAACTAATCCTTGGGATCCTATAAATAAATGTACAAGTACGTGTTCTTCCAGCATTCAATTCGAGAGGACTAGAATTCAGGAGCAAGATACGATGCTGATTGTTTACAAGACATTGGTCAGACCACACCTGGAGAACTGACAGCAGCTTTGGGCCCCTTATCTAAGAAAGGATGTCCTGGCTTTAGAGGGGGCCCAGAGGAGATTCATGAGAATGAAAGTGTTAACATATGAAGAGTGTTTGATTAATCTGGGCCCATCCTCACGTTTGTTTAGGTGAATAGAGAGGGGATCTCATTGAAACCCATCAAGTGCTGAAAGGCCTAGATACTTGGAGAGGTTCTTTCCTATAGTGGAGGAGTCAAGACCAGAGCGCACAGACTCAGAATAGAGGGCTATCCCTTTAGAACAGATGAGGAGGAAATTCTTTCACTAGAGGGTGGTGAATCTATGAAATTCATTGCCACAGATGACTGTGGAGGTCAAGCCATTGGATATATTTAAAACGGAAGTTGATAGGTCATTGATTTGTCAGGGCGTTAAAGGTTACGGGGAGAAGGCAGGATTATGGGGTTGAAAGCGATAGTAAATCAGGCTGATGAATGGTGGAGCAGATTTGATGGGTTGAATGGCCTAATTCTGCCCATATTTCTTACGGTCCCAGGTACAGTGGAAGTGATGGAACAGGAGAGGTTGGCGAGGAAAGTGTATTTAAACACCTCAACCCTGCTCCTAACCTGATACTGCAGAAAGTGACACCATCTGGCCCATTGTACTAGCAGGTAGAAACAACTGTCCAATTATCCACAAGACCACCCCCCCCCCTCCACCTGTCATGTCCCACAACCGCTCCCAGTATCCACACGCATCTAGTTCTGGCCCCTCCACCTGTTTGTGTATTTAGTATTTCAGAAATATTTGAGAAATATTGCAAGTATATTGTTTAATTAAGCATTCTTTGTCATTGACATAATTCCTTACGGGTTTTATGTACGAGGTATGCGAATGGCATACGTCATTACACCGTTACATGCTCCTCGCTCAAAGTAAAAACAAAACTAAGATGAATTATTCCCGGCTCCTGTTTTTGTTTTCAATTAGTTTTATGTTTAGAAGTTTCAAAACATTACACCTCTCCCAAACATTAACCACTTTGTCCTCAACCCCTCTCTGGAAAGTCAGGCACCTCCTCAAACTTCACATTTCAACAGAATTTTGATCAGCAACCCTAATAAGGCCATTAGGTATTGGAGCAGTATTTGGTCATTCGGCCCATTGAGTCTGCTCTGCTATTCCATCATGGCTGACATTTTTTTCTTCTCACTTCACTCACCCTGTAACCCTTTTTACTAATCAAGAACACAACCCCTGCCTTAAAGGTATACCCAGAGACTTTGCCTCCACCGTTATCTGTGGCAATGAATTTCACAGACTCACTACTCGGTGACCAAAGAAATTCCTCATCTCACTTCTAAATGGATGTCCCTTTATTCTGAATGGTGCCCTCTGGTCCTTGACACTCCTACTACTGGGGACAACATCTTCATGTCCATACTCTGCAGGTCCTTCTGTATGCAATAGGTTTTAATGAGGTCCCCCCCCCCCACTCCCCACATCCTTCTGAAATCTATAGTGTACAACTCCAGAGACATCAAACATGTCTCAGGCATTGAGTGTATTCCTCACATCTCATCTTGAGGCAACTTGGTTCGAATAGCTTTGGGTTACTTTTGAGGCTATACAAATGAATATCTATTTTTCCCACCGCCCTGATGCTTAGAGTGCTCTTAATATCTATAAACACGAGAAAGTCTGCAGATACTGGAAATTCAGAGCAACACACACAAAACGCTGCAGGAACTCAGGTCAGGCAGCATCTATGGAAATGAATAAACAGACGACATTTTGGGCCAAAACCCTTCAGAACCGGAAGGTGAGGGAAGGGGAAGGAGGCTAGCTGGCAGGCGATAGGTGGAGCCAGGCGGGAGAAGAAAGAAACTCAGAGGAGAGGAGAGTGGACCATAGGAGAAAGGGAAGGGGGGTGGGGGGGGACCCAGGGGAACTGATAGGCAAGTGAAAAGAGGTAAATTGCCAAAAAGGGGAATAGAGAAAGTGGGGGGGGGGGGGAGGAGAGAGAAGGGAATTCTTTTTTTTAAAACCAGAAAGAGAAATTGATATTCATGCCATCAGGTTGGCGGCTACCCAGATGGAATACGAGGTGTTGCTCCCCCACCCTGAGGGTGGCTTCATCTTGGCACAAGAGGCAGCCCTCCTGCCATCTGGCAAAAGGTACCGTTAAGCATTTGGGTTCCCCCAGGCCATCAGACTCCTTAATACCCAGAGACTAGACTGACATCTACATCATTTATTATTATATTGTAATTTGTCCTCTACTGTGCCTATTGTCTTGTTTATTAATTATTGTACTGCCCTGCACTGTTTTGTGCACTTTATGTAGTCCTGTGCAAGTCTGTAGTCTAGTGTAGTTTTGTGTTGTTTCATGTAGCACCATGGTCCTGGAGAAACATTGTTTCATTTTTACTGTGTACTGTACCAGCAGTTTATGGTCGAAATGACAATAAAAACCCACTTGACTTGACATGTCAGAGTGGAAATGGGAATCAGAATTAAAATGTTTAGCCACTGGGAAATTCCGCTTTTGGCAGATACAGTGGAGATGCTCAAAGAAGTGGTTCCCCAATTTAGGGCAGGTCTCACAAAAGTAGAATTAAAGTTTATGTTATTAATTGTACTCAAGTGTAAAGATCAAACCAGAAGTCATCCCTGGATTTACCAGAGGTAGATGACAGAAAGCACCTTCCTCATAAGAAATAGAAGCACAAGGAGACATTGGTCCCCTCAAACCTGCTACACCATTCAAATAGTTTGGTTCTTAACTTCAGCTCCACCTTGCTGCCTGTCCCCCATAACCCACAACTCTCTTGTGTCTGAAAAATCTATCACAGCTTTGAATATACTCAATGACTTAGAAGTTACAGCTCTGTGCTGGAGAACTCCAGAGATTCACCAATCTAGGGAATTTCTTCTTCCGCATCTCTGAGAATAGTGAACCGATCTGGAACCCTTATCTAAGAAAGGATGTGTTGGCATTGGAGAGGATCCAGAGGAGGTGCACAAGAATGATCCTGGAAATGAAAGAGTTAACATACAAAGAGCATTTGATGGCTGTACGCCTGAAGTAACTGGAGTTTATTAGAATGAGGGGGTGACCTCATTAAATATCAAAGGGCCTAGATAGAGTGGAGGTGGCGATGATGGTTCCTACAGTGGGAGAGTCAAGGACCAGAGGGTACAGCCTCAGAATAGAAAGATGTCCCATTAGAACAGTGATGAGGAGCAATTCCTTTCGTCGGATGGTGGTGGTCTGTGGGATTCATTGCACAGACGGCTGTGGAGGTCAGGTCACTGGGGATATTTAAAGCAGAGGTTGATAGGTTCCTGATTATTCAGGGTGTCAAAGGTTATTGGGAGAAGGCAGGAGAATGGAGATGAGAGCTATAGTAAGTTAGCCATGATCAAATGGCGTTTCCGACGATAGGAGGAGAATCAGGCCACTCAGCCTATGTCTTATGGAGACTATCAGACAATTCGATGTCCCCTTAACTCTGAAACCCAGCCCCACAGGTCTAGATTCTCCCACAAAGGAAACATCCTTTCATCAGCCACCTCACAATTTGCCCAATCAGCTCACCACTCACACCCTGAGCAGCGTATACACAAACAATCTGCTCTACATATCACAGGACTACATCTCCTCACCAGATTCAGCATAGTGACTTCCCTGAACTGCCGGCACTGCAAGCATTTCCCACCTTCAAAAGGAGCAAGCATATCCCTCGTTCTATGTCAGGAAGGTATAGTCACTAGGGAAGAAATTCCAAAGGCAGAGAGGTGCAATATTTAACCAAGGTCTCACCTGCTCCTTCAGGTGTGTGTGACAAAAAAAATAACATAGCTCTAAGCAGGGAACGGCACCCAGCAGTTATCGCGGGATACACAACTTCACAAGATCACCAAATCTGGTCATTATCACTTCAGAATCAGAATCAGGTTTAACATTACTGACACATTTTGAGAAATTTCATGTCTTGAATGAAGGGTCTCGGCCCGAAACATCAACTATTTATTCATTTCCATAAATGCTGCCTGCCCTGTTGAGTTCCTCCAGCATTTTGTGTGTGTTACTCTGGATTTCCTGCATCTGCAGAATCTCTCATGTTTATGTTGTGAAATTTGTTGTTTTGTGGCAGCAGTACTGTGCAATACATAAAAAGCTACAGGTAACAATAAGAAATGTTAAAAAAATTAAATTTTGCAAAAAGAGAGCAAAAAATATAGTGAGGTAGTGTTCATGGGTTCATTGTACATTCAGAAATCTGATGGCGGAGGGGAAGAAGCTGTTCCTGACGCATTAAGCGTGTGCTTTCAGGCTTCTGTACCTCCTCCCTGATGGTGGTGATGAGAAGGGGGCACTTTGCTCCAGGTGACAGTTTGCTGTAAACATATTAACTACCACCGTTCCCAAAAGCCTTTTGCAAAACTGAATGACTTTCTGATAATCTGATAGTAACACTAATACTAACTTCTTTAATTTACATTCCTGATTACTTCATTACTTGAATTTAAAACCTCCACCCACCATGGCTGGATCCAAACACTTGCTCACATCAGGCCAAGATTATGCCTGGAACCCAGTTACTTGTAAACTCAGTCAGTTCCATCGTGGGTGCTAGCCTCCCCAGCACAGAGAACATCTTCAAAATGCGACATCCATCATGCAGGATCCCATCACCAGGACATGCTGTCTTCTCATTACTAGCACGTTAGGAGATACAGGAGCTTGAAGACCCACACTCAACCTGTTAGGAACATCCTCTTCCCCTGTGCCATCGTTTTCTGAATGGACATTGAACCATGAACACACTATTTTTGCGCACTATTTGCACAACTAGGTAATTTATATTTACACCATTATATACATACACATATCTTATTGTAATTTATAGGGGCTTTTGGTATTACACTATACTGCTGCTGCAAAATTACAAATTTCATGACCAACGGCAGTGCTTTTAAACCTGATTCTGAAGACTGGTAATGGACTAAGTCATGGGCACTAACCTCCCCAGCTTCCAGGCCACCTTCAAAAGGCGATACCTCAGAAAGGCAGCATCCATCGAGGACCCCAACACCCAGGACATGCCCTCTTCTCATCGCTACCATCAGTGAGGAGGTACAGGAGCCTGAAGGCACACACTCAACAACTCAGGAACAGGTTCTTCTCTTCGGCCATCAGAATGGACGATGAACACTACCTCACTGCTTTTCCCTTTTTGCACTAGAGTACTTTTACATTTCTTATAATAACTAAGTAATTGTTTATGTATTGCACTGTACCACTGCTCAAAGAAACAAGATTGACGACACAAGGCAGTGACATTACACCTGATGCTGATTCCTGACCATTGTCATTATCACACCCTCAAGCTCTGGTCTGGATCCTCAGAGTTGAGAACCCTGCCAAACACCACCACAACCAGCTTAGCTGCCAGAATAAAATAAAGCATTCACGGCCCAATGCATTTTAAAGTATGTGCAATGTTAAAATCATTAAATAATTATTTTATCCTTTAAAAACAATACGCTTCCCCTGTAATGAATTGCTCATGCATTTACACAGCCTTAGCAGATCCCTGTAAAGAGCTACTTACTGTAATGTAACACTACATTAAGCAAAGTAAGCCTTGCAATCTCATCATGGTGTTCAAAGCATCTGCATCAGATCCAGTACAATAACGTGCATTACTAGCATTTGTAAACACTGCATTGTGTCATTCACACTGAGGCTCAGCAACAATATGAATTTACACAGCACCTTTAGCATACAGATTCAGAATCACGTACCCATCAGTGATCACAAAATGCACAGCCAAGTGCTTTGTTTGCATTAACAGCCAACACGACATGCTGGGGGCGGCCCGCAAGAGTCGCCACACATTTCAGCGCCAACGTAGCATGCCCAAAATGTTCAGGGCAACATAAGCAACAACAGCACAACAACAACAAAAACACAAAAGAAGCCCTTTTCCTCCCTCCCACTCTCTCTCCCTCTCTCACACATACACAGGCCTCTGGAGTCCTTAGCTCAAGACTCTCAAGACATTGGGCCACTGACTTCCAGACTCACCGACCTCAATATTTAAACTTCAGACCTCAAGTTCAAGTTTATCGTCATCTTACATTACATATATACAACCAAATGAAATAATGCTCCTCTGGACCACAGTGCACAAAACATTGTACATTACATACAGCATATAAAATATTAGCACAAATAAGTCAGTAAAATATAATTCAAAGTGCCAGTAGTGCAAAACACAGGTTCACAGTAAATAGTTTGCTGTCCTAGTGACAAGTGGTGAAAGGGTATTCATTAGTCTCACAGCATGAGGGAAGAAGCTGGTACCCAGACTGGCAGTCCTAGTCTTGATGCATCTGTACCTCCTTCTTGATGCAGTGGGTCAAAGAGACTGTGGAACAGGTGGTTGGCATCCTCAGTGCTCAAGTTCCAACTTGTTGACTTCATTCTTTGATCTCCTGTACAACCCCGGAACTTGACGACAGGGATGGTGGGGGTAGAAGAGAAGGGTCACCATCCTTCATCCACAAGGCCCACCAACCCATCGAGAACACCCAGACTCCTGCCCCGAATCTTCATTTACTGCCTGACGTCCAACTCCTCTTATCCCTGTCTCCAAACCCCAATCTGATCTCCAACTCCCTGCGCTGCCCCCAACACCATTCTTAAGAATCGAATAAAAACTAATTGTGAGCCACAACCATGATGGACATTACAGTATGGCACCATAGTCTTAACGAGGTTATCCATGGGCAGGTTAGCAGACAAAAATGTATTCAGATCCCCCGAGTCAAAGACGTCTTTACAGGAGGATCTCAAAGAGCAGATTCAAATTAAAAATCTAACACGTTGTAGAATTTGTTTTGCGACAGCAGTTCACAGCAATACATTTTAAATTTTTTTAAAAGCTACAAATTGCAAAGTGCAAAAAGAGAGCAAAAATAGTGAGGTAGTGTTCATTGTCCATTCAGATATCTGATGGAGGGATAGAAGCTGTTCCAGAAAAGTTGAGTGCATGTCTTCAGACTCCTGTATCTCCTCTCTGATGGCAGAGGCAAGAGGGGAGAATGCCCTGGGTGATGGGGCAGACGAGAGGTTGAGGGAGGGGGATCTTGCAGAGCTTGGGACTGACCTCCAGGACAAGGGAATGAGGGATTAAAAAATCAGGAGCAGGGTTCAGAGTTACAAGACTTGAGCTGTTTACGGAGATAGGAAATGTTGGGAACATGTTAGTGTTTCAACTACAATGTTTTACAAACATATACACATATTTTTATCATAATTTGCAGTATTTTTGCATATTGAAATATAACCCTACCACAAAACAACAAATTTCATGACATATGCCATTGATAATAAACCTGACTCTGAAATTATTTATTTGGGTTGAAGACAATATATAGTACATAGGTGACTTAATTTCTCATTCATCGTAAAACTAAGAACCAGTTGAGCCACATCCAGCAGGTGTTAACCATGGAAACCCAGTTCTCCACAAAACAGCAGATCTCACCAATTGAGGGATGAGCATTCAACATACAAGGGGACTGAATTCCGTGAGACCACATGTCCAACTACTCCTGAGCAGCTGTATCTAATCTCACTGAAATATGAAAAATTAAAAGCATTGTGATGTTTATTTTTCCTGTACTTTGGAATTAAATCAAATTTTATTAACATTACCTCCAAGAGGACCACATCCTTGCTGTGCTTTGGAGGCTTGCATACCTCAATGACCCAGAGAGCTATGCTTTGGCTCTTGGTGGGGTCACCCTTGCCAAACCAGTCAAAGGGTAGAGGCCAGACTAACAGTGGTCCACCGGTCCTCCAGGTTCGGGGGTTTAACTCACGGCTAACAACTGACTGCTCAAACAAAACTTATGGAAGCAGCAATGAAGAATCCTTCTACATCTGAGTGCAACAGTATTCCCCAACTTCCACCCGGGACTTGCATGGTTGACAGTAGTAAAAACCAAGAGGAAGCTAATGGCACAATGAAGAAAGCCCTAAAGTCTATCAAGACCAAGATCAAAATTTGTTGATGCCCAAAGACAGAGATGGAGGACCTTCATTGCTGCCCTAACAGCCAGCAGGCCTAACAGGCAGTAACTAAGTTAGTTAGTGATATTAGTTAGTACTTTAGCTTTTAAAAAAGCAGAAAATACCAGATATACTCAACAGTTCAGGCAGCATCTGTGGACAGAGAGAAAAATGAAGGATCAACTTCATTCACCATATACACTCAGTATTTGGTACCTCGGTTTGGTCTCCTGCTGCTGTAGCCCATCCACTTCAAGGTTCAACATGTAGTGCGTTCAGAGATGCTCTCTGCACACCACTGCTGTAATGCATGGCTAGCTGAATTACTGTCACCTTCAACCAGTCTGGCCATTCTCCTCCAACCTCTCTCATTAACAAGGCATTTTCACTGCTCACTGGATGTTATTTGTTTTCACACCATGCTCTATAAACTGTCAAACTGTGTATATCCCAGGAGATCAACAATTTCTGAGATACCCCGTCTGGCACCAATCATTCTACGGTCAAAGTCACTAAGATCACATTTCTTCCCCATTCTGATGTTTGGTCTGAACAACAACTGAACCTCTTGACCGAGTCTGCATGCTTTTATACATTGAGCTGTTGTCACATGATTGGCTGATTAGAAATTTACATGAACGAGCAAATGTACAGGTGTATATAATAATGTGGCCACTGAGTGAACCTTTGTATGTATTAGGAATTTGCTGTGGTGTGTTGGTCAGGGTGTGACATGCAACAGAAAACAACATTCAACAGTTATAAAGAATAAATATTTACATTAAATATAAAGTTAGAAGTTAAAGTACGAATATGCGACCACATGCATAAATACCAGCATGTATTTACAATATAAACAGCATTTTTAAAATGTGGGTTAAACTGTTTATAGTGTAGTGCAGTGACGGGGGTAGTGGATACAGTGGGGTGGCAGTGGCGGGGGAGTGGGAGGCTTTAACCAGAATGGTTGATCAGATTAAGTGCCTGGGGGAAGAAACTGGGGGATAATGTTTCAATTTAGTGATCTATCATTAGCATCATGAAGATGAGAGGTCACCAACTTAGAACATTAATTCTTTCACTCTCTGTGGACGCTGCCTGACGTGCTAAGTGTTTCCAGAATTTTGTTTTTAATTTCTAATTTTAAGCATGTACAGTTTTTTTTTTACTTTTGCTAACTTCAGTACATTCTAATAAGACCATAAAACCGTAAGACATAGGAACAGAATAGTGCCATTCGGCCCATCAAGTCTGCTCTGCCTTCCCATCATGGCTGATTTGTTCTCTGTCCCAACCCCATTCTCCTGCTTTTTCCCCATGACCTTAGACATCCTTAATAATAAAAAAAATCAACCTCTTCTTTAAATATACCAAGTGACCTGTTCTCAACAGCTGTATATGGCAATGAATTCCAGAGACTTGCCACCCTCTTGCTAAAGAAATTCATCCTCATTTCTGTTCTAAATGTTCGCCCCTCTATTCTGAGGTTGTGCCTTTAGTTCTGGACTCCACTATAGGAAACATCCTCTCCACATCCACTCTGTCTTAATACTCAATAGGTTTAAATGAGATCACTCTCATTCTTCAAAGTTTCAGCAAATACAGGCCCAAAGCCATCAAACACTCATGTTAACCCTTTCATTCGCAGAATCATTCTAGTGAACCTCCTCTGGACCCTCTCCAACATTTTTCCTTAGATAAGGGGCCTAACACCACCCACAATAATAAGTGGCGGAACCAGTCCTTACCTTGCAAGGCTTTTTAAAAATCTCTTCTCAGACAAATTCCACTACAAGAATTTAGGTTAAATCAATACAGCCATAAGTTCTACGACCACAACTAACTCTGTGTGCCCTTTTTAATTGACCCTTTGAAAATAAACAAGAACAACTACTTTGAATTCATTTCCATAAGACATAGGAGCAAAATTAGGCCATCTGGTCCATCGAATGCTCCACTATTCCATCATGGCTGATTTATTATCCTTCTCAATCCCATTTTCCTGCTTTCCCCCTGTAACCTTTGACACCCTAATTGATCAAGAACCCATCAACCACTGCTTTAAATATACACAACAACCTTCTCCACATGCATCTGTGGCAAACAATTCCACAGATTTACCAGATTAAAACTAAACTTGTGTAGAATTAAAGGAATATGTACATACCTCAGAACTAAATCCTCCATAGTTAGCGTTCAAAATTCACATTTAATTGTGTCTCATTGCATTGGGACAGCTCTAAAATAGAGCACACTTTTAATACTGTGTCTCTAATGCTTTGTGCCTGTAACATTGCTGCAAGATAGTTTCTTTTATTGCAACTGTGCAAATTTGGACTTGTTCAAATGACAATAAACTCCACTCAATTCCTCTTTCTTTACTACAGAGATGGCCGTGTTGGATTTCAATCGTGACAAAGTTCTTCTCTCATTTCCCCCATGATCAGAGAACCAGGCCATGGAGCATGAATATACACGTTTACTGGAAAAAAAATTTTCAAAGGTTTTGTTGCTTTATATGTAGCCAAGATATGAGCATAATGTTATTACAATTTAGGGCATCAGAGTTCAATTCCAATGTCATTTGGAAGAAGGTTGTACGTTCCTCCCCATCAACTCGTGGGTTCCCTCTCACATTCCAAAAGATGCAGTTGTTAGTAGAATAACTGGTCATTGTAAGTTGTCGGTTCATTAGGTTACGGTTAAATAGGCAGGCTGCTGGGTGGTTCAGTCTGAAAGGCTTGCTCTGTGTTATATCTCTAAGTCTAGTTACCCTTTGCACACAAGACTGATAAATTTAATACCCATTTTGCATACATACATCATGCAAATAGAAATAGATTTCCAAGATGTTAGAGGTGTACAAGTTGATAAGAGGCATAAATTGAGTGGATAGCCTGAGACTATGTCACAAGGCAGAAATGACTAATACAAGGAGGCATAACTTTAAGGTAAACACAAGCGATTTTGCAGATGCTGGAAATCCAGAGCAACACACACAAAATGCTGGAGGAACTCAGCAGGTCAGGCAATATCTATGGAGAGGAGTCAACAGTTGATGTTTCGGGCTGAACCCCTCCTTCAGGACTAGAAAGGAAGGAGGACCCATATTCCACCTGGGCAGCCTCCAACCTGATGGCATGAACATCGATTTCTCCATCTGGTAACTTTTTCCCCTCCTCCTTCCTTCTTCTATTCCCCACTCTGGCCTCTCACTGCTTCTTCTCACCTGCCTGACACCTCCCACCGGTGCCCCCTCCTCCCTCCCTTTCTCCAATGGTCCACTCGCCTCTCCTGTCGGGTTCCTTCTTTTCAGCTCTTTACCTTTTCCACCTATCACCTCCCAGTTTCTTATTTCAACCCCCTCCTCCACCTATCACCTGCCAGCTTGTCCTCCATCCCCTCCCCCATCTCCTTATTCTGGCATCTTCCACCCCCCTCCACCCCCGGCTTCATTTCCAGTCTGATGAAGGGTCTCGGCCCGAAATATCAACCTTTTATTTATTTCCATAGATGCCGTCTGACCTGCTGAGTTCCTCCAGCATTTTGTATGAGTTGCTCATAACTTTAAGATGATTGGAGGAAAGGATAGAGGGGGATGTTAGAGGTAAAGTTTTTAGATAGAGAGAGGCGGTGTGTGGAACTGGAAGTGGTGGCAGAGGCGGATACATTAGAGACATTTAAGAAACTCTTAGACAGGCATATGGATGATAAAAAAAAATGGAGCACTGTGTAGGAAGGGAGGGTTAGATTGATGTTGAGGAGCAGGTTAAACAACTGGAACAATGTTTTGGGCCAGAGGGCCTGTCTGTGCTGTAATGTTGTGTTCTATGCAATCTAAACATTATACAGTACCACAAAAACATGCAAACTTTGCAGGAAACATGCAAATAAAAAACTACACTCCAAGCAAACTATTGCAAGTAATTCTAAACACAAACTGCCTGCAGTAGCTGTTCAGATAGTTCCCACATACATTCAGTACTTTTACAATCTCTTCCAGCCCTTAAATACTGCACAAATTGTTGTAAAAATCTTCCACAGCTCCTCCTGCAAGATGCAAGCCACAAGCTGGGCCTTTTTTTCAATATCTCCTCTCCACCACCACCATCTTAACTCAAAGCTGCCTGTTGTCCAAATAACCACACAGCAATTTTAAATTCAGCTACAAAAAGAGCAAGCATGGGCCCTCACATTAATACAGTGAAACATCCCAAGATGCTTCAGAATCAGGTTTATTATCACTGACAAATATGAAATTTGTTAATTTCTTCATAGAAACATTAACAAAATTTGACATTAGACAATCAGGGTATTTTGCCAAAACCCAAAGAGATTTTAACGCCAGTCTCTATAGCGGGGGCTCCTAACCTGTGGTCCATGGACCCCTTGCTTAATGGTATTGGTCAATAGACAATAGATGCAGGAGTAGGCCATTTGACCCTTCAGGCCAGCACTGCCATTCACTGTGATCATGGCTGATCATCCACAATCAGTATCCAGTTCCTGCCTTATCCCCATAATCTTTGATTCCGCTATCTTTAAGAGCTCTATCCATCTCTTTCTTGAAAGCATCCAGAGACTTGGCCTCCACAGCCTTCTGGGGCAGAGCATTCCATATATCCACCACTCTCTGGGTGAAAAAGTTTTTCCTCAACTCCGTTCTAAATGGCCTACCCCTTATTCTTAAACTGCGGCCTCTGGTTCTGGACTCACCCATCAGCGGGAACATGCTTCCTGCCTCCAGCGTGTCCAATCCCTTAATCTTATATGTTTCAATAAGATTCCCTCTCAGCCTTCTAAATTCCAGAGTATACAAGTCCAGTCACTCCAATCTTTCGACATACGACAGTCCCGCCATCCCGGGAATTAACCTCGTGAACCTACGCTGCACTTCCTCAATAGCAAGAATGTCCTTCCTCAAATTTGGAGAACAAAACTGCACACAGTACTCCAGGTGTGGTCTCACCAGGGCCCTGTACAGCTGCAGAAGGATCTCTTTGCTCTTATACTCAATTCCCCTTGTTATGAAGGCCAGCATGCCATTAGCTTTCTTCACTGCCTGCTGTACTTGCATGCTTGCTTTCAGTGACTGATATACAAGAACACCTAAATCTCGTTGTACATTCCCTTTTCCTAACTTGACTCCATTTAGATAATAATCTGCCTTCCTGTTCTTACCACCAAAGTGGATAAACCTCACATTTATCCACATTAAACTGCATATGCCATGCATCTGCCCACTCACCCAGCCTGTCCAAGTCACCCTGCATTCTCATAACATCCTCCTCACATTTCACACTGCCACCCAGCTTTGTGTCATCGGCAAATTTGCTAATGTTACTTTTAATTCCCTCATCTAAATCATTAATATATATTGTAAACAGCTGCAGTCTCAGCACTGAACCCTGCGGTACCCCACCGGTCACTGCCTGCCATTCCAAAAGGGAGCCGTTAATCGCTACTCTTTGTTTTCTGTCTGCCAGTCAATTTTCAATCCACGTCAGTACTCTGCCCCCAATACCATGTGCCCTAATTTTGCCCACTAATCTCCTATGTGGGACTTTATCAAAGGCTTTCTGAAAGTCCAGGTACACTACATCCACTGGCTGGCTCTCCCTTGTCCATTTTCATAGTTACATCCTCAAAAAATTCCATAAGATTAGTCAAGCACGATTTCCCCTTCGTAAATCCATGCTGACTTGGACCGATCCTGTTACTGCTACCCAGATGTGTTGTAGTTTCATCTTTTACAGTTGACTTCAGCATCTTTCCCACCATCGACGTCAGGGGGTCCATGGCAGAACCCCTGCTCTAGGAAGGCTGGCTAGTTTAGTGAAGAAATTCCAGAGCTACCAGCTCCAACACAGCCTCAAACACTAGCAAAAATAAATTCAGATACCCTTGAGGTCAAGGTTGGAGGAGCATGAGACCTGACAGGGTTGAAGGGCAGGAAATGGTCAGGGAGAGATGGAAGAATTTGAAAACAATTTATTAAAATGCAGGCAGCTCCAAACAGAGGCCCACAGTTAGTTGGTGAGCATGGAAGTGGTGCCTGTGAAAAACTCTGGGCAACAGAGATTTTGGAAGAGTTCATGTTCATAAGCCATACACTGTTTTAAAAAAAAGCTTTGAAGTGTCAATAGCCATTGAGTAATGAAACAATACAAATTCATCTGGCACCATTATCATTGCAGGAAGATAATGGCACATGCTATCCCCAAGGGCAAACCTTACCACTAACAAAACCCATGTAGCAATGAACCAAATGCATGCATAGAAATTGGCAGGTGCTATGGTCCGCTCGGGGTGTCAACATTCAGTGTTCAATTTCGTTTATTTATTATCTATTGAGATACGGTGCAGAATAGGCCCTTCCTGCCCTTCAAACCGTGCTGCCCAGCAATCCCTGATTTAACTGGACATCACCTGTCAGGAGTTTGTACACTCTCCCCTTGACCCCGTGGGTTTCCTCTGGATGCTCGGGTCTTCTCCCACAGTCCAAAGAAAGACCACTAGTAGGCTAATTGGTCTTTGCAAACTGTCCTATGGTTAGGCTAGGGTTAAATAGGCAGGTTGCTGGGCAGTGTGGCTTGTTAGGCCGGAAGGGCCCGTCTCTCTAAATAGATCACAGGCAAAGCCCTCTCAATGGTTGCTGACACCAGAAGGCAGCATCCATCATCAGGGAATCCCTCCACCAAGATCATCCTCTCTTCTCACTGCTGCCAACAGGCAGAAGGCACAAGAGCCTCACGACTCCCACCTCCAGGTTCAAGAACAGTTACCACCCCTCAATCATTAAGCTCTTTAACTACACTCACTTGCACCATCATTCAAAGTGTTCCCACAACCAATAATCTCACTTTCAAGGACTCTTCATCTCATGTTCTCATCACTTATGGCTATTTATTTATATTTGCCTTTGCAGAGTTTGTCCTCTTCTGCACTCTCATTGATCTTTCAGTTACTATTCTATAGATTTGCTCAGTATGCCCACAAGATAATGAACAATGACATATATACTGTACTTGAATAATAAAATTTACTTTGAACTTGGAGTTTAAAAAAATTCTCATCTTCACAAACCACTCGCGATGTGCAAAGAAATTGCAGGGTGGAACTCCGGACGGCACCAAGTGTCAGCCATTCGCAGAATGTTGCAATAATGACAGGATAAAGCGCTACTAATGAATTATAAATCTACAGGACTCTCAGCAACACATGGCCCCCATAAATAATGCACATCAAATTAACAGTCTTGCTCCAAAATGTGCCAAATAATTCTTGTTCGCAAAAAAGACAGGCAAATAAAGTTTAAGACTGCAATATAATATTCTATCTTATTCTCAAAGCTTCATATAAGTTTAGAACCACACCATCTTCCTGCCAGAGTAACAAATACAATTAAAATGCTCTGAGTTAAGTTTGCAGAGATTACACACTTTAGAGATGAAAATAGCATGTACTTGCATCAATAACTAGATGTGATCAAATTGATGAGCTGTTCAGGTCAAACTGATCTGCAAAATTAGAGAACTCTATCCAGAACACTGAATATGAGGAGGAAAAATAGAACTGTCCCATCTTTGGTTTTACCCTGTTGAGGGAAGATCTGACAGAAGTTTATAAGATTATGGGAGGCACAGATGGAGTAGCCAGGCAGCATCTTTTTCCCAGGGTTGAAATGTCTAATACCAGAAGGGGTGCATTTAAAGTGAGGGGGGTTAATTTCAAATGTTTTAGGGTGGTGGGTGCCTGGAATGTGCTGCCTGGGGTGGTGGTAGAGACAGATACATTAGGGACGTTTAAGAGACGTGAATATGAGGAAAATGGAAGGATATGGACATTGTATAGACAGAAGAAATTAGGTTAGTTGGCCAACTGATTACTAATTTAATTAGTTAGACACAACCTGTGGGCCGAAGCGCCTGTTCCTGTGCTATGTTCTAAGAGGAGGGAAAACAGACTTGTCTCACCTTTGATTTTAACAGTGGGCGAATTTGGACCGGCCGACTGCTTCCTCCATCCCCGCCAATTCTGACACAGGCTCTCGGCTTCAGAGATGAAGGAACAGAGGGAATCCTCCTCAAAGCGGTCACTGTCTTCGAAGGAAAAACGTTCACCGTCCTCCCACTCAGCAAACATTAGTTCCATGACATTGACAGCGTCGGGGGGTGGGGGGACTCAGACAAAGGAAGCCGGCCCGAGGTGTGGAGGAATCCAAGCCGCAGACAAACACGGGGACTCGGTAACAAAAGACCTGGACACAATTTCTGGGCTGAAGAAGTTCTTCAGACAGACGTCAATGCGAGTCACGGCCCCCAAGTGTCATTTTAAGTGAAAAAAACACACTCATTCGTCCGGTGCCATCTTCAATTCCTCTCGACAAGAAAAAAAACAGGCTTCATCAAATGCAGTGGGTCTGCTGGAAAATAAAACCTCCCGGAATGAGGAACTAGAAAGCGTCTTTTGTTATCCCACTCGATCACTGTTGTCCCTTTTGTTCTCTGTCTCTCTCTGAAGCACTTGGGGAGGGAAAAAAAATTGTCACCTCAAATTAAAATCGCAGTAAAACGGAGCAGAGCCCCCCCATACCAGGACACAACAGAGCTGAGCTGTGTCAGAGCATGATTGTTGTTGGAGAAGTGAGGGGGAGGGCTGGCCGGGGTCGGGTCTCTCCATCCAGACCCCCGCTCACTAACACAAGGAAGCAGAACACGCAAAGAGAAGGCACAACGGGGAGCTGGTGGGGGCTGTAGAGAGAAACCCACCCGGTGGGAATCCCCCGCCGCCTGAGGCAACGTCACAGCCTCGAATGGCAACAAATAATGTATCGATTTGCACGGGGTGAAATTGAACAGGGGAAGTCCACTGCTCCAGAGCAGATTAACCAAACTTCACCGCAGCCAATACAAACCTGGGGGGTGGGGGGAACGGGGTGGGGAGGGAGACATGGAGGCACAAAGTTGCAGCAAACACACACGCTCGCTTGTGAGAGGAAGGGCGGAGAAAATGTGGCCGATCGGCAGAAATAAAGTAGAAAGGTTTCGGATTTGGTGCCCTCTCTAAAACATGGATACTTCACCTGAACCAGGCATCAGCTGTTGGCCATTTCCGTTTCTGTCACATGATTTCTTCTCTTTTTGTGTGTGTGTGTCTGTCTGTGTGTGCAGCTGGCTCTGAATTTGCAACACTCTGTCCCTCCCACCCTCCTCCTCCCCCCCACCCCACCCCCCCATCCACACACACACACCCCAGCGCCGTCAGGAACGGTCTCCACACCCCAGCACCCCCTCTCTCGGGGTCCCGTGGGGTCCCGGGACTCCCGGACGCAGTGCCGGACCTGGAGACCGAACTGTCGTTCTTTCTCTCCCTCCCTCTCTTCCCCACCCCCGGTGCTGTCTGTCTCACACACTCAGAACCGTGTCTCGGTCCCTCTCTGCCTTCCTCCCTGTGTGAGAACGACCTCCAACCCCAGCACTTCCCATACGTAAAAGGAAATGAGGGCGCTGACGTGGGGCACGTTCTTTTTGCGGAGGCTCCAAGTGGGAGGGAACTGGACGGGCTTTATCCATGCACCTCTCTCTAGTATGGTTCAGAATTGTGTTCCTGCAACCCAGACTTAAAAACATCCCCTTCTCGTGTTAGGATTGTTTTGCCCGCTTCATGTTAAATGTCTTCAAAGCCTGCATTTATTTTATTCTGGCATTCTACTCAAATGGTATTATTTACTTACTTATTTTTTGCAGAGTTTAACTTCCTTTACACACTGGGTTATTTGTCAGTCTGTGTTTGTGTGTAGTCTTTCCTCTACTATGCATGCCTGCAACAAAATGAGTCTCGGGGTAGTCTATGGTGACATACTGTAGGAACCTAATTTACTTTGAACTTTTGAACTTTGAACTTTAAGTAAAAAGACACAACAGTCAGAGGCAAGTGATCCATCGTCGAACTGGGGTAGCATTAAGGTTGGCCCGGTCCTTTCAACAAAGTGATCATTGTAGGATGTAGCACAAGGGAATATTTCTTAGATTCACAAAGCTATTTTCATTAAGACAAAAAAAAACTTTCAGTGGTGTGACAATCTTGCTTAAATTCTGGGTATAGTACTATTTTCCAGGATTATATCATGCTATTTCTCCCTTCATTCCTTAAGACCATAAGACATAAGGGCAGAATTAGGCCATTCAGCCCATCACAGTCTGCTCCACCATTTCACCATGGCTGCTTTATTATCCCACTCAACCCCATTCTCCTGCCTTCTCCCCATAACCTTTGACGCCCTGACTAATCAAGAACATATCAGCCTCAGTTTTAAATATATTTAATGACTTAGCCTCCACAGCCACCTGTGGAAATGAATTCCACAGTTTCACCACCCTCTGGTTAAAGAAACTCCTCGTCATCTCTGTTCTAAATGGACGTCCCTCTATTCTGAGACTGTTCACTCCAGTCCTAGACTTACCCATATATTCAGGCCCGCATGTATTTAATTGCGGCATTCCATTTAAATTGCATTATTTACTTATTTATTATCATTGTATTTGTTCAGTTTGTCTTCCTTTGCACATTGATTGTCTGTCTTTGTGTGTAGTTTTTCATTGATTCTGTTGTATTTTGTTGTTTCATTGTAAATGCCTACAAGAAAATTAATCTCAGGGTGGTATATGATGACATTCATTTTATGTACTTGGAAAATAAATTTACTTTGAACATTTGAACTTTAAAAAGACACAACAGTCAGAGGCAAATTATCTTGCTGAGGTAGGGTTGTGGTTGGCCAGGTCCTTTCAAGGAAGTGTTCATTGTGGGACAAAGCACAAGGGAATTTCTCCTCCATTCACAAAGCTTTTTCATTAAGGAAAAAAAAATGCCTAGTAGTTTGACAATCTTGCAAAAATTTCTGAGTATAACAGTATTTTTCCGAGATTATATCATGTTGTTTCCCTCTTCATTCCATAAGATATAAGAGCAGAATTAGACCATTTGGGCCAACAAAACTGCCCTGTCATTTCATCATGGCTGATTTATTATCCCTTTCAACCCTATTCACCTGCCTTCTCCCTGTAATCTTTGATGTCCTTACTCATTAAGAACCCATCAACCTCTGCTTTAAATATATCCAATGTCTTGACCTGCACAGCTGTCTGTGGCAATGAATTCCACAGATTCACCTCCCTCTGGCTAAAGAAATTCCTCCTGATTTCTGTTGTAAAGGGACATCCCTGTATCCTGAGGCTCTGCTCTCTGGTCTGAAACTCCTCCCACATAAGAAACATCCTCTCCACATCCACTCTGTCTAAGGCTTTCAATTTCTTCTCTTTACACTGGCCATCTAACCTCTCTCTCTCGGTCCTGATGCAGGTTTCGACCCAAAATGTGAACGTTTAACTCCCCGTCCCCCAGAGATGCTGAGTCCCTCCAGCAGACTGTTATTGCCTGTCCAAATATCTTTTAAACATTGTAATTGTACCCGCCTCCTCCACCTCTGGAAACTCGTTCCAAACACCCACCTCAATGTGATGAAGTTTCTCCTTGGCCCTCTTCAAATACCCCTCTTATCTTAAATCCTTGACCTCTACCTCACTGAGATCTGCTGAAAGTGATCCCTCAGACCAAATTTCTGTATGTTACAACCTATGGACTCATTTTCAAAGACTCTACAACTCATTTTTGTCAGTATTATTTATTTATTTGGTTTGTACTTGCACAGTATAGGGGCCATGTATCTGTTCTCTATCTGCATAGTATTCTGTGTTGGAAGTTTATTATATTTATTGTGGTAACTATTCACATGAGTGGGGGTATGGTAAAAGCGAAGGGAATACGTTACATATTCTAGCTTATCTCGTGGCAGTTTGTGACTTGGACCAGTTTAATATCATCGGCATATGTCATGAAATCTTTTGTTTTGTGGCAGGCGTGCACTGCAAAACATAATAATAAAAACTATAAATTACACTAAGAAGTTGTGTGTGTGTGTGTGTGTGTGTGTGTTTAGGTTAAATTAGGTAAGTAGTGCAAAAAAAGTAGTGAGATGCTGTTCATGGGTTCAATATCCATTCAGACGTCTGATGGCAGAGGATAAGAAGTTGTTCCTGAACTGCTGAAGTTGTGTATTTAATGTTACAGTTATACTTGAGTAATCTTGTATATGTACTGGTTGATTAAGCAATCTTGTTCTTTAAATAATTCATTATGGGTTATATGTTCAAACAAGAGGACATGAGTTGAGAGTTAGGGGGCAAAAGTTTAGGGGTAACATGAGGGGGAACTTCTTTACTCAGAGATTGGTAGCTGTGTGGAACGAGCTTCCAGCAGAAGTGGTAGAGGCAGGTTCAATATTGTCATTTAAAGTAAAATTGGATAGCTATATGGACAGGAAAGGAATGGAAGGTTATGGGCTGAGTGCAGGTCGGTGGGACTAGGTGAGAGTAAGCGTTCGGCACAGAATAGAAGGGTCGAGATGGCCTGTTTCCATGCTATAATTGTTATATGGTTATATGTACAAATACTTGAATTGCACACATCATCACATTACCATGTGGTACGTACACACCTTCCTGAAAATAAACCCGCATTTCAGACTCCCATATCTTCATTTGAATTAGTTTAATGGTCTGAAGTTACAAAACATAACAGTTGATTGTGTACCTTCAGTCTCCCGTACATCTTCTCCAATGGTACCAATGAGAAGAGGACATGTCCTGGGTGATGGGAGTCTTAATGATTTATGCTGCCTTTTTCAGACATCTCGCCTTGAAGACGCCCTGGCTGCTGCATAGGCTAGTGTCCATGATGGAGAGGACTAATTTTACAAGCTTATTTCGATTCTGTGCAGCAGCCTCCCCCCTCCAACACCCGCCATAGCCAGATGGAGATGTAACCAGTCAGAATGCTCTCCACAGTTCAGCAAGATTGCAATTTGATTCCTGCCGTTGTAGGTAACTCGTTTGCATGTTCTCCCCATGACTGTGTGAGTTTTCTCCGGGTGCTCCAGCTTCCACCTACATTCCAAAGACGTACAGGTTAGGGTTAGTAAATTGTGGGCATGCTGTTGGCACTGGAAGCATGGTGACACCTGCAGGCAGTCCAGCACAATCTTTGCTGATTTGATTTGACAGAAACGGCACATTTCACTGAATGTTTTGATGTTTCAATGTACAGTACCTGTGACAAATAAAGCTAGTCTACATTTCTTCCTCAAGTCCGATCTCACCAATAACCTCAGCAGTTTCAACATAAAACCATAAGACACAGGAGCAGAATTAGGCCACTCAGCCCATCAAGTCTGCTCCGCCATTTCATCATGGCGGATCTCAGATCCCACTCAACCCCATACACCTGCCCTCTCATCATATCCGTTAATGCCCTGATCATCAGGAAACTATCAATTTCTGCCTTAAATATACTCACGGGCTTGGCTTCCACCGCGGTCTGTGGCACAGCATTCCACAGATTCACTGATGACAATGGAAAGTGAGGGGGACTCACCACCAAACGCATCTTTCCCTCCCCCCCCCCGACGTTCTGCTTTCTGTAGGGATCACTCCCTACGTGACTCCCTTGTCTATTTGTCCCACCCCACTGATCTCCCTCCTGGCACTTATCCTTGCAAGTGGAACAAGTGCTACACCTGACCCTACACCTCCTCCCTCACTACAATTCAGGGCCCCAAACAGTCCTTCCAGGTGAGGCAACGCTTCACCTGTGAGTGTGTCGGGGTCATATACTGTGTTCAATGCTCCCGGTGTGACCTCCTGTATATCGGTGAGACCCGACGTAGATGGGGAGACTGCTTCGCCACCAGAACAAGCGCGATCTCCCAGTGGCCACCCATTTTGCTTTCACTTCCCATTCCCATTCCTATATGTCCATCCATGGCCTCCTCCACTGTCGGGATAAGGCCACACTTAGGTTGGGGGAACCAACACCTTATATTCCGTTTGGGTAGCCTCCAACCTGATGGTATGAACATCAATTTCTCAAACTTTCAGTAATGCCCTCCACCCCCTCACCATTTCCCATCCCCTTGTCCCTCCCTCATGTTATCTCCTTGCCCGTCCATCGCCTCCCTCTGGTGCTTGCCCCCCCCTTCTTCTTTCTTCCTTAACCTTCTGTCTCTTTCACCAATCAACTTCCTCGCTCTTTACTTCATCCCCCCCCACCAAGTTTCACCTATTACCTGGTATTTCTCTCTCCCCTCCCCCCACTTTTCGAATCTACTCCTCAGCTTTTTATCACCAGTCCTGCCGAAGGGTTTTGGCCTGAAACGTCGACCGTACTTTTTTCCATAGATGCTGCCTGGCCTGCTGAGTTCCTCCAGCATTTTGTGTGTCTTGCTTGGATTTCCAGCAACTGCAGATTTTCTCTTGTCTCTAAATTAACCTCTTGGAGTCTTGCACAAGGACTCCAAAATCCCTTTGCACCTCTGATGTTTGAATCTTCTCCCCATTAGGTAATAATCCGCACCATTGCTCCTTTTACCAAAATGTATTATCATACATTTCCCAACACCGTATTCTATCTGCTACTTTTTGCCCAATCTAAATTGTCTAAGTCCTGCTGCAATCACATTGCTTCCTCAGCACTACCTACCCCTCCACCTATCTTCGTATCATCCGCAAACTTTGCCACAAAGCCAACTAATCCTTTCTCCAAATCATTGACAATGTGAAAAGCAGCGGTCCCAATACTGACCCCTGTGGAACAACCCTAGTCACTGGCAGCCAACCAGAAAAGGCCCCCTTTATTCCCGCTCATTGCCTCCTGCCTGTCAGCCATTCCTCTATCCATGCCAGTATCTCTGCTGTAATGCCACAGGATTTTATCTTGTTATACAGCCTCATGAGTAGCACCTTATCAAATACCTTCTGAAAATCCAAGTAAATGACATCCACTGCCTCTCCTTTGTCCACCCTGCTTATTACTTCCTCAAGAACTCTAACAGATCTGTCAGGCAAGATTTCCGTTTACAGAAACTATGCTGGTTTTATAACCATATAACAATTACAGCACAGAAACAGGCCATCTCGGTCCTTTTAGTCCGTGCCGAACTCTTATTCTCACCTGGTCCCACTGACCTGCACTCAGCCCATAACCCTCCATTCCTTTCCTGTCCATATATCTATCCAACTTAACTTTAAATGACAACATCAAACCTGCCTCAACCACTTCTGCTGGAAGCTCGTTCCACACAGCCACCACTCTCTGAGTAAAGAAGCTCCCCCTCATGTTACCCCTAAAGTTTTGCCCTTTAACTCTCAACTCATGAACTCAACTCATGGTTTTGACTTGTTTATCGTTAGTCTCCAAGTACCCTGAAACCTCAGCCTTAATAATAGACTCCAACAATTTCCCAACTACTGAGGTTAGACTAACTGGCCTATAATTTCCTTTTTTTTGCCATCCTCTCTTCTTAAAGAATGGAGTGACATTTGCAATCTTCCAGTCCTCCGGGACCATGACGTCCCAACTCCAGTACTCAGTTCTCTGATCAATGAAGGCCAGTCTGCTAAACACTTTCTTCACCACCCTGTCTACCTGAGGCATCATGTCTGCTGAGAACATCATACTTCTCCCTGCATTGCTGTATATTTTGCAGACACCAACAGCAAAATGCCAAGTTACCTTTGTGGACAAGGTTGCTCTCAAAAACAAGAGAAAATCTGCAGACGCTGAAAATCCAAAGCAACACACACAAAATGCTGGAGGAACTCAGCAGGTCAGGCAGCATCTTTGGAAAAGAGTGAACAGATGACATTTCAGGCTGGGACCCTTCTCCTTGATACTTTGTTTTACAATATTATGTTGTATATTAATATTTCAATAATATTTGAGTAATCTTTTCTATATATTGTTGAATTAAGTATTCTTGTTTGTTTAAATAGTTAATTATGGGTTATATGTAAAAATACGTTAACTGTATGGGATCCAAGGGGACATTGCTTTGTGGATCCAGAACTGGCTTGCCCACAGAAGGCAAAGAGTGGTTGTAGACGGGTCATATTCTGCATGGAGGTCAGTGACCAGTGGTGTGCCTCAGGGATCTGTGCTGGGACCCTTACTCTTTGTGATTTTTATAAATGACCTGGATGAGGAAGTGGAGAGATGGGTTAGTAAGTTTGCTGATGACACAAAGGTTGGGGGTGTTGTGGATAGTGTGCAGGGCTGTCAGCGGTTACAGCAGAACATTGATAGGATGCAAAACTGGGCTGAGAAGTGGCAGATGGAGTTCAACCCAGATAAGTGTGAGGTGGTTCATTTTGGTAGGTCAAATATGATGGCAGAATATAGTATTAATGGTAAGACTCTTGGCAGTGTGGAGGATCAGAGGGATCTTGGGGTCCGAGTCCACAGGACGCTCAAAGCAGCTGCGCAGGTTGACTCTGTGGTTAAGAAGGCATATGGTGTATTGGCCTCCATCAATTGTGGAATTGAATTTAGGAGCCGAGAGGTAATGTTGCAGCTATATAGGACCCTGGTCAGACCCCACTTGGAGCACCGTGCTCAGTTCTGGTCGCCTCACTACAGGAAGGATGTGGAAACCATAGAAAGGGTGCAGAGGAGATTTACAAGGATGTTGCCTGGATTGAGGAGCATGCCTTATGAGAATAGGTTGAGCGAACTTGGCTTTTTCCCCTTGGAGTGACGGAGGATGAGAGGTGACCTGATAGAGGTGTATAAGATGATGAGAGGCATTGATCATGTGGATAGTCAGAGGCTTTTTCCCAGGGCTGAAATGGCTGCCACAAGAGGGCACAGGTTTAAGGTGCTGGGGAGTAGGTACAGAGGAGATATCAGGAGTGAGTTTTTTACTCAGAGAGTGGTGAGTGCATGGAATGGGCTTCCAGCAACGGTGGTAGAGGCAGATACGATAGGGTCTTTTAAGAGACTTTCGGATAGGTACATGGAGCTTAGAAAAATAAAGGGCTACGGGGAACCCTAGTAATTTCTATGGTAGGGACATGTTCGGCACAACTTTGTGGGCCGAAGGGCCTGTATTGTGCTGTAGGTTTTCTATGTTTCTATGTTCTATGCATATGTCATCACTCTACCATGTGATATTTATGTGCCTCGCTAAAATTAAAGACGAAGTTGCACCGTATTCCCAGACTCTAGTGTCTTTCTTTTACTCAATTTATTGTTTTGAAGTTACAAAACATAAAATATGCCTCCAATATTTATCCCTTGGATTAATGCAATTAGGGTAAGGCTGAACCAAGCCTAAGGGGCACGACTGTACATACCAGGGAAGCGGTTCAATTCCTGCTGCTGTCGGTAGGGAGTTTGTTTACGCTGAGACTGTGTGGGATTTCTCTGGGTGCTCCGGTTAGGGTTGGGACCACTTCTTTTTATGCTGTATAAATGATTTAGATGACGGAATAGATGGCTTTGTTGCCATGTTTGCAGGTGATATGAAGATTGGTGGAGGAGCAGGGAGTGTTGAGGAAATAAGTAGGCTGTAGAAAGCCTTAGACAGATTAGGAGAATGGGCAAGAGAGTGGCAAATAAAATACAATGCTGGAAAATGCACGGGCATGCAAAATAAATGTGCAGACAATTTTCTAAGTGGGGAGAAAATCCAAAAATCTGAGATGCAAAGGGACTTGGGAGCCCTTGTGCAGAACACCTTAAAGGTTAACTTGCAGGTTGAGTCGGTGGTGAGGAAGGCAAATGCAATATTAGCATTCATTTCAAGAGGTCTAGAATACAAGAGCAGGTTTATGATGCTGAAGTTTTAAAAGGCACTTGTAAGGCCTCACCTTGAATATTGTGAACAGTTTTGGGCCCCTTATCTTAGAAAAGATGTGCTGGCATTGGAGATGGTTCAGAAGAGGTTCACAAAGATGATTCCAGGAATGATGGGTTATCATACGAGGAATATTTGATGGCTCTGGGTCTGTACTCGCTGGAATTTAGAAGGATGAGAGGGGATCTCATTGAAACCTTGAGAGTAGATGCGGAAAAGATCAGGGAGTCTAGGACAAGAGGGCACAGCTTCAGGATAGAGGGGCATCCATTTAAAACAGCGATGTGGAGAAATTTCTTCAGCCAGAGGGTGGTGAATTTGTGGAATTTGTTACCACATACAGTTGTGGAGGCCAGATCATTGGGTGTATTTAAAGCAGAGATTGATAGGTTCTTGATTGGACATGGCATCAAAGTTTATGGGCAGAAGGTCAATGAATAGGGTTAAGGAGGGGATAAAAAGGATTAACCATGATTGAATGGCGGAGCTGAATCGATGGGCCAAATGGCCTAATTATGCTCCCTCCTATTTCTTAAGGCCTTATGACCTTATGATCTAATAGAGCTTTGACCAGCAGCCAATCGGCATTTGGGATTGATTAGTAAGAGCAAATTAAAGGAAGACAGGGGCAAGCACGTCGTGTGAGTGGACATAGTCAGAGTGGTGATCTTAAGGCTTTAGCTCATCAAGGCTGCTTCAAAGAGAGGCCACACTCAAAGAAAGCAGAGGAAAGAAAAGCTCAAGGTATTTTCTCCTCTTCTTCATATCTGCTCAGCTAGAACAGTAGAGATGTCAGGCAGGATCGTGGAATGCTCCTCTTGTGGGATGTGGGAAGGCAGGGAGACCTCCAGGGTCCCTGACCACTACAACTGCGAGAAGTGCATCCAGCTGCAGCTTCTAACAACCCGCATTAGGGAGTTGGAGCTGGAACTGGATGAACTCCAGCTCATTCGGGAGGCTGAATGGGGGATAGATAGGACATTAGAGAGGTAATTACACCCAAGCTGGAGGGCACAGGAAACTAGGCAACAGTCACGAAGAGGAAAGGTCTCAAGGAGCCAGTTCAGAGTACCCCTGTGGCCATCCCCCTCAACAACAGATATATCACTTTAGAGGCTATTGGGGGGGATTACCTAAAACAGGGGTTGGCAACCTTTTTGCCTCTGTGGACCGGATCGCGGATCGCGTATTAATGAGCGGACGGTGGGCCAGATAAATTGCATAAAAAACTTGAAATATGGGAATTATCCGTTTAAATACATCTAGTTATGTTTTGCCTCAAATTAATGAATAACGCATGTTAGAAAATAATTCGTGCTTAACCAAGGATGCCAATTAGTAATCAAAGAACTCAGTTTAGTTGCAATTTATTTCAATCAAGGCATCTTTTGAATCTATTAAAAGGACACAAAGATTCTTTAATCATAAAACATATGAACATGATGCATTGAATGGTGGTAAATTAAGTGTAATAAAAAAGAAAATTTTAATGCAAACAGTTGATAAATCAATGTGCAACTTGATGCTGTTTGTTGCTTGAAAGTTTCTCAATGTTGGGTGTCAGACTTGTTGATGCCAAGAGCAAGACATTATCCATATGGGCATCAGTCAATCTTGTTCTTAAATGGTTCTTGGTGTGCTTCATTTTGAAAATAATTGCGCACACAGGTAAGTGCTGCCAAGCAATGATGACATCTTTTTTGCATTGTCCACTAAGTTAGGATACTTCCCACATGGATGAATATATTTTCTATAGATCTTCAGGCACATCTTCAGGATGAAATTTCAATCTCAATATGTCGTCACACTGCATCTCAATCAATTCCATTTGAAAATTTTCTGTTGCAGTGTGCACTTCCACATCAAATGGAGTAGCAAACAGCTTGAACTCATTTGCATGCAAGTGAAAATCAGCAGAACGAGATGAAAACTCTTTTCTCAATTCTTGGACCATATTCACAAAAGTGCCTGGATCTTGTGCTTTACTTTTTCAAAAAGTGGGAAAATGTGCACAATTTCCTTTTTGAAGCTGGTGCTCCCACAATTGCATCTTTAATTCCACTATGGCAGGTCTCGTAAAGTCGCCTGATATTTGCCACCTTCTTCACAGCAATTTTTTTCTGGGCAAATGAGGCAAACTGGTTTCCCAGCTTGCTCGATGAAGAAATAATCTAGTGTCTAAGTGTCTTGGAAATTTCGGCACTCAGTATCTACTTTCCTGCGTTTTGCATTCATTGCCATTGGAATCTTTTTCTTCGATTTTATTTTGAAACGCGAGTTATTCAACAAGTATCATAGCACATGTAGAAATCTGGATACTTAGCGTGGATTTCTTGTAAAACACAGTGACGCTGTTTCTGTTTACAAATTTCAACAATCCCATCTGAAAACCCACGCGAGCACGGAGAGTATCTAATACATATTAATAAGGTAGTCTGCCTTCCCGCCATTCGTATATACCAGTGTTTGGTTTGGAACAAAATGGAACCTGGGGCCAGTGTAACAAGACGCTTGGCATGTCCATCAGTGTGGTCGCGTGAAACACTCAGAATAAGGAAAAAAATCGCTCGTGGGCTGGATAAGCATAGTATCCCAATATTTGCTCACCGGCCAGTCAAAATACCTTCTGGCCCGCAGGCCGTAGGTTGCCTATCCCTGGCCTAAAAAGTGACAGTGGTCAGGTCTCTGGCACTGAGTCTGACTCTGTGACTCAGAACGGAAGGGGGAAGAAGAGGCGAGCTATGGTGATAGGGGCTTCATTAGTTAGTGGAGTGGACAGGAGGTTCTGTGGGCAAGAACAAGATTCCCAAGTGGTATGTTGCCGCCCAGGTGCCAGGGCCCAGGATATCTTGGATCGAGTCCTCAGCATTCCTAAGTGGGAGGGTGACCAGCCCAAGACAACCAGAGTTGTTATCTCAGGACTGCCACATATACCACGTGCTACTGAGGCCAGAACTAGGAAGATTATACAGTTTCTTACGTGGCTAAGGAGTTGGTGTAGGAGGGAAGGCATAAGATTTTTGGCTCATTGGGCTGTCTTCCAGGGAAGGTGGGACCTGTACAGAGGGGATGTTTTGCACCTGAACTGAAGGAGAACTAATATCCTAGCGGGAAGGTTTGTTAATGCTGCACAGTGGGAATTAAACTAGAGATGCAGGGGGATGGGAATCATAATGCCAGAACAGTTAGTGGAGAGATTGTGGAGGAAGATGTTGGTAAGACCTCAGACAAAATTAGGAATTAAAAGGTTGAGCATGGTGATACAAAATCGAAAAGAGGGTATACAGGACTGAGGTATTGCATCTGAATGCGCACAGTATATGGGATAAGGTCGATGAACCTGCAGCACAGTTGCAAATTGGCAGGTATGATGTTGTAGGCATCACTGAATCATAGCTGGAAGAATATTATAGCTGAGAGATTAATGTCCAAGGATACAAATTGTATCAAAAGGACAGGCAGGAAGGCTGAAGGGGTGACATTGCTCTGTTGGAAAAAAATGAAATCAAATCATTAGAAAGAGGTGACATAGGGTCAGAAACACGAGGAATTCTGCAGATGCTGGAAGTTCAAGCAACGCACATCAAAGTTGCTGGTGAATGCAGCAGGCCAGGCAGCATCTCTGGAAGAGGTACAGTCGACGTTTCAGGCCGAGACCCTTCATCAGGACTAACTGAAGGAAGAGTGAGTAAGGGATTTGAAAGTGGGAGGGGGAAGGGGAGATCCAAAATGATAGAAGACAGGAGGGGGAGGGATGGAGCCAAGAGCTGGACAGGTGATAGGCAAAAGGGATATGAGAGGATCATGGGACAGGAGGCCCAGGGAGAAGGAAAGGGGGGAAGGGGGGGAAAAATCCAGAGGATGGGCAAGGGGTGTAGTGAGAGGGACAGAGGGAGAAAAAGGAGAGTGAGAGAAAGAATGTGTGTATATAAATAAATAACGGATGGGGTATGAGGGGGAGGTGGGGCATTAGTGGAAGTTAGAGAAGCCAATGTTCATGCCATCAGGTTGGAGGCTACCCAGACCGAATACAAGGTGTTGTTCCTCCAACCTGAGTGTGGCTTCATCTTTACAGTGGAGGAGGCTGTGGATAGACATATCAGAATGGGAATGGGATGTGGAATTAAAATGTTTGGCGGACAGAGCATAGGTGTTCAGCGAAATGGTCTCCCGGTCTGCGTCGGGTCTCGCCAATATATAGAAGGCCACATCAGGAGCACTGGACGCAGTATATCACCCCGCCAACTCACAGGTGAAGTGTCGCCTCACCTGGAAGGACTGTCTGGGGCCCTGAATGGTGGTAAGGGAGGAAGTGTAAGGGCATGTGTAGCACTTGTTCCGCTTACAAGGATAAGTGCCAGGAGGGAGATCAGTGGGGAGGGATGGGGTCGGGGGGGAACGAATGGACAAGGGAGTCGCGTAGGGAGCGATCCCTGCGGAAAGCAGAGCGGGGGGGGAGGGAAAGATGTGCTTAGTGGTGGGATCCCGTTAGAAGGTGTTGAATCATTGTGGATAGAGCTTGGGAACAGCAAGGGTAAAAAGACCTATACAGACCACCAAGCAGTAGTAAGGATGTGATCTACAAATTACAATAGGAGGTAGAATATGCATGCCAAAGAGGCAATGTTACAATAGTCATGGGGGATTTCAATATGCAGGTAGATTGGGAAAATCAAGTTGGTGCTAGACTACAGAAGGGGGAATTTCTGGAGTGCCTACGAGTGGGCTTTGAGAGCAGCTCGTAGTTAAAGTCACTAGAGGATCAGCTATTCTGGATTGGGTGTTGTGCAATGAACCAGAATTGATTAAAAGAATCCGTATGGAAAACTGATCATAATTTGAGAAGAAGAAGCTAAAGTCAGATGTATCAGTATTACAGTGGAGTAAAGGGAATTACAGAGGTATGAGAAAGGAGTTGACCAGAATTGATTGGAAAAGAACACTGGCAAGGATGAAGGTGAGCAGTAATGCCTGGAATTTTTGGAAGCAATTCAAAAGGCACAGGATATATACATCCCAAAGAGGAAGAAGTATACTAAAGGCAAGATGACACAACTATGGCTAACAGGAGAAGTCAAAGCCAACATAAAAGCCAGAGAGAGGGCATATAATAGAGCTAAGATCAGTGGGAAGTTAGAGGATTGGGAAGCTTTTAAAAACCACAGAAGGCACTAGCAGGGTGGTGGAAGTTTCAGGTGTCAGGGGGCATGAAGTGTGTGAAGCTACCATAACTAGACAGAAGGTTCTTCTGAAACTGAAAAATCTGAAGGTAGATAAGTCACCTGGACCAGATGGTGTATACCCCAGAGTTCTGAAAGAGGTGACTGAAGAGATTGTGGAGGGATTAGTAATGATCTTTTAAGAATCGCTAGATTCTGGAATGGTTCTGTAAGACTGGAAAATCGCAAATGCTACTCGACTCTTTAAGAAAGGAATGAGGCAGAAGAAAGGAAACTACAGGCCATTTAGTGTGACCTCAGTGGTTGGGAAGATGTTGGAGTCGATTATTAAGGTTGAGATCTCAGGGTATTTGGAGGCACATGGTAAAATAGGCTGAGTTAAGCATGGTTTCCTCAAGGGAAAAACTTGTCTGACAAATCTGTTGGCATTCTTTGAAGAAATAGCAAGCAGGATAGGCAATGGAGAATTGGTTGATGTTGTACTTGGATTTTCAGAAGGCCTTTGACATTATGCCACATGAGGCTGCTTAACAAGCTACGAGCCCATGGTATTACAGGAAATAGTCTAGCATGGATAAAGCAGTGGCTGATTGGTAGGAGATAAAGAATGGGAATAAAGGGAGCATTTTCTGATGGGCTGCCGAAGACCAGTGGTGTTCCATAGGAATCTATATTGGGACCAATTCCTTTTACATTATCTGTCAATGATTTGGATGATGAAATTGATGGCTTTGTTGCAAAGTTTGCAGACAATATGAAGATAGGTGGATGGGTAGGTTTTGAGAAAGTAGAGAGATTAAGAGAATGGGCAAAGAAATGGCAGATTGAATACAGTGTTGGGAAGTGTATGGTCATGCACTTTGGCAGAAGAAATGAAAGGGTTGACTATTTTCTAAATGGAGAGAAATTATAAATAACTGATGTGCAAAGGAACTTAGGAGTCCTTGTGGAGGATTTCCTAAAGGTTAATTTGCAGGTTGAGTCAGTGGTGAGGACCATATTATAAAAGCAAGAATGTAATGTTGAGACTTTATAAAGCACAGGTGAGGCCTCATTTGGAGTACTGTGAGCAGGTTTGGGCTCCTTATCTTAGAAAGGGTATACTGAAACTGGAGAGGGTTCAAAGAAGATTCACAAACATGATTCCAGGATTGAATAACTTGTCATACGAAGAAGATTTGATGGCTCTGGGCCTGTATTCAATAGAATTCAGAAGAATGAGAGGTGGGGAGGGGAGGGAGGGAACGTTGACTCAGACTATGAGAAACCTGTGTTGGGCATTTTCATGCCTTACAAGACACAGATTGGAAGTCTGTGTGGGGCGCCACTCCTCGCAAAGACACTAGAGCAATGTGTGGTTAAGTGCCTTGCTCAAGGACACAAACACGCTGTCACAGCTGAAGCTCGAGCTAGCGACCTTGAGGTCACTAGACGAATGCCTTAACCACTTGGCCACGTGCCCAACAAGACCTCATTGAAACATATTGAGTGGTGAAAGGCCTTGATAGAGTGGATGTGGAGAGGATGTTTCCTATGGTGGGAGAGTCTAAGACCAGAGGACACAGCCTCATAATAGTGGGACATCCTTTGGAATGGAAATCAGGAGGAATTTCTTAGGCAGAGAGTGGTGAATCTATGGAATTCTTTGCCACAGACAGCTGTGGAGGCCAAGTCGGTATGGATATTTTAGACAGATGTTGATAGATTCTGAACCGGTCAGGGTATGAAGGGATACAAGGAGAAGGCAGGAGATTGGGGCTGAGAGGAAAATTGGATCAGCCATGATGAAATGGTGGAGCAGACTCAATAGGCAAAATGGCCTAATTCTGCTCCTATATCTTACGGTGTTATGAAATAAAACTAGAGGAAAGGAACTTTAATGGTCTCACTCTAAGTAAGAACTGGGATTCGATTGTAAATAATGTGAGACAGTAGAATCATGATTAGGTGAGGACGAACCAATCAAGATAATGGATGACAGGGGTATAAATACCACCAGACTAGATATGCCCAGAAATCACCCCTGATAAAGATGGCAGAGTTTGTTGTTAAAATCTCAGTTAAAATCAATACCTGTACCTGGCTGGTAGCCCAAGAAGAATTTATTCGTCATATACGCCAGATTCTTTCTCGATACATTTCATCGTTTTGATGTACATGTGACAAATAAAATTAGTCTTTAACCGAATCTTTCTCTTTCTGGCTGGGTTGGGATTCAGCTGAGGGTTGGATTGTGTTTTAAATTTAATCACATGTAATAGCCTTTGAACTTGTTTTCCCATGACCAATCAGACAGCTCAATTAACCACCTGGTGAAGAGTCTAAGCCCAAAATGTCGACTGCTTATTCCCCTCCATCGATGCTCCTTGACCTGCTGAGTTCCACCATCATTTTGTGTGTTACTCCCACCACTTTCTGCGGTTTTTCCTATTGTTCCCTTTGGTTCCTTACTCAATCCGTGTTCACTTGATTATTAATGCTTCACCCCTGAGGTTTGTCCTTTTATTGGGACCTTAAATTGGATTGTGTTTATCTGCAGCTGCATTTGAGTGAAATGAGGGACTGCTACAGCTTGCTCTTGCGGAAACGTGGCTCCAGGACAACATCCAGGCACCATCAATTTACAGGCATGACAATCAGGGACTTGGACTGTATTATTATTAATTTTATACGTTTTTTAATTGTATGTTGTTCTGCTAATATTATATGTGGTATATGTGCTGTCAGAATCAGAATCAGAATCAGTTTTATTATCACCGGCATGTGACGTGAAATTTGTTAACTTAGCAGCAGCAGTTCAATGCAATACATAATCTAGCAGAGGGAGAGAAAAAAATAAAATAAAACTTGATAATAAATAAACAAGTAGGTCAATTACATATATTGAATAGATTATTACAAAATGTGCAAAATCAGAAATACTGTATATTAAAAAAAAGTTAGTGTCCAAAGCTTCAAAATCCATTTAGGAATCGGATGGCAGAGGGGAAGAAGCTGTTCCTGAATCGCTGAGTGTGTGCCCTCAGGCCTCTATATCTCCTACCTGATGGTAACAGTGAGAAAAGGGAATGCCCTGGGTGCTGTGTGCTGTGTGTGACCATTACTACTACTACGTCGACTCAGGCCTAGGGGGCCAGCGTCGGGCACGATGACGGACTCTCCACTTCTCCCTCTCCCTCATCAGTGTGTTCAGTTCATCTACATTAGTTGCGCCGCTGTCTTCTAGGAGCGTGTGACTGTTAGTACTATGTAATTCATCTTAACCTCAAAGATACACCATTTCATTTGGCTGTATTAATGTGTATGGTTGAATGACCTGAACTTGAACTAAACCACCTGTTCTCGGAGCAGATCCCACTGCACTCCTTTGAAGGACAGTTTTCCCTGTTTCTTCCTCTGAATCCCTTTACCCTTACTGGTACATTGGCCGCCAACAGCTGCTCACCAGAGTCCTCTATCCTGGGCCAATCTTTCAATCTTTCAAACTGTAGCCCAACGAAGACCCATGAATGAGGTTTTTAAGAGCATCTAGTGTCATCTCAGTAGTGCATGGGTTTTACAGGATGGGGTTCCTGGCCCCATGCCCAACCCACCTCCTTTTGCAGCCGGGCTTGAGACAATCAATAACCCTGCAATATCTATTAATTGTTAACTTTGCTAAAACAGATTATCTCATTGTTACACACACAAAATGTTGGTGAACGCAGCAGGCCAGACAGCATCCATAGGAAGAAGCACAGTCGACGTTTCGGGCCGAGACCCTTCGTCAGGACTAACTGAAAGAAGAGATTGTAAGAGATTTGAAAGGGGGTGGGAGGGAGGGGGAGTTCCAAAATGATAGGAGAAGACAGGAGAGGGCCTGAAGAAGGGTCAGGGGGCCTCCTGTCTTCTCCTATCATTTTGGATCTCCCCCTCCCTTTCCTACTTTCAAATCTCTTCTTTCAGTTAGTCCTGGCGAAGGGTCTCGGCCCGAAACGTCGACTGTACCTCTTCCTAGAGATGCTGCCTGGCCTGCTGTGTTCCACCAGCATTTTGTGTGTGTTGCTTGAATTTCCAGCATCTGTAGATTTCCTTGTGTTTGCGTTTATCACATCGTTCATCACTTTCCTCTGTATGGCATCTTGCTGTGCAAACTCACTGTGTGTTTCTGACATACAGAGGAAGCCGCACTTCAGTGGGTGTCAACTTGCTTTTGGAAGTCCTGAGAGACACACAATAGGGGTCATTTTTAATTGGTCTTTATTTACTGCATGATCCTGTTCTTGAGTTTAATTGATCTGTAATTCCAAGAGCTATATATTCTCACTTTTAACAGATGAAGGCACAGCTAAGTTTAGAAGTGGAAGCTTTGAACTGAAATGGTCTCCTCCTACACCAGCTCGCTTCACCGTGACCTCTCTGGCTTCGCTTCTGTGATGAAGAATCAGCCCTTTCAGAACAAACAAAACTGTGAAGTTTACAAGTGGACATGTGACTGTGCTGCAGAACCTCACTTTGTATTCAGGTCACAGACCACATCTTTGCTGTAGCTTTTCCACATTTTGTTCAGCTGAATATTGTGTTGTGTGTTCTGTGTGTGTGTTACTGGCGTGTGTGCTATTTAGTTATGCCATATTTGTATGTGCATGCTCTGTTTGTGTGTGTTCTGTTAGTGCATACTCTATTTATGTATGCTCTGTATATGGTCCAGCTCTGGAGGAGCTCCGTTTGTGCAGGCTCTATTTATGTATGCTCTGTGCGTGCTGTAGTTTTGCATACGCTCAGTTTGTTTGCACTCTATTTTTGAAAGTGCATTGTCTGCATGCTCTATTTGTGCATATCCTGCTTCTGCTGCCTCTAGCTAGATTTGCATGTTCTTTATTTATTCATACTCAGTCTGTGTGTGCTCTATTTTTGTGTGCTTAGTGTTTGTGTGCTCTGTTCATGTGTGCTCAGTTTGTGTGTGCTCAGTTTGTGCATGCCCTGTTCATGTGTGGTCAGTTTCTTTGGATGATCAGTATTTGATTTTCTGGAAACACTTTGATAAGTTACTGAATGAGATTTATGTTTGTACTTTGTTTACAATGTTGGCGAATCTCTCTCTCTCTCTCTCTGTATATATATATATATATATATATATATATATACACACACACATTATTTTTAAATTTGAACCTGAATTTGTAGACATACTGACCTGACTGAAACTGAAGTTAACCATAATACTTAAGAATAAGAATTCAATTAGCTTCTAACTAACTAGGGCTAAATGAAAAGGGTAGGTTAGTCTGTAAATCTTTAAATAGGGAATAATATTAGATCTAATTAGTTAGAGAAATTGGAGTAATAAAGGTTATTCTAATGAATCTCACTGATTCTAACTAAAAAAGAATTTGTTTTTTGTTTGATATCTGAGATTTGAAACCTAAACAGAATTTTGGAATATGAATTGTTCTTATTCATGTAAATATTTTATATATATTGCTTTTTTCATAAACAAAACTTACGTCTAGGGGTGTGTTTTCTATTCACTGCCTCCTTCCGATACCTAGAAGTTCTGATGTCCCACTAGCACCTATGTAATAGTAAGCCATTTGATTTTCTCATAAAGAGTGCCGTGACCAGTCACACAAGATAAGACCAGCACTACACAGGTGTTACATATGCCTTATGGTCACATAGCAATGATACGATGCGTTTATATAGTGGCTTTAACTGAGCATTATGGGAGTGACATTATATAAAACTAGATTCTGAACACATCGTTATTTAAGAATAAAGATCAAAATCTGATTCAACGTTGTAGGTTTTATGAAAAGTCATAAAGAACAGAAGTAGAGAGGTTTTAGCGGGGACTTTGTCATCACTGATTGCCAGTGGTGCAGAGATTCAAATCAGAGAACACAGTCGGTCAAGAGTGGACATTGTAAGGCCAGGGGAGAGTGGACACTATAAGGCTGGGGGAGAGTGGACATTGTAAGGCCGGGGGAGAGTGGACATTGTAAGGCCAGGGGAGAGTGGACACTATAAGGCTGGGGGAGAGTGGACATTGTAAGGGCGGTGAAGAATGGACATTGTAAGGCCAGGGGAGAGTGGACACTATAAGGCTGGGGGAGAGTGGACATTGTAAGGGCGGTGAAGAATGGACATTGTAAGGCCAGGGGAGAGTGGACACTATAAGGCTGGGGGAGAGTGGACATTGTAAGGCTGGGGGAGAGTGGACATTGTAAGGCCAGGGGAGAGTGGACACTATAAGGCTGGGGGAGAGTGGACATTGTAAGGCTGGGGGAGAGTGGACATTGTAAGGCCAGGGGAGAGTGGACACTATAAGGCTGGGGGAGAGTGGACATTGTAAGGCCGGGGGAGAGTGGACATTGTAAGGCCAGGGGAGAGTGGACACTATAAGGCTGGGGGAGAGTGGACATTGTAAGGGCGGTGAAGAATGGACATTGTAAGGCCAGGGGAGAGTGGACACTATAAGGCTGGGGGAGAGTGGACATTGTAAGGCCGGGGGAGAGTGGACATTGTAAGGCCAGGGGAGAGTGGACACTATAAGGCTGGGGGAGAGTGGACATTGTAAGGGCGGTGAAGAATGGACATTGTAAGGTCGAGGGAGAGTGGACACTATAAGGCCGGGGGAGAGTGGACACTATAAGGCCGGGGGAGAGTGGACATTGTAAGGGCGGTGAAGAATGGACTTTGTAAGGTCGAGGGAGAGTGGACACTATAAGGCCGGGGGAGAGTGGACATTATAAGGCCAGGGGAGAGTGGACATTGTAAGGCTGGGGGAGAGTGGACATTGTAAGGCCAGGGGAGAGTGGACACTATAAGGCTGGGGGAGAGTGGACACTGTAAGGCCAGGGGAGAGTGGACATTGTAAGGCTGGGGGAGAGTGGACATTGTAAGGCCAGGGGAGAGTGGACACTATAAGGCTGGGGGAGAGTGGACATTGTAAGGCCGGGGGAGAATGGACTTTGTAAGGCCGAGGGAGAGTGGACACTATAAGGCTGGGGGAGAGTGGACATTGTAAGGGCGGTGAAGAATGGACTTTGTAAGGTCGAGGGAGAGTGGACACTATAAGGCTGGGGGAGAGTGGACATTGTAAAGCCGGGGGAGAATGGACTTTGTAAGGCCGAGGGAGAGTGGACACTATAAGGCTGGGGGAGAGTGGACATTGTAAGGCCGGTGAAGACTGGACTTTGTAAGGTCGGGGGAGAGTGGACACTATAAGGCCGGGGGAGAGTGGACATTATAAGGCCAGGGGTGTGTGGACATTGTAAGGCTGGGGGAGAGTGGACATTGTAAGGCCAGGGGAGAGTGGACACTATAAGGCTGGGGGAGAGTGGACACTGTAAGGCCAGGGGAGAGTGGACACTATAAGGCTGGGGGAGAGTGGACACTGTAAGGCCAGGGGAGAGTGGACATTGTAAGGCTGGGGGAGAGTGGACATTGTAAGGCCAGGGGAGAGTGGACACTATAAGGCTGGGGGAGAGTGGACATTGTAAGGCCGGGGGAGAATGGACTTTGTAAGGCCGAGGGAGAGTGGACACTATAAGGCTGGGGGAGAGTGGACATTGTAAGGGCGGTGAAGAATGGACTTTGTAAGGTCGAGGGAGAGTGGACACTATAAGGCTGGGGGAGAGTGGACATTGTAAAGCCGGGGGAGAATGGACTTTGTAAGGCCGAGGGAGAGTGGACACTATAAGGCTGGGGGAGAGTGGACATTGTAAGGCCGGTGAAGAATGGACTTTGTAAGGTCGAGGGAGAGTGGACACTATAAGGCCGGGGGAGAGTGGACATTATAAGGCCAGGGGAGAGTGGACATTGTAAGGCTGGGGGAGAGTGGACATTGTAAGGCCAGGGGAGAGTGGACACTATAAGGCTGGGGGAGAGTGGACACTGTAAGGCCAGGGGAGAGTGGACATTGTAAGGCTGGGGGAGAGTGGACATTGTAAGGCCAGGGGAGAGTGGACACTATAAGGCTGGGGGAGAGTGGACATTGTAAGGCCGGGGGAGAATGGACTTTGTAAGGCCGAGGGAGAGTGGACACTATAAGGCTGGGGGAGAGTGGACATTGTAAGGGCGGTGAAGAATGGACTTTGTAAGGTCGAGGGAGAGTGGACACTATAAGGCTGGGGGAGAGTGGACATTGTAAAGCCGGGGGAGAATGGACTTTGTAAGGCCGAGGGAGAGTGGACACTATAAGGCTGGGGGAGAGTGGACATTGTAAGGCCGGTGAAGAATGGACGTTGATAGGCCGAGGGAGAGTGGACACTATAAGGCTGGGGGAGAGTGGACATTATAAGGCCGGGGGAGAGTGGACACTGTAAGGCTCGGGGAGACTACAAAGACAAGTATAGAGGAAGGCAAGGGAGATCATCGAAAATTAGCACGTCCAGTGAACCACTGTTCACACTCATCCCTCTCCCCCAGTCCGTCCCCTGTTCTGTGGGTGTTGACATCAGTGATGTTTGGAGGAACGTGAGAAGAATTATTATGAGCTGCTGTAGGCAAGCATCTGAGAGCCCATCTGGTGATCACTGGGGGGATGAAAGAAGAATGCGTGACTTACAATATAAGCTGGAAGATGAGATATCTTCTCACACACTGCAAGGCTCTTTACCGTGTCCATTCTGTGCCACGCATTTCCCATGCATTCTATTTTTTGTTTTATGTGCTGTGTGTGATATCTGTATTGTGGGTGCACTATGGTCCGGAGGAATGTCGTTTGTAAATATGATTAGTCAGATGACAATGAACTTGATATTGAACTTGAACCTGATTTCAAAGGTTTCAAAGGTACATTTAATGTCAAAGAAATGTATACAATATACATCCTGAAATGCTTTTTCTTTGCAAACATCCAAGAAAACAGAGGGGTGACCCAAAGAATGAATGACAGTTAAATGTTAGAACCCTGAAGTCACCCCCAGCTCCCTTCCCGCCCGCGCGTAAGCGGCAGCAAAGCAACAATCCCCCCTCCCTCCACTGGCAAAAAAAGCATCAGCACCCAACACCAAGCACTCAAGCACAAGCAAAGCAACAGTAAAGGCACAGACGCGGTGTTCCAAAGACTACTCGTTCACCCCGGTATTTGACATACCACAGTCTCTCTCTCTCTCCCCCTAATAAGGGAGAAAGAAATGTCTCCGTTTCACAGCGAGAGGGGAGGTATAACAAACAACTCGCTGATTTACGATGTTAAAAGTCCGTTGCGTTGCTTTTTCCGAGCTCTGTGCCCAAAGATCTCGGGTCTCTGGGTGCCCAGACATAGATCTTGCAACTCCCCCGATGACACACGGATCTCCTGCCGTGACATCGACTTTCGATCCGCCCGTCTCCAGAGCCTCGAGACCCTAGGCCTCCAAAGGTGAGCTGTACTCTTAGGCCGAGCCCTTGGCGTGCCGAACAATGGCCATTTGTGAAACCCTGAGAGCATTCCCGCAAAGAACCATAGTCAGCATGTAACTCCAGGTCAGAGTCTTCAAAAGAACACTGAAAGGGAAAAATAGAGATATCAAAGTTGGAATTTTTTTTCCATTCTCTGCCTAATTACAATGTTGAGCTGCATCCTAAGATATGCTGGGATACATCATCAGTGACGTAACGTGGGTCATTGGGCGTTTCGGGTTTTTCAACATCAAACACTCTCACCCAGGTGACCCGCATCATTTCAAAGATTCTTAGATAGGCACATGGTTGATAGAAAAATGGAGGCTATGTAGGAGGGAAGGGCTAGATTGCTCTTGGAGTAGATTAAAGGGTTGGTATAACATTGTGGTCCGAAGGGCCTTTTATTTTACTGTACCGCTCTATATGTTCCAAGAAACTAGCAACTGTGTAATTTTTAGGAATATTCTACTTCAGCAGGGAGCTGTGCAATGTCCTCATGATGTGTTTGAATGCCATTTTTCAAAAATACTGAAGATAAATTTCCATTTCTGAGATTGAGGTCTGAAGCAATCTCGGACGATGACACCTTTGCCACGTGTTTTACTCACTGAAGATGGACAATCCAGGGCTTCATTGATGTTACCTTCCAACGCAATTCCAACACAACACAGTATCAGTTGTGGAAGTTGTAGTAAGGCAAGGGTTGAAGACAATGGCCAAGGCCAGGATAGCCTGTGAAAGTTGTAGTCAAGTGAGATCTTTGAAGTGAGACTGCCAGAGACCTCCCTGCTTGCTGCAGATGAGACATACAGAGGTGACTGCGGTGAGACTGCCAGAGATCCCCCTGTTTACTACAGAGAGGAGACACGGGTGACTGCGGTGAGACTGTCAGAGATCCCCCTGTTTACTACAGACAAGAGACACAGGGGTGACTGCAGTGAGACTGTCAGAGTTTACTGCAGAGAGGAGACACAGGGGTGACTGCAGTGAGACTGCCAGAGATCCCCCTGTTTACTACAGAGAGGAGACACAGGGGTGACTGCAGTGAGACTGCACTCAAGTCAGTACTGAGTATTGAGATTTTTCTAGAAAGGTAGCATCTCTTTTCACAATAGGGGGTGCCGGAGTCGGATGAGATAGGAATAATGGAAGGATGTGAAATACACCCAACAACTATGGGACATTGCTTTACTAACTTCAAAATATCATCGGTTGTCAGCTTGAAGTGTTGAATGACTTTTAACAACTTCATTGTGAATGGTGATTGTTCTTGTAAGTGAGGAATTCAAAAATATACAGTTTTCCAAATGGTCAGTATCCATAACCGCTAAGTCAACTCTGTATAAAAGTAGCAGTTTCCTGGCCTGGCTTCCGAGCAGAGTGGGTGACAGGTGCTGCGCTCTTCTCCTTACGCACAAGTAAATGAAAACAATGTTTCAGCCGCAAGACTGCGAGTGTTCTGGGCCCAGTTGTTTTAGTTATTTCATTTACTTTAATATCTTTGATGACCCAGTCACCACACACCAGAGAAAGATGAGAAAGAGGGCAGAGGAGATTCACCGGGGCGTTGAGTAGATTGGCTGTGATTGAGGACACTGAGGGGTGACCTGACAGAGGTACAGTATATAAAGTTATGAGGAGTATAGGTTGCAAAAAAGTGATTTCCAATGGCTGAGACAAGAGACATATGTAGGTTTAAGCTGAGCATTACAGCATTTTAAAGGAATTTGAGGGGGGGTTTTGGTAAAATTCCATCTTCTTCAGAACACACTGGTGCAATTCTACACTGACATCATAGAGAGTGTCCTCACATCAAAGTTCAAATTTCAAAGCAAAATTTATTATCAGAGTACATACATGTCACCACATAGAACCCCGAGATTCTTTTCCTGTGGGCATACTCAGCGAATCTATAGAACAGTAACTGTAAACTGTAAACAAACTATGCAAATGCAGATAATAAATACAATAAATAACAAGCATGAAATAACAATGTAACAGAGTCCTTAAATGAGTGCTGTCATCCCCTTTCGTTCAAGAGCCTGATGTTTGAGGGATAGTAATTGTTCTTAAACCTGGCGATGCAAGTCCTGAGGCACCTGTACCTTCTACCTGATCAGCCATTGCTCTCTGGTTTGGTGCAGCATCCTCGCACAATATACAAAAACTACAGTGAACTGTCTGCTCGGCAGAAACAATCACTGGCTGCAGTCTACCATCACTGAAGGACTTGCATGTGTTCAGGGCAAAGAAACAGGCAGAAAAAAATCAAACACAAGGAAATCTGCAGATGCTGGAAATTCAAGCAACACACACAAAATGCTGGTGAACGCAGCAGGCCAGGCAGCATCTGTAGGAAGAGGTACACTCGACGTTTCGGGTCGAGACCCTTCATCAGGACTAACGGAAAAAAGAGTTAGCAAGAGATTTGAAAGTGGGAGGGGGAGGGGAAGACCTGAAATGATAGGAGAAGACAGGAGGGAGAGGGTTAAAGCCAAGAGCTGGGAAGTTGATTGGCAAAAGGGATACAAGGCTGGAGAAGGGAGAGGATCATGGGAAGGAAGGCCTTGGAAGAAAGAAAAGGGGAGGGGAGCACCAGAGGAAGATGGAGGACAGGCAAGGAGCAACTGTGAGAGGGAAAGAGAGAGAGAAAAAAATAAACAAACAAACAAACAACTAAATAAATAATAAATTAGGGATGGGGTAAGAAGGGGAGGAGGGGCGTTAACGGAAGTTAGAGAAGTTGATGTTCATGCCATCAGGTTGGAGGCTACCCAGACGGAATATAAGATGTTGTTCCTCCAACCTGAGTGTGGCTTCATCTCGACAGTAGAGGAGGCCGTGGATAGACATGTCAGAATGGGAATGGGACGTGGAATTAAAATGTGTGGCCACTGGGAGATCCTGCTTTCTCTGCGGACAGAGCATAGGTGTTCAGCGAAATGGTCTCCCAGCCTGCGTCGGGTCTCGCCAATATATAGAAGGCCGCACAGGGAGCACCGGACGCAGTATATCACCCCAGTCGGCTCACAGGTGAAGTGTCGCCTCACCTGGAAGGACTGTCTGGGGCCCTGAATGGTGGTGAGGGAGGAAGTGTAAGGGCATGTGTAGCACTTGTTCTGCTTACAAGGATAAGTGTCGGGAGGGATGGGGAGGACCAATAGACAAGGGAGTCCGGTAGGGAGTGATTCCTGCGGAAAGCAGAAAGTGGGGGGGAGGGAGGGAAAGATGTGCTTGGTGGTGGGATCCCATTGCAGATGGCGGAAGTTACGGAGAATTATATGTTGGACGCGGAGGCTGGTGGGGTGGTAGGTGAGGACAAGAGAAACCCTATCCCTAGTGGGGTGGCCGGGGGATGGGGTGAGAGCAGATGTGTGTGAAATGGGAGAGATACGTTTGAGGACAGAGTTGATGGTGGAGGAAGGGAAGCCCCTTTCATTAATTTTGATTAAAAAATCGTTATGGTCACTACCCACCAGGAAACTGCCTTTGACAAAATCTCCCTTCTGGAAAGTGCTATAGGGCTATTAAAACAAAAACTTCATACCATCTGAAAAGTCTCTTCCTCCAGGCAGTTAATCTGATCGACCATTCTAGTTAGCCTCCCCAGCCATCTCTATCTATTATCCCATCACTGCACTACACTGTAAATACTTGAAACAACGTTTTCTAATACATTTTAAATACAAGCTGGTATTTATGTATGTATGCATATTTATTCCATATCCCGTACATCTAGCTTAATTTACTGTATATCTAATTCTTTATTCTGTATCATTGTTGAATATTGTTGAACGTATTGCCAATGCACTACAGCAAATTCCTAATAAAGTGAATTCTGGTTATTTGAGACACTTCAGGACCACTACATTTTGGACGAATTAAGCAGCTGCCCCAATTAGCCAAAGTTTCATGGAAATAGTTAAAAGTTATAAAAAAGACAAACTACTGTTTAACTGAGTAACAAAAATGTGTAAAATGAAATACAGAACAAAATCGAAAACTGTCAATTCTGCTGGTGGTTGTACATTGTATCTGACAATGACAAAAAACCTGTGTGAGAGAGCTAGAAAAGGCATTGCACTGGGGCTGTCCGCAGAAGTCTGGGTCTTGTGGTACGAGTCGTTGTCACAACTGGGGTCTTCTCTAGTTGCCGAGGATGACCATAATTTCTTCTGTGTCTCATCTTACCCTTCACTCTCCATAGAGCATTGCAAAACCACCTTCATAGCCACTGGATCTCACTGTAGATCTCATCTGCCCAGTCCACTTGAGCTGACTTTGCTTGCTCGGACAGACACATCCCTATCTCACCAGGGTATGAGGGCCTTCAGCTTCCCTCACCTGGTTTAGCCTGCCTGTTGAAGCAGTGTACCAGGGTGTGGCCGTTGTCACACACAAACACCTACTTGGAGCCACAGGTGAGAGCTGAGTGTCCAGCGGTGCCAAAGGTAACATTCAAATTGATCGTCGATACCTTCACATTTTTTTGTAGTCCCTAATTTGTTGAAGTAGTGAAATTGTTTCATTTTCACTCCTGGCCATTTCTTGCATCTCCAAGTCTGAATGCTTGAAACCACAGTGAGCAAAACAGTTCTGAATTGTTTTACTGCTTATTTCTTGCCAACTATCAGTGACAAAAATCACTGCTTTTTGAACACAAACATATGTAACTGACGCTATTTAAAAACTGTTCACTCTAAGCAAGTGTATTGTCTAATGGCCACACAAAGTGTGTGCAACTGATGCTTGTTAGAACCTGTTCGACAACAGTCTCCTGTCTCATTTTATCAATTTCATTTTGTTCTTTAAGAGTTGTCCCAAATAAACAGCTTCCTCAAATAACCAATGACCCAATTAACTAGAATCCACTGCACATGTAAATGTAGATGGTGAATAAAGTTGTTCCTTGATGTTTGATCCAGGATTCTCTTCAGAATGAGAGTTGTTGAAGTCTGGAACTCTGTCATCGGGAGATGCTGCAAACAGATACTCCCACCACATTTAAGAGACATTGAATCACAGAGGCCGCAGACCAGATGTGAGCAAAATAGGATTACTGTGGGTAGGTGAGGGCACTCGGTAAACACACTCCTTCCACATGCATACTCACTCACACACAAACATTGCCTTGTCATTCTGCTGTCGATGGAGCGAATGTGCGCACTTCACTGTCTTCCCTGGTATATTCTTATCATTAACCCACTGGTTTCCCTCCACATTGCTACATTCACCACCCTCTGGCTAAAGAAATTCCTCCTCATCTCTGTTCTAAATGGACGTCCCTCCATTCCCAGGTTGTGCCCACTATAGGAAGCATTCTCTCCACATCCACTCTAAGTAGGCCTTTCAATATCCAATAGATTTCAATGAGAGTCACTCTCATTCTTCTAAACCCTAGCGAGTACAGGCCCACGGCCATCAGCATACATTAACCCTTTCATTTCCAGGATCATTCTCATAAACCTTGGTCAACTTAGTCTTCCAGTGGTGATGTAATTCTATCATCGTTTGTTGGCGATATTAGCAAAGTCCAAGAGATAATAGAAGCACATAACTATATTTTTAAAGATTAGCTTTGTTTGTCACATGCACTTTACATTGAAATTTTAAAATGTACAGTCAAATGCATTGACTTTATGTCGATGACCAACAACTGAGGATGTTCTGGGGGCAGGGAGCAGACTGCAAAGCATTGTCAAGCTTCTGGCACTAACATAGCATGCCTTCAATTTATTAATCCTAACCCATGCATCTTTGGAGTGTGGAAGGAAGCCAGAGCAGTCATAGGAATAACATATAAACTCCTTACAGACAGCAGTGGGAATTGACCCCTGACTGATGATTGCTGGCACGATGAAGATTTATACTGAACACTAAGCTACAGAGCAGCCCTTGCATTAGGATTAGGATTAGGTCTCATATGGCAATGAAAAAACTATGTGCCAGAGTTTTGACAACAGCAGGGTTTTGGCAAAGGGGTTGCGTGTGCACTGAGTTTATTAAGATCAATGTAATGCCCCATCACAACACTACAAGTCCTGACGAAGGGTCTCGGCCTGAAACGTCGACTGCACCTCTTCCTAGAGATGCTGCCTGGCCTGCTGCGTTCACCAGCAACTTTGATGTGTGTTACTGCAACAGTGCACCAGAGCGCCACCTATGGATATGTCTGTGGAACTGCAACATATTCAAAAGATTTCAAAGTGACAGGCAATGCACTCCCCGGTGACAAAAAGTGTAACATTTATTCATCCAAACATTTGGAAGCAGCACACATTTCCAGACATTTTCTTTGGTTAATGTAATCAATATATACCCTTTACAAATAAAAACAGGCACATTTTCATCATACGTGGTACGGTAGCATGATGTTATTTCAATGCCAGCTGTAAGATTGGGGCTCAGTTCCCACTGCTGTCCACAAGGTGTTTGTATATTTTCTCATGGCCGCATGGGTTTTGTCCTGATGCTCCAATTTCCAAAGACATGCGGGTTGGGATTGCCTCCAGCAAAATCCTCGCTGATTTGTTTTGATGCAAATGACGCACTTCGATGTATGTATGACAGATAAAACTAATAATCATTTTACGAGAATGATTCCAAGAATGAAAGGGTAACTGTATGAGGAACGTCTGGCAGCTCTGGAGTTCAGGAGAATGAGGGGGGATCTCATTGAAATATTCCGAATGTTAAAAGGCCTGAACAGATTAGATATGGCAAAGTTATTTTCCATGATAGGGGATTCTAAGACAAGAGGGCACAACTTCAGGATTGAAGGGCGTCCATTTAGAACTCAGATGCGGAGAAACTACTTTAGTCAGAGGGTGGTAAATCTGTGGAGTTTGTTGCCACGAGCAGCTGTGGAGGCCAAGTCATTGGGTGTATTTAAGGCAGAGATAGATAGGTCCTTGATTAGCCAGGGCGTCAAAGGGTATGGGGTGAAGGCAGGGATGTGGGGATGACTGGAAGAATTGGATCAGCCCACGACTGAATGGCGAAGCAGACTCGATGGGCCAAATGGCCTACTTCCGCTCCTATATCTTATGGTCTTCATTATGACCGTTGAGTCATCAAGGATCAACCGACTGTATCCACACCGATCATCAGCAACCCAAGTACGTTAATCCTATACCGATCCCCCATAGTCTCCCTGTACACCCAGCATCAACTGTTCCCAGATTCCACTCCTTCATCCACACACTAGGGGCAATTTCCATACCAATCTGTATCTTCTTAGGATGTAGAAAGAAACCACGGTAGCATAGCACCACGCTATTACAGCTCAGGATGTCGGAGTTCGGAGTTCAGTTCTGGAATTCTCTGTAATAAATGTTTCTACGTTCCTCCCTGTGAATATATGGGTTTCCTCCGGGTGCTGCTGTTTCCTCCCACAGTCCAAAGACATACCAGTTAGTAGATTAATTGGTGATAGTAGATGTCCTGCGGTTAGGATAGGGTTAAATAGGTGTGTTGTTGGGCAGTACAGCTCGTTGAGCTGGAAGGGCCTGTTCCACTCTGCATCTCTAAGTAAATAACTAAGAACCAGGAGCATCCGAGGGAAGCCCACGCTGTCATAGGGGAGTATGCAGACTCCACATTGATGTTAGCGGTTAGCACTCAAGTCTGGGACTCTGGTTCTCTGAGGCAGCTTCTCTGTTAGTCCCTGTGTAGTTACCTGTCACAACCATGGACTCTGCCCTGGGGTGTGGGTGCCCTCGCAGGCAGACTGTGGAACGGGGTTAGCAATCATGCTCCTGGGTACGCATGTACCAGCCAATTGTGGTGGCACTTAACTCTGTTCCTCTCATTTCAGTCTTGTTGAAACTTAACTAAAAGCACAGCAACATCAACGCTTCCTGCTTACCCTGGTCCAGGTTCCAGGATAGAAGACTACATTTTAGACTGATGCTGTTAGGAACTGAATTTTATTTAGTACATGGGCATGTGGCCAAGTGGTTAAGACATTGAACTAGCGACCTGAAGGTCGTGAGTTCCAGCCCCAGCCGAGGGGACGTGTTGTGTCCTTGAGCAAGGCACTTAATCACACATTGCTCTGTGAGAACACTGGTGCCAAGCTGTATGGGTCCTAATGCCCTTCCCTTGGACAACATTGGTGTTGTGGAGAGGGGAGACTTGCAGCATGGGCAACTGCTGGTCTTCCATACAACCTTGTCCAGGCCTGCGCCCTGGAGAGTGAAGACTTTCCAGGCGCAGATCCATGGTCTCGCAAGACTAACGGATGCCTTTATTTATTATTTATTTATTTAGTATTATTTATTATTATTTTATTATTTATTTATTTTTTATCCTTTACAAAAGGATTGTAAGGGATAAATTGGTCCTCTTGAAGATCAGAGTGGTCGGCTTTGTGCGGAACCAAGGGAAATGGGGGAGATCTTAAATAGGTTTTTTGCATCTGTATTACTAAGGAAGCTGGTATGAAATCTATGGAATTGAGGGAATCAAGTAGTGAGACCATGGAAACTGTACAGATTGAAAAGGAGGAGGTGCTTGCTGTCTTGAGGAAAATTAAAGTGGATAAATCCCCGGGACCTGACAGAATATTCCCTCGGACCGTGAAGGAGACTAGTGTTGAAATTGCGGGAGCCCTGGCAGAAATATTTAAAATGTCGCTGTCTACGGGTGAAGTGCCGGAGGATTGGAGAGTGGCTCATGTTGTTCCGTTGTTTAAAAAAGGATCGAAAAGCAATACGGGAAATTATAGGCCGGTGAGTTTAACGTCAGTAGTAGGTAAGTTATTGGAGGGAGTACTAAGAGACAGAATCTACAAGCATTTGGATAGACAGGGGCTTATTAGGGAGAGTCAACATGGCTTTGTGCGTGGTAGGTCATGTTTGACCAATCTGTTGGAGTTTTTCGAGGAGGTTACCAGGAAAGTGGATGAAAGGAAGGCAGTGGATATTGTCTACATGGACTTCAGTAAGGCCTTTGACAAGGCCCCGCATGGGAGGTTAGTTAGGAAAATTCAGTCGCTAGGTATACATGGAGAGGTGGTAAATTGGATTAGACATTGGCTCAATGGAAGAAGCCAGAGAGTGGTGGTAGAGAATTGCTTCTCTGAGTGGAGGCCTGTGACTAGTGGTGTGCCACAGGGATCAGTGCTGGGTCCATTGTTATTTGTCATCTATATCAATGATCTGGATGATAATGTGGTAAATTGGATCAGCAAGTTTGCTGATGATACAAAGATTGGAGGTGTAGTATACAGTGAGGAAGATTTTCAGAGCCTGCAGAGGGACTTGGACCAGCTGGAAAAATGGGCTGAAAAATGGCAGATGGAGTTTAATACTGACAAGTGTGAGGTATTGCACGTTGGAAGGACAAACCAACGTAGAACATACAGGGTTAATGGTAAGGCACTGAGGAGTGCAGTGGAACAGAGGGATCTGGGAATACAGATACAAAATTCCCTAAAAGTGGCGTCACAGGTAGATAGGGTCGTAAAGAGAGCTTTTGGTACATTGGCCTTTATTAATCAAAGTATTGAGTATAAGAGCTGGAATGTTATGATGAGGTTGTATAAGGCATTGGTGAGGCCGAATCTGGAGTATTGTGTTCAGTTTTGGTCACCAAATTACAGGAAGGATATAAATAAAGTTGAAAGAGTGCAGAGAAGGTTTACAAGAATGTTGCTGGGACTTGAGAAACTCAGTTACAGAGAAAGGTTGAACAGGTTAGGACTTTATTCCCTGGAGCGTAGAAGAATGAGGGGAGATTTGATAGAGGTATATAAAATTATGATGGGTATAGATAGAGTGAATGCAAGCAGGCTTTTTCCACTGAGGCAAGGGGAGAAAAAAACCAGAGGACATGGGTTAAGGGTGAGGTGGGAAAAGTTTAAAGGGAACATTAGGGGGGGCTTCTTCACACAGAGAGTGGTGGGTGTATGGAATGAGATGCCAGACGAGGTGGTAAATGCGGGTTCTTTTTTAACATTTAAGAATAAATTGGACAGATACATGGATGGGAGGTGTATGGAGAGATATGGTCCGTGTGCAGGTCAGTGGGACTAGGCAGAAAATGGTTCGGCACAGCCAAGAAGGGCCAAAGGGCCTGTTTCTGTGCTGTAGTTTCTATGGTTCTATGGTTAGTATTAAGCTACTGCTGTATGGGAATTGGCTTTAGTTTGAAAATTCTAGCTAATGGCCTTGTTGGCTTAGCGTTTATTGTTTTTTCCTTTAGTTCTGTACAGCTCCTATTAAGTCAGAGAACTGTTGATCTTCTTCAGTCTCTCCCTCTTGGCACTTGGGCCATAATCACACACCCTTGTCATTACCAAGTGCAGTCAATTGCTGCCTGCAGTGCAGGAAATGGACAAAATTGGAGAGATAGCTGAAGCAGAGTGGAACAATCAATCCTGTCCATGAATCTATGAACACTACCTCATTATTCCTTTCTATGTATTATTTATTTAGTTACGTAACTAAAAGTAGTTTATATGTCTTGCACTGAACTGCTGCCACAAAACAACAAATTTCACAACATACAAATGTCAGTGATAATAATCTGATTCTGATTTTGGGACTGCAGATGCTGAAATTCAGAGCAACACATAAACTACCAGAGGAACTCAGTGGGTCAGGCAGCATCTGTGGAAGAGAAATAGACAGTTGATGTTTTGGGTTGAGACCTTTCATCAGAACTGGAAAGAAAGAGGGGAGATAGCTGGAATGAAAAGGTGGGGGGGAAGGGTGGAGCAAGATTTGTTGGGTGACCGATGGATCCAGGTGAGAGGGTGATAGGCAGGAGTGGGAACGATGTCAAAAGCTGGGAGGTGATAGGTGGACTAAGGACTGAGGAAGATAGAAGACAGCAGACCGTGGAATAAAGGGAAGGAGGTGGGGAGGGGAATGATATGGAGAAAAGTGTGGGTGATGGGCAGATCAAGAAGGTGAGTGAGGGGCAAGAGATGGGGTTGGGTGGGATTAGAGAAAGAAAGGGACAGAGTGGTTACCAAAAGTTAGAAAAAGCAATGTTCATGTCATTAGAGTTGAAGACTTCCAATGCGGAATGTGAGGTAAGAGGAAAGAGTCTGTTGTCCATTGCAGATACTGAGTTTGTACAGTGTACCCAACTTCATCTGAATTCTTCATGTGCATGGGGAGAAATCTCCCCATCGTGCCTTAAGTAAGATGCTGACTGTCACCCAATTTTTATCCAAGGAATCCCCCCTGCTCCCAACTTCTGAAACTATTTGGTTTATCCTAGCGCCAGTTTGTCCACAAGTCTGAGCGGCGAGAGCTTCACTTTAACCATATATCGTCCATCTTTACTCATCTGAATGAGTAGCACGAAGGCCCTTCTCCGTGTGAGTCAACAGGTAGGTGAAACCAACGTCCATCTTTGGCAAGGACAGTGGATGTTCACCCCTGGAGAACCAGAGGGGTTGCTAATGACAATCCAGTGGTATTATAGTCACTGATACTAATACAAGCATTGTAGTCCAGATTTACACTCAGGGGCCAGTTTGTTAGGTAGAGGAGGTACCTAATGTATGGAGTGTATTTCTATATGTTCGTAGTCCTCTGCTGCTCTGCTACTCTCTTCAGCCTTTACGTTCTGAGGAGGTAGAGAGAGCTAGATGATGCACATCTATACTCACATCCTTCTACAGATGCACAGTAGAGAGCATCCTAAGATGCTGCATCACTGCATGGTATGGAAACTGCACCACGGCTGACAGGAAGGCTCTACTACGGTAATCAATGCATCAACGCTGACAGATAAAGGACAGCAACATCATGAAGGATCTCACCCACCCTGCTCATGGACTGTTTGTCCCACTCCCATCAGGAAGGCGACTACACATCATCTATGCCAGGAACACCAGACTCAAAAACAGTTACTTCCCCCAAGCAGTAAGCCTGACCAACATAGAGCCTGGCAGCAATGACAATGTGGGCGTCACTGAGACACTTCAGAAAGAAGATCATAGTTGGGAACTTAACCTCCAAGGATACACCTTGAATCAAAAGGACAGGGAGGTAGGCGGGGTGGGGGAGGGTGGCTCTGTTGATAAAAAGTGAAATCAAATCCTTAGAAAGAGGTGACACTGCTGTTATAGAAAGAAGATGTAGACTCCTTGTCAGTAGAGTTAAGAAACTGTGAGAGTAAAAAGCACTTATGGTCCCCAAACAGTAACATGATGTGGGACATAAATTTAACATATATAATACTTGGGATATAATTTTCAACAGGAACGAGAAAAGGCATGTAATAAGGGCAATGTCGCGATTAGTCATGGGGGAATTTCAAAAAGCAGGTAGATTGGGAAAATTAGGTTGATGCTGGATCCCAAGAGAGGGAATTTGTAGAATGCCTACAGGATGGCTTTTTAGAGCAGTTTGTTCTTGAGCCCACTAGGGGAAAGGCCATTCTGGGATTGGATGTTTTCTAATGAATCAAATTTGATTAGGGAGCTTAAGGTAAAGGTAAGGGAGACAATGATCATAATATGATAGAATTCACCCTGCAGTTTGAGAGGGAGAAGATCAAGTCAGATGTATCAGTATTACAGTGGAGTAAAAGGAATTACAGAAACATGAGCGAGGAGCTGGCCAAAGTTGATTAGAAGCGACACAAGCAGGGATGACAGCAGAACAGCTGGAGTTTCTGGGAACAAGTCAGAAGGCACAGAGATAGATCTATCCCAAAGAAGAAGAAGTATTCTAAAGGGAGGATGAGGCAACTGTGGCTGACAAGGAAAGTCAAAACAACATAGAAGCAAAAGAGAGGGCATATAATACAGCAAAAATTAGTGGGAAGTTAGAGGATTGGGAATTGTTAAAAATCATCAGAAGGCAACAAAAAAAACATAAGGAGAGAAAAGATAAAATATGAAGAAAGCTAGCCAAAAATATCAAAGAGAATACCAAAAGTTTTATTCAGATGTATTAGGAGTAAAAGAGAGATTAGAGTGGATATTGGACCGCTGCAAATGAAGCTGGAGAGGTAGTATTGGGGGTGGGGAGGCAAGGAAATGGCGGATGAACTTAATGAGTACGTTGTGACAGTCTTCACTGTAGAAGACACTAGGTAGTATGCTGGAAATTCAAGAATGTCAGGGGGCAGAAGTGAGTGTAGTTGCTATTACTAAGGAGAAGGTGCTTGGGAAGCTGAAAGCTCTGAAGGTAGTTAAGTCACCCGGACCAGTCCTGTCCTGTCCCACCTTGAAAATGGGGTCTCATATGACGGACTGCTGTTATAGACTTTAGTTTGGATTCAACACCATTATACCCCAGAACTGGTGGGGAAACTGTCCTCACTGGGTCTCAACACTGGATTTCTTAACAGTAAGGTCAAAGTCAGTCCTTATGGGCAGCAACGTCCCTTGTCCTATTATGCTGAGCACTGGTGCTCCCCAAGGCTGTGTGCTCAGTCCACAGCTGTTCACACTGCTGACGCATGAGTGTGTCACAGGATCCATCTCAAACCATGTCATCAACTTTGTGAATGACAGTAGTTGGTCTTATCAAGAATGATAATGAGACAGAGAGTAGTCAGGAAGTGGAGCGGCTGGAAGATTGGTGTGAGAAGACAGCTTAAGCCTGAACACAGAGAAGACCAAGGAAGTTATTGTGGACCTCAGGAAGGTGCAGATGAGCCACCCCCTCTGCAAATACATGGCTCCTCCATAGAGAGAGTTAAGTGTACAAAGTTCACGGATGACCTCACTTGGTCGCTTCATATCACCTCCCTGAACAAGAAGGCACAGCAGCATCTCCACTTCCTAAGAAGATTGAGGCAAACAAGCCTCCCTCCCACCCCACCCCGCTAATTTTACAGGAGCACCATAGAGAATGTCCTGACAAGTTGCATCTCCATCTGGTCTGGGAGCAGCCGAGCATCAGACCAGAAGTCCCTACGGAGGACTGTGAGAACATCTGAGAGGATCATTGAAGTCTCCTTGCCATCCATCGGGGACATTTATCAGGTGCGCTGTGTACACAGGGATCTTACAGTTATTAAAGATCCCACCCATCTATCTAGCATCCTCTTTGACTTTCTACCATCAGGCAGGAGACTACAATGCATAAAAACAAGAACAGTCAGGACTAGAAACAGTTTTTTCTGCCAGGTTATTAGGCTTCTGAACTCTAGCCACATCGTTTTCAAAGTGTCACACTTCCATACCTTACAATATTTAATATTAATGCACTTTAGTTTATTATTTATGTGTGATTCATGTGGAGATTTTATCCTTACCTTCATAAATTATCACGTGTTATGTGTGTTACTGTGGTTTACACCCTGGTTCACAGAAATGTCTTGTTTTTATATACATTATATGGTTATATAGATGTACATAGTTGACTTGACTTGAAGAGATTGTGGAGGCATTAATAATGATGTTTCAAGAACTTTTAGAATCTGGAATGGGTCTGGAGGACTGGAAAATTGCAAATGTCACTCCACTCTTTAAAAAGGGAGGGAGGCAGAAGAAGGAAAATTATAGGTCAGATAATCTGACTTCAGTGTTTGTGAAGATGTTGGAGTCCATTATTATGGATGAGATATTGGGATACCTGGAGGCACAAAATAAAGTAGGCCAGAGTCAGCATGGTTTCAGTGAGGGGAAATCTTGGCTGACAAATTTCTTAAAATTCTTTGAGGAAATAACAGGCAAAGGAGAGTCAGAGAATGTTGTGTCCTTGTTTTTCAGAAAGCCTTTGACAAGGTGCCGCAGATGAGGATTGTTAAACCAGATAAGAGCCCGTGATATTACAGAAAAGATACTAGCATGGAGAGAGGATTGGCTGATTGGCAGGAGACAAAGAGTGGGAATAAGGGGGCCTGTTCTGATTAGCTGCTGGTGACAAATGGTGTCTGCAAGGGCCAGTATTGGGACTGCTTATTTTCATGCTATATGTCGACAATTTGGATGACAGAAGCTTTGAGGCTATGTTTGCAGACAATACAAAGATAGGTGGAGGGGCAGGTAGTGTTGAGGAAGCATAGAGTTTGCAGAGGACTTAAGACAGATCAGGAGAACTGACAGATGGAATATACTGCAGCGAAGGTGTATGGTTATGTGCAGTGGTAGAAGGATAAAGGTGTAGACGATTTTCTAAACCAGGATAAAATTCAAAAATCGGAGTTGCAAAGGGAGTTGAGCAGGATTCCCTAAAGGTTAATTTGCAGGTTGAGTCTGTGGTAAGGAAGACAAATGCAATGTTAGCATTCATTTCGAGAGGACTCGAATATAAGAGCAAGGATGTAATGCTGAGACTTTATAAGGCACTGGACAGACCACACTTGTGAGTATTGTGAGCAGTTTTGTGCCCCTTATCTGAGAAAAGATGTGCTGGCAAAGGAGAGTGTTCAGAGGAGGTTCACGAGGATGGCTCCAGGAATGAAACGGTTAATGTACGAGGAGCATTTGGTGGCTCTGGGCCTGAACTCGCTGAGTTTAGAAGAAAGGGGGAGGGGGGGGTGGAATCTTATTAAAACCAATCAAAAACTGAAAAGCCCAGACAGTGGATGTGGAGAAGATGTTTCCTATAGTGGCTGAGTCTAGGACCAGAGGGCACAGCATCAGAATAGAAGGACGTCCATTTAGAACAGTAAAAATTTCTTTAGCCAGAGGGTGGTGAATCCGTGGAATTCATTGCCACAGATGGCTGTGGAAGCCAAATCATTGAGTGTATTAAAAGCAAAGGTTGATAGGTTAGCTAGGGCACCAAAGGGCACATGGAGAAGGCAGGAGAATGGGGTTCAGTGGGAAAATAAATCAGCCATGATGGAATGGGAGAACAGATTCGATAGGCCAAGTGGCTTAATTCTGCTCCTATATCTTATGATCAAATAGTCCAACAGCCCCACCCACTAATCCACCCCTTCACAGCACCCCCCCCCCCACCACCACTACTTTATCATTTCCTGTCAGTCACCTTCCGTACAGACATTCCTGTGCCTAGCGTCACTTCATGGACATACAATCAGTTTATATATGTAAGCTATCTTATGCATTTATATTTATTGTGGCTTTTTATTGTTGTATTCTTTACCTTAGTGTATGTTTTATTTTGTGCTATATCAGGGTAACAATGATTTTGTTCTCCTTTACACCTGTATACTGGAGATTACATTAAACAGTCTTGAATCTTGAATCCTGCCTTGGTAACCCATCCACTTCAAGGTTTGATGTGTTGTGTGTTCAGAGATGCTCTTCTGCACGCCACTGTTGTAACATGGTTTGAGTCACGGTTGCCTTCCTGTCAGCTTGATTCAGTCTGCCCATTCTCCTTTGACCTCTCTCATTAACAGGGTGTTTTCGCCCACAGAACTGCTGCCCACTGGATGTCTTTTGTTTTTTGCACCATTCTCTGTAAACTCGAGAGACCGTTGTGCATGAAATCACAGGAGATCAGCAGTTTCTGAGATATTTAAACCACCCCGTCTGGCACCAACAATCATTCCACGGTCAAAGTAATTTGGATCACATGTCTTCCCCATTCTGATGTTTGGTCCGAATAACAACTGAACCTCTTGACCATGTCTGCATGCTTTTATGCACTGAGTTGCTGCCACGTGATTGGCTGATCGGATATTTGCATTAATAAGCAGGTGTACAGGTGTACCTAATAAAGTGGCCACTGAGCGTATGTAACCTGGATTAAATTCCTCAGTGACTTGCTGGGATTCAAGTTCATATCTCATCTTCTTCATCCAGATCTGCCAACATAACATGACCATAAAAGCCACCATATTGCCTGAATTCTGATGATAACCCAGTTTTACTCAGTGTAGCTGAGAAAGAAGTTCTCAGTCTCTTCCTTTACTCCCAGCCACCATTTCATGCCTTGTCCTAAGTTTTCACTTTGGTTTCAGTCACTTTCCTGATCCAGTTTACAAACTTTGATACTTTAGTGTAAACTCCAGGAGAATCTCTCCTTCCACAACCATATCCCCAGGAGGTAACCCCCAGAATAACCCAGCGCCCCTCTGTTCGCTGACACACCAGGGGACCACCACTGTCTCCTTGGCAACTGTCCACGCGTTTGTGTTCGGACAGATTGCCAGCACAGAGCATCCGGGATGTAAACTTGCTCCTGTAGCGCCTTTGACAGATGTCCTTTGGTAGTAAGGGAACAGCACCTTGAAGTAATGTCCTTGAGTAGGATTGTCCTGAAAGGAAGAAAAATGATAAGACTGTATTAATTCAAAGTTGAAAATAAATTTATTATCAAATTGCAAGAGTAAAATGGCAATTATATACTGGCCTCCCAACAGTAGCAGGGAAGTGGACCACAAATTACAACAGGAAATAGAAAAGGCATGTCAAAAGGACAATGCTATGATAGTCATGGGAGATTTTAACATGTAAATCAATTGGGAAAATCAGTTTGGTAATGGATCTCAAGAGAGTGAGCTTGTTGAATGCGTATGAGATGTTTTTTTTAGAGCAGTTTGTTATTGAGCTGACGAGGGGATTAGTTATACTGGATTGGGTGTTGTGTAATATACCAGAGGTGACTAGGGAGCTTAAGGTAAAGGAACACTTAGGAAGCAGTGATCACAATATGATGAGTTAAACTTGAAATTTGATGGTGAGAAAGTAAAGTCTGAAGAAGCTGCATTTTTCAGTGGAGTAAAGGAGATTACAGCAAAATGAGAGAGGAGTTGGCCAAAGTAAATTGGAAGGAGATGCTGGCAGGGATGACAGCAGAGCAGCGATGGCATGATTTTCTGGGAAAAATGAGGAAGGTGCAGGATAGATGTATTCCAAAAATGAAGAAATATTCAAATGGCAAAATAGTACAACCATGGCTGACAAGGAAAGTCAAAGTAAAAGCAAATGAGAGGGCATACAACAATGTAAAAATTAGTGGGAAGATAAAGAATTGGGAAGCTTTTACAAACCTGCAGAGAGCAACTAAAAGAATCATTAAGAGGGAAAGGATGAAATATGAAAGCAAGCTCGCAAACAACAACAAAGTGGATAGTAAAAGCTTTTTCAAGTATGTAAAAAATAAAAGAGAGATGACTGTGGATATAGGGCCACTGGAAAATGAGGCCAGAGAAATAATAACGGGTACAAGGAGATGGCAGATGAACCAGATGAGTATTTTGCATTAGTGTTCATTGTGGAAGAGACTAGCACTGTGCCAGATGTTGAAATGAATTGAATTGGCTTTATCACTTATATCCTTCATATACATGAGTAAAAATCTTTACATCTCTGTTCAAATGTGCGATATGTGCGATGTGTATTATAGTCATTTATAATAAATAATATGTACAACAGGATAGTCAATATAACATAGAAATACAGCTGCATCAGCATGAATTAATCAGTCTGATGGCCTGGCGGAAGAAGCTGTCCTGGAGCCTGTTAGTCCTGGCTTTTATGCTGCAGTACTCCTTTCTGGATGGTAGTAGCTGGAACAGTTTGTGGTTGGGGTGACTCGGGTCTCCAATGATCCTTCGGTCCCTTTTTACACACCTCTCTTTGTAAATGTCGTGAAAATGGGAAGTTCACATCTACAGATGCGCTGGGCTGTCCGCACCACTCTCTGCAGAGTCCTGTGATTGAGGGAAGTACAGTTCCCATTCCAGGCAGTGATGCAGCCAGTCAAGATGCTCTCAAACATGCCTCTACAGACAGTTCTTAGAATTTGAGGGGCCATACCAAACTTCTTCAACCACCTGAGGTGAAAGAGGCACTATTGTGCCTTTTTCACCACACAGCTAGTATGTACAGACCACATGAGGTCCTCAGTGATGTTTTTGCTGAGGAACTTAAAGCTGTTCACCTTCTCAACCCCAGATCCATTGACGTCTCTAGGGGTTAGCCCGTCTCCATTCCTCCTGTAGTCCACAACCAGCTTCTTTGGTTTTGCGACGTTGAGGGAGAAGTTGTTTTCTTGACACCAATATGTCAGGGTGATGACTTCCTCTCTGTAGGCTGCCTCATTATTATTTGAGCTTAGGTCAATCAGTGTAGTGTTGTCAGCAAATTTAATTAGCAGATTGGAGCTGTGGGTGGGAACACAGTCATGGGTATACAGAGAGTAAAGGAGGGGACTCAGTATGCAGCCCTGAGGGGCTCCTGTGTTGAAGGTCAGAGGGGCGGAGGTGAGGGAACCCACTCTTACCACCTGCTGGAGATCTGACAGGAAGTCCAGGATCCAGCTGCATAAGGCAGGGTGAAGGCTGAGGTCTTTGAGCTTCTTATCGAGCCTGGAGGGAATTATGGTGTTGATTGCTGAACTGTAGTCCAAGAACAGCATTCTCACATAAGCATCCCTCTTCTCCAGATGTGTAAAGACGGTGTGTAGAGCTGTTGCTATTGCGTAGTCTGTTGATCGGTTGTGTTGGTAGACAATTTGTAGAAGGTCCAGTGTGGATGGCAGCATGTTGCAGATGTAGTTCTTGAACAGCCTTTCAAAACATTTGCTTATTATTGAGGTGAGCAAGACAGAATGCCCGTCAGGGAAGAGAAGGGTGTCAGGGAAGAGAAGTGAGTGCAGTTACTATTACAGGGAAGAAGGTACTCAAAAAGCTGAAAGATCTGAGGGTACATAAGTCAACCAGGCCATAAGACATAGGAGCAGAATTAGGCCACTTTCTTGCCCATTCTCCTAATCCATCTAAGTCTTTCTGCATCCTACCTGTTTCCTCAACACTACCTGCCTCTCTGCCAATCTTCATATCATCTGCTAACTTTGCAACAAAGCCATCTATTCCATCATCTAAATCATTGATATACAGTATAAAAAGAAATGGTCTCAACACTGACCCCTGCAGAACACCAAAGTCACTGGCAGCCAACCAGAAAAGGATCCTTTTATTCCCACTTGCTGCCTTCTTCCAATCAGCCAATGCTCTAAGCATGTTAGTAACTTTCCTGTAACTTTCCATGGGCTCTTAACTTGGTAAGCAGCCTTATGTGTGGCACCTTGTCAAAGGCCTTCTGAAAGTCCAAATATACAACATCTTCTACATCCACTTTGTCTAGAATAATTGTAATCTCTTCAAAGAATTCCAACAGGTTGTCAGCCAGGATTTGCCCTGAAGGAAACCATGCTGATTTTGTCCTATCTTGTCCTGTGTCACCAAGTACTCCAGCACCTCATCCTTAACAATTGACTCTAACATCTTCCCAACCACTGAGGTCAGGCTAATTGGTCTATCATTTCCTTTCTATTGCCTTCCTCCTTTCTTAAAGAGTGGAGAGGATTTATTTTCCAAGGACTGACAGGGGAAGTGGTTGTGGCAGGTATGTACATTAATGATATTTAAAAGACACTTGGACAAGTACATAGAAAGGAAAAATTTTGAGGGAAATGAGTTGGGCCTAGATGGGAATCTCGGTCACAAGGGTGAGTTGTGCTGAAGAGCCCATTTCTATGCTGTGTGACTGCAAGATCTTCTTTTGTCTTACCCAGTGAGTTGTGAATACATTACCCAAGCTATTCAATAACTTCAGAAAGAGGTTTTTCTGTAAAGGATAAAATGACAGACGTGTACATCATGTTGTCTCTGAAATGGTGTCGCATATTGCCCTGTTCAAGGGTAACTGGGGAACCTGTCGAAACTCCAATCCAGATATGACATCTGTCCTGCTGCTCTGGGTTCGCTGGGTTCACTGGAAATTTCGTTATACTATTGTGTAAACAAATAAAGCTAAGCCAGGGTACCATCCTCCAAGTGGACCACAAACTTGCTGTAGGGTTTGGAGGCTTGCGTGACTCAAGGACCCAGAGAGCTATGTTAGTTGGAGTCAGGGCTTTGTGCTTTGGCACTTGGTCGGGTCACCCATGCTAAACAGGTCAAAGGGTAGAGGCCAAACTAAGAGTGGTCCACCAGTCCTGCAGGTTCGGGGGTTCATCTTAGGGCTAACAACCCTGACTGGTCAAACAAAATTGTTACAGAAACAGCAATGAAGAATCCTTCTACATCTGAGTGTGACAGTATTGCTGTGACTCCACCCAGGACCTGTGTGGCTGGCACTAGTGAAAACCAAGAGGAAGCTACTGACATGATGAAGGAAGCCCTGAGCACTGCCAGAGGTGGAGGACTTAATTGCTGCCCTAAACACCAGCGGTGTAAAGGGCAGTGAGTAAGTAAGAGGTATCAATAGGATTATGCCCAATAATCTGGCTGCATCTTGGCCTGGTCTGCAAACACTAATGCCCAGGAACAGAATACACCCCAGTCCATTGCAGGCAAAGCTCTCCCCGTCATTGGGCACATTGGGAAGAAAGCAGCTTCCATCATCGAGAACCCCCACCACCATCCAGACCATGCTCTCTTCCCACCAAAGGCAGCACAGGAGCCTGAGGACCCACACCACCATCCAGACCATGCTCTCTTCCCACCAAAGGCAGCACAGGAGCCTGAGGACCCACACCACCATGTTCAGGAACAGTTATACCCACAACCATCAGACCCCTGAACCAGCATGGATATCTTCATTTACCTCAATACTGTACAGATTCTAAACCTATAGACTTGCTTTCAAGGACTCCACAACTTACATTTTGAATACTTTTTTTTGCACACTTTTTTTCTTGAACAAAAGAGGACAACTACACTCATTCCATTTCTGGTGTTCCCACAGCCAATGGCTTCACGTTGAAAACTCCTTATCTTGTAATTTCATGTTATCGTTATTTATTGCTATTTATTTATATTTGCATTTGCACAGTTTGTTGTTCATTGATCCTGTTTACATTACTACTGTTTTATAGATTTGCTAAGTATGCCCACAGGAAAAAGGATCTCAGGGTTGTATGTGATGACACGTATGTACTCTGATAATAAATTTTACTTTGAACTTTTGAACTTTGTCTTCTTTTGCATTGGTTGTTTGGCCAACTCCTCTCTCATACCACTGTAATTTCCGTTACTCTGATGAAATACTGCTACATTAGATTTTACTTTCTCCCTATCAAATTTCAAGTTAAACTCAATCATATTGTGATCATTGGTTCCCAAGGGTTCTTTTACCTAAACTCCCTAATTGCCTCCAGTTCATCACATAACATCCAATCCAATCCAGTATAGCTGATCCCCTAGTAGGCTGAATGACAAACTGCTCTAAAAAGCCAACTCTTAGGCATTCAACAAACTCACTCTCTTGAGATCCATTACCAACCAGATTTTCCCAATCGACCTGCATGTTAAAATCTCCCATGACTACCATAACATTGCCCTTTTGACTCGCCTTTTCTAATTCCTGTTGTAATCTGTGGTCCACCTCCCAGCCCATGTTGGGAGGCCTGTAAATAACTGCCATCAATGTCCTGTTACCCTTGCAGGTTCTTAACGGAACCCACAAGGATTAAACATCTTCCGATCCTATGCCACATCTTTCTACTGATTTGATGCTATTCTTTACCAGTAGAGCCACACCACCCCCTCTGCCCATCTTCCTACGCCTCCAACATAATGTGTAACCTTGGACATTCAGCTCCCAACTACAACCATCCTTCAGCCACGATTCAGTGATGGCCACAACATCATACCTGGCAATCTGCAATATTGCAACAAGATCATCCACCTTATTTCTTCTACTACGTGCATTTAGAGACATCATCTTGAGTACCGTATTTGCTATCCTTTCTGACTCTGCATCCCTAATGATTTGATACTCAGCCTGTTGACTGCAACTAAACCCCATCACCTGCCTGCCCTTCCTGACAAACTGTCTAGACGCTATCTCTACTTTTTTACCATCCGTCCTTTCCTGAGTCCCTTCACTCCAGTTCCCACCCCCCTGCCAAGTTAGTTTAAACTCTCCCCAACAGCTCTAATAAACTTGCCTGCAAGAATATCGGTTCCCCTCGGGTTCAGGTGCAACCCATCACTTTTGAACAGGTCATACTTCCCCAGAAGAGATCCCAGTGATCCAAGGACCTGAAGCCCTGCCCCCTGCACCAGCTTCTCAGCCACACATTTATGATGCTAAAATTATGTCCCCTTGTGTTAGCCTTTTTCACCCTAGCAAAAAGTCTCTGGGTGTCTACTCGATCTATGCCTCTTATCACGTTATACACCTTTATCAAGTCACCTCTCATCTTCCTTTGCTCCAAAGAGAAAAGCCCTAGCTCGCTCAAACTACCCTCATTAGACATGCTCTGCAATCCAGGCAGCATCCCGGTAAATCTCCTCTATACTCTCTCTAAAGCTTACATCCTTCCTATAATGAGGTGACCAGAACTGAACACAATACTTCAAGTGTGATCTAACCAGTGTTTTATCAAGATGCAACATAACCTCGTGAGTCTTGAACTCAATCCCCTAATTCTTAATATCCTGTCAACTTGTAAAATATTATAGCAAGGATGTGGAAGCTTTAGAGAGGGTGCAGAGCAGTTTCTATGCAGTACATTCCATGTAGATCGAAGAAGAACTCTGAGCTCAGAAACCATTTACCTGTGTCTCCCCAGCCGGTAATGTAACAGGATTGCCTCTTGATTCTGATCTTCTCTTTTCTGCCTGGTAAGCAGATAGGTGATGCGTACTGATTAAATGTCACACAGTGTCCTTCCCTGCCCTTCATTCTGACCAGTGCTATGTCATTATCGCTGCTGTCTGGCCTGTAGTTCCTGTGCATGACAATTCTCTCCACAGGAATCTCTCGCTCGTATTCATCCTCCACGGCTGTGTGGTAGTCACCGACCCGAATAAAGTAGCGACTTGTGTCATTACCAAACCTGTGAAAGATGGATGATCAATGAATTTGGCACTTTCAAATCTAAAATATCCCAGGATATTTCAATGGAAGAACATCAGAAAAAAATTGATACAAGGTACAGGATCATCAGGACTAGGATTGCCAGACTGGATTACAGGTCTTTCCCCCAGGCTGTGAGACTCCCTCCACCGACGGCTCATCACGAGGAAAGCGAGCCGATTACTGTATTGTTTACAGTTTACCTGTGCATCAGGAAGGAAGCACAGAAACATCAGGATCATCAGAACTAGGACTGCCAGACTGGGTAACAGCTTCTTCCCCCAGGCTGTGAGACTAATGAATACCCTGCCACCACCGAGGGTCCGTCACTAGGGCAGCGAGCTGTTGACTGTATTGTTTATTGATTTATTTATTTTTATTTATTGAGATACAGTGCTGAATAGGTCCTTCTGGTCCTTCAAGTCGTGTCACCCAGCGATCCCCTGATTTTAATCCGAGTCTGATCACGGGACAAGTTACAATGACCAATTAACCTACAAACTGGTAGGTCTTTGGGTTGTGGGAGGAAACCAGAGCACCCAGAGGAAACCTACATGGTCACAGGGAAAAAGTACAAACTCCTTACAGACAGTGGCGGAAATTAAACCCAAGTTGCCTGTACTGTAAAGCGTTGTGCTAACAACTACACTACTGTGCTGTCCCATTCTAGAGCTTGATTTGGCCCGTCAGCATTTGTACAGGCAAAGGGATAGTCAAGTTTTGAGTTGAGAACTTAAAGTTTCACTCTAGATTTCAGCATCTGCCACCTCTTGTGTCTTTATTCTCTGCTACATTGGGGGACCCAGGAGATTCTGCAGATGCTGGAAATCCAGAGCAACACACACAAAGTGCTAGAGGAACTCAGCACAGCAGGCAGCATCCACAGAGGGGAATAAACAGTTGGCGTTTTGGTCTGAGACTCTTCATCAGACCAAAAGTAAGCTTCATGCATCTTAGAGCTTTGAGAAGAGACCAAACTTTCTTTTTGAATGAAAACAAGGGATTGACTGCTTACAAACCTCTTAAAACAGTGAGCTGCTGTCAGCACCCAGCAATTGCTGACCAATGTGGCTCCGCACAGCAACCGGCTCCCGCGGTGGAACATCTTGAGTCTCAGTGAAGCTTGCCAAGGCCATCCACCCCTGGAAGGAGATCCCACAAACATTTTCACTGCAAAACCTTTAATGCTGTGTCCAGGGGACACAAAAAGGAATTGATTCAAGAGAGTAACCTACTGCTAAAGATTAAAGATTAGCTTTATTTATCACGTGTACATTGAAACATACTGGGAAATGCATCATTTTGTATCAAATCAAATCAGCGAGGATTGTAAGGGGGGCAACCACAGAAGTCACTACACTTCCAGCACAAACATAAGACTATAAAATATAGAAGCATAATTAGGCATTTGGCCCATCAAGTCTGCTCCAGCATTCAATCATGGGTGATTTATTATCCCTCTAAACCCCATTCTCCTGCCTTCTCCCCCTAACCTTTGACACGTTTACTAATGAAGAACCTATCAATCTCATATCGACAACACAGTACTATAACCCTAACCCATATGTCTCTGGAATGTGGGGAGAAGACGGAAAGACCCAGAGCAATCCTACACAGTCATAGAGAGAACCGTATAGACAGCAATGGGAATTGAACCCCGATTGGTAATTGCTATTGCTGTAAAGTGATCGCACAACTGCTGCACTACTGTCTCGTGCATAGAGCAACCCGCCCCTCTACAATGGTGCCTAGCTTTAGACATTAGGACAGAGTTCAAAAGTACTGAGTAAGACTTAGAACAATTTATTTATTTAGAGTTACACATGGAACAGGCCCTTCCAGCAATCCACCGATTTAACCCTAGCCAATCACAGAACAACTTACAATGACCTATTAACTGGTACATCACTGGAATGTGGGAGGAAACTGGAACACCCGGAGGAAACCCATGCAATCACAGGGAGAACATACAAACTCCTTACAGATGGTTGGCCACAGTTGGGCAGCATCCATAGAGGGAAATGGACAGTGGAAATTTCAAGTCGAGACTCTTCACTTGGACTGAAAGGTAGAATCAAAGTTCAAAGCAAATTTATTATGGAAGTACGTATACTGCATGTCACTAAATACTAACTTGAAATTCATTTACCTGCAGTGACTTACAGGAAAGTAAAAGAAAATACAATAGCATTTGTGAAAAACTATGCATAAGATTGACACACAACCAATGTGCAGAAGAAGACAAACTGCACATATAAAAAGTGGAAGTGTGTGTAGGCTGTGGAGTCAGTTCACAGCTGAGGAGAGTGAGTTATTCATGTTGCTTCAGGAGCATGATAGTTATAGGGTAATAACTGTTCCTGAATCTGGTGGTGTGGGACCTAAGGCTTCTTTACCCTCTTCCTGATGGTAGTAACGAAAATAAAGCACGGGCTGGCTACAGTATGGAGAGATGGCCATACTGTCTGTTGTAGCTTGTACAGCTGTCCCTTCTACTTTCTAGCTACAAAGAGGGATTCCAGATAATACTGAGTACTGTGTCTTCACTCCACTGGTGTTGAGAGAGCAGCATTCAGAACTCACAACCTTCAAAATCAGAGGTATCACAAGTCAATAACACACTCTCAAATCTGGAGACACTTCACTCTCTCTGCCTTGGTCCCAATGATTAGATTAGATTAGATTAGATTCCACTTCATTGTCATTGTGCCGAGTACAGATACAAAGTCAATGAAATGCCGTTAGCATCTCACCAGAAATGCAAAGAATAGTGTTATTTACAAAATAACTGTGAATAAAAAGTAAGTGCTACAGCACACAAATATAAAAGTACTGAGACAGTACAATACAGATGCAATACTGCTTAGCGCTGTGATGAGGGGTTCAGCAGCGTCACAGTCTCAGGGAAGAAGCTCTTCCTGTGCCTGCTGGTGCGGGAGCGGAGGCTCCTGTAGCGCCTACCGGATGGGAGGAGAGTAAAATGTCCATGGTTAGGGTGAGATGCATCCCTGATAATGCTTTTCGCCCTGCCCAGGCAGCGTTTATGGTAGATGTTCTCAATGGTGGGCAACTGGGTGCCGATAATCCGCTGCACAGTTTTCACCACATGCTGGAGTGCTTTGCGGTCTGATACGGGACAGTTACCATATCACTCTGAGATGCAGTTGGTGAGTATGCTCTCAATGGTACAGTGGTAAAAGTCCGTCAGTATCCTGGGACAAGAGGTAAGCTTTCTTGATGCTCCGCAGGAAATCAAGGCACTGTTGCGCCTTTTTGATCTGTGTGTGAAAGCTTGTAATGAACCATGATAGTGATGTTTTAGAATAAAGAGGCAAGGAAATACACAGGTATTCACTTGTGCACCAGCAGAGGCAAGGAATTGTCCAAGTATTCACCCGTACACCACAGCACCCAGCAAACGTCAAGTCAACATGAAGGCACCATTTAGTTTCCATCACTTCTTTAGACAGGACGTCAGCCTGGTGGGAACTGGGTCACAAGCTCTCGGAGACCAGCACTAGTTAAGACTGATACAGCCAGTAGTGAGCAGGAAAATAATGAGGGGATCCTGAGAAACCAAAGGAACAGTTCATTCATTACTCCAAAAAGGCAATGACAGCACTAAACGGCAGCCATTACATCGAGCATCTTCTTAAAGTCCAGTGAGAGCCACAAACTCTCTCTGTCACAGAAACAGGCCATTCAGCCCATCTAGTCCATGCTGAACCATTTAAACTGCCTAGTCCCATTGATCTGAACCTGGACCATAACCATCCATACCCTTCCTATCCACGTACCTATCCAAAGTTCTCTTAGACATTGAAATCAAGCTTGCATGAGCCACTGGCAGCTCATTCCACGTTCTCATGATCCTCTGAATGAAGATTAAAGATTAACCCACTTAAACTTTTCACTTTTCACCCGTACCCCATGACCTCCAGTTGTAGTCCCACCTCAGGGGAAAAGGCCTGATTACATTTACCCTATCTATATCACTCATAATTGTTCCTCATGTCCAAATCTTTGTGACCTCTTCTTAATTCACACCAAACCAAAAGACCATAAGATAAAGGAGCAGAATTAAGTCATTTGGCCCATCACATCTGCTCTGCCATTTCATCATGGCTGATCCAATTTTCCTCTCAGCCCCAATCTCCTGCCTTCTCCCATACCCTTTCATGCCCTGACCAATCAAGAATCTATCAACCTTTGCCTTAAATATACATAAAGGCTTGTCATCTACAGATGCCTATGGCAAAGAATTCCACAGAAACATCCACCAAAATCTTGAGAACACTTTTTACCACAGAAATTGATCCTGTTAATTTTAAAGGTGAGCAACTGACCAATATTGCATGGAACCGAAAAGGCTACAGTAAATGGTGGACAGAGCCTAGTCCATCACAAATATAGCCCTCGCACCATTGAGCACATTTACAAGGAGCACTGCTGCAAGAAAGCAGCATCCATCATCTAGGACCCCTACCATCCAGGGCATGCTCTGGTCTTGCTACTACCATCAGGCAGGACGAAGAGAAGCCTTAGGTCCCAAACAGCTAGGTTCAGGAACAGTTATAAGATCATAAGATATAGGAGCAGAAGTAGGCCATTTGGCCCATCGAGTCTGCTCTGCCAATCAATCATAGGCTGATCAATTCTTCCAGTCATCCCCACACCCCTACTTTCACCCCATACCCTTTGATGCCCTGGGTAACCAAGAACCTATCTATCTCTGCCTTAAATACACCCAATGACTTGGCCTCCACAACCGCTCGTGGCAACAAATTCTACAGATTTACCACCCTCTGACTAAAGTAATTTCTCTGCATCTCAGTTCTAAAAGGATCTCCTTCAATCCTGAAGTCGGTTCCTCTTGTCCTAGAATCCTCTACCATGGGAAATAACTTTGCCATATCTAATCTGTTCAGGCCTTTTAACATTCAGAATGTTTCTATGAGATCCCCCCTCATCCTCCTGAACTCCAAGTAATATAGCCCAAGAACTGCCAGACATTCCTCATACAGTAACCCTTTCATTCCTGGAATCATTCTTGTGAATCTTCTCTGAACCCTCTCCAATGTCAGTATATCCTTTATAAAATAAGGAGCCCAAAACTGCACACAATATTACCCTACAACTGTCAGAATCCTAAACTGACGTGAATAACTTCACTCACCTCAACTCTGAATTCATTCCACAACCCATGGACTGATTGTCAATGACTCGATAATTTAAATTTTCAGTGTTATTTGTTTTTATTTGCACAATTTGTCTTCTTTTACACAACAGTTGCTTGTCAGTCTTTGTTTACATATAGTTTTTCATAAATTTTATTGTATTTCTTTATTTTCCTGTAAATGCCTACAAGAAAATAAATCTCAAAGTAAAAGATGGTAACATGTATGTACTTCGATAATAAATTTTACTTTGACTTTGAATATTAACAAATAGTAATCTGGTGGTAAATGGACCTTCACCAAAGACAAGTCCCCAATGTGGCCTCCAATCTCTTCTGCCAGTTGGTTGACGCTGTCCCCACCAAGGAGAGCAGAAAGTGTGAGCCAACATCCCCAGCTCCTACCTGATAGACTTGTTCCCCCCAATGATCCGCTTTTTGCGACGATTCATTGAACGCAGGCCGCATACTGAATGCAAAGAACCTGGAGATCACGCAAGAACAGATAGATTAGTACTTAGGGTGGGAACGGAGTATGGTAGTTCAGTACCAAATCTGTCAATTCGTTCAAGGATCAAGGTTCAGAGATCATGTTTATTCACCATAAACATTTACATGTATTATAAATTGGCTGTGGTGTGTTGGATAGGGCATGCATGCAACAGAATAACAACATTCAACAATTATACAGAATATAGAATTATGTATATAAAAATAAAGTTAGAGATTAAAGTGCAGATGTGGAATAAAATGTGTGTAAGTACGTAAATACCAGCATGTAATTATAATGTAAGCAGCTTTGTAAAAGTGGTTTAAGGTGTTTACAGTGCACTGCAGTGATGGGAGTGATATATAGAGGGGATGGGGGAGTAATTAGATTGGTTGATCATATTAACTGACTAAGGAAAGAAACTTTTAAGATAGCATGAAATTTTTGTTTTAATAGGTTTAGAGCACTTTCCAGAAGGGAGACTTTGCAATGTGGATAATGGCCGCAATGCCCACTTCTTTGTCCTGGATGCAGACAAGTCCTACAGTGTCGGTAGACTGCAGCCAATGAGCTTTTCAGCTAACCTGACAGTTCACTGTAGATTTCTATTATTGTGAGAAGATGCTGCTCCAAACCAGACAGTAATGGCTGATGTGAGGATGCTCTCTACGATGGCAATGTGGAATTGCACTGGTATGTCACAGGTAGAAGGATCTGAAGCAACACGCGAAACGCTGGGGGGGATTCAGTGGGTCAGGCAGCATCTTTGGAGGGAAGTGGACAGTAAATGTTTTGGGTTGAGACCCTTCACATGGATCAGGTGGATTATTTTTTGAACTTATTTCATTTATTTAGAGATACAGTGTGGAATAGACCCCTCCAGTTCGTCAAGCCATGTCTTCCAGCAATCACGAGGACATGTGCAGATGCCGGAATTTCAAGCAACACACATAAAAGTTGGTGGTGAACACAGCAGACCAGGCAGCATCTCTAGGAAGAGGTACAGTCGACGTTTCAGGCCGAGACCCTTCGTCAGGACTAACTGAAGGAAGAGCTAGTAAGAGATTAGAAAGTGGGAGGGGGAGGGGGAGATCCAAAATAATAGGAGAAGACAGGAGGGGGAGGGATGGAGCCAAGAGCTGGACAGGTGATTGGCAAAAGGGATATGAGAGGATCATGGGACAGGAGGCCCAGGGAGAAGGAAAAGGGAGGGGGGAAACCCAGAGGATGGACAAGGGGTATAGTCAGAGGCACAGAGGGAGAAAAAGGAGAGAAAGAAAAAGAATGTGTGTATATAAATAAATAACGGATAGGGTACGAGGGGGAGGTGGGGCATTAGCGGAAGTTAGAGAAGTCAATGTTCATGCCATCAGGTTGGAGGCTACCCAGACGGAATATAAGGTGTTGTTCCTCCAACCTGAGTGTGGCTTCATCTGGACAGTAGAGGAGGCCGTGGACAGACATGTCAGAATGGGAATGGGACGTGGAATTAAAATGTGTGGCCACTGGGAGATCCTGCTTTCTCTGGCGGACAGAGCGTAGGTGTTCAGCAAAGCGGTCTCCCAGTCTGTGTCGGGTCTCGCCAATATATAGACCACATCGGGAGCACCGGACACGGTATATCACCCCAGCCGACTCACAGGTGAAGTGTCGCCTCACTTGGAAGGACTGTCTGGGGCCCTGAATGGTGGTAATGGTGGTAAGGGAGGAAGTGTAAGGGCACGTGTAGCACTTGTTCCGCTTACAAGGATAAGAATCCCCGATTTAGCCCTAGCTGAATTACAGGACAATTTACAATGACCAATTAACCTACTAATCGGTAGGTCTTTGGACTGTGGAAGGAAACTAGAATGATTAGGGGCAGTTGAACTGCAAAGGGATGAGAGAGGACATCTGTGGTGCACCATAGGTCCACTAACAAATAGAATTTAAAATTTCTGGTTTCATCAACTCAAGGTAGTTGCAACAGAACAGGGGTTGAACTGTTGAGAGAGAGAAACGAGACAAACCAAGATCATATATTTGGTAACTCGGTCCAAGTTCTTCAAAGACGCGCACTGGGAGTGTGTCCCACTTATCTCCAAGCTGCCATCATCACTCACCGCTGCTGCCGAGCTCCTCCAACGCATCCTCCTCGTAATCGCAGATCACGCCTGCATCCTCGCTGTGCCAGCAGTTATGGACACCGAATCCTAGTGTGTCACATTCATCCAGTGAGCGCTCGTGGCCCGTGCACTTCACATTGTCCAGATGAATGGGTCCGCGACCCTCCCCAAAGTAGGCCATCGTTCTCGCTTTGGACTGGCCACTGGAAGAGCAAGGGTGTTCAGTCAATGCTCAGTGAGGCACAGAAGGAGGACCTTCAGCCCCTCATGTCTTTATCAAGTATCAACTATCCATTTGCATTAAGCCATTGCTGATTCTCCCCATGATGGTGCAGCGGTTAGTAGGATGATAACCGCTCCAGCAACCAGGGTACAGGTTCACTGCTGTCCATTAGGAGTTTGCACCTTCTCCCCATGGGAACATGACTGACCGCATTCACCTTTGTCCCTTGTCCCTTGTGATTTTACACCTTGATAAGATCACCTCTCAGTGTCTGACTCTGCAAGGAATATAGTCCCAGCCTGTCCAATCTCTCCTTGTAACTCAGTCTCTGAAGTCCTGGCAATGTCCTTGTAAATCTTGTATGCATAGCTTCCATAATATACTTCCTATAGCAGGGCGACCAAAACTGAATACTCCAAGTGTGGCCTCACAAGCGTCCTGTATAATCGCATCGTGACCTCTCAACTTTTATATTTTATGTCTTAATATAAGAAGGACAATATTCCAAACACCTTCTTCACCATCTTATGACTCAACTTTCAGTGAACCATGTACTTGCACTCCCAGGTCCCTCTGTTCCTTTGTTCTACAACACTCCCCAGAGCCCTGCTGTTCACTCTGAAAGACCATGTACTTGTGCTCCCAGGTCCCTCTGTTCCTCTGTTCTACAACACTCCCCAGAGCCCTGCTGTTCACTCTGAAAGACCTTCCGTGATTTGACTTTCTAAAACACAGCACCTCACACTTACACAAATTCAGCTTCATTTGCCATGCCTTGGCCCACTTCCTCAGCTGATCAAGATCTCCCTGTAACTTTTGATAATCTTCTTTGTTCTCCACTGCACCTCCTACATCTGCAAACATATTAAACGTGCCCATTACAGGCTTATCCAAACTGATAATGCACCCATCAGTGACGCCTAAAGCACACCATTAGTCACGGTCCAAGAAACATAGCACATCACAGTACAGCCCCTTCAGCCCACGATATTGTGCCAAGATTTTAACCTGTGCTTTAGGAGCTATGTATCTACTTTCTGTCTGTCAGTATTGTATTTTGTGTTGCACATTTTATTATGAGTTACAGTAATTTGTCACGTGGGTTGGGGCGTGGTTGAAGTAGTTGAGTGTAGTCACATATTCACTCTTTGTCCTTGCTAGCTTAGTTAGGGGTATACCAAGCAGGGGGCGGATATTTTTGTTAACTGCTTATTATGCTAATTGCGTTATCACTAATATTACTAATGTCTCTCAGTCCAACCCTATGTCCCCGTCGTGAAAGGTGGAAACAGGTAAGGCCGGCCATCAAGGCTCTGGTGAAGCTGTGTAGGTCAATCACTTGTACCGAGGTTGCAGAAGCATTGATGGACTCCAACCATACCATTGACTTCAGAGGACGATGGAGACGGAGGTCGGCAATGGTCTATACTCCACTGGGAGTAAGGGTCCAAGTCAAGTCAAAGTAATAACACTGATAACGTTAATTTCATTATTGCTATGCTAGTTACATTGGTTTTGTCACTATATAAGATCATTGGTCTCTGCTGGTTTCGTAATAAAGAATCAAACATACATTTTTTGACTTGGAATTCAGTTATTTGGAAACGTGTTACAAAGTGTCAATTCCCTCACTCAGACTCTCAGCAGTTTTAGTTTGTTTTTTTAAATAGCCGCTTCATAGTCTAAGATCAAGTTAACCCCCTGTTTTTCTTTCATCTATGGTAGCATAGTGGTGAGCATAATGCTTTACAGTACAGGCGACTCAGGTTAAACTCCTGACACTGCCATGAGGAGTTTGTATGTTCTCCCCATGACCACGTGGGTTTTCTCTGACTGTTCCGGTTTCCTCCCGCAGTGCAAAGACATACCGGTTGGTAGATTAATTGTTCATTGTACTGTCTCCTGTGATTAGGCGAGGGTTAAATCGGGGAATGAGAATCAGAACCAGGTTTATAACTCTTGTCACGTGTTGTGAAATTTGTTAACTTAGCAGCAGCAGTTTAATGCAATACATAATATAGAAGAAAAAATAATAATCAATAAATAAATAAATCAATTACCATACAATTACAGTATACGTATATTGAATAGATTAAAAATCATGCAAAAAGCAGAAATAACATATAATAAAAAAGTGAGGTGTGTTCATGTCCATTTAGGAATCGGATGGCAGAGGGGAAGAAGCTGTTCCTGAATCACTGAGTGTGTGCCTTCAGGCTTCTGTACCTCCTGCCTGATGGTAACACTGAGAAAAGGGTATGGGTACTGGGGGGTCCTTAATAATGGACACTGCCTTTCTGAGACACCGCTCCTTGAAGATGTCCTTGGTACTATGTAGGCTAGCACCCGAGATGGAGCCATCTAAATTTACAACCTTCTGCAGCTTCTTTCGGTCCTGTACAGTAGCCCCCACCATACCAGACAGTGATGCAGCCTGTCAGAATGCTCTCCATGGTACATCTATAGGAGTTTTTGAGTGTACTTGTTGACATACCAAATCTCTTCAAACTCCTCATGAAGTATAGTCGCTGTTTTGCCTTCTTCATAACTGCATCGATATGTTGGGACCAGATTAGGTCCTCAGGGATCTTGACACCCAGGAACTTGAAACTGCTCACTCTCTCCACTCCTGATCCCTCTATGAGGATTGGTATGTGTTCCTTCGTCTTACCCTTCCTGAAGCCAACAATCAGCTCTTTCGTCTTACTGACGTCGAGTGCAAGGTTGTTGCTGCGACACGACTCCACTAGTTGGTATATCTCACTCCTGTATGTCCTCTCAGCTCCATCTGAGATTCTACCAACAATGGTTGTATCGTCAACAAATTTATAGATAGTTTTTGAGCTATGCCTAGCCACACAGTCATGGGTCTAGAGAGAACAGAGCAGTGGGCTAAGCACACACCCCTGAGGTGCGCCATTGTTGATCGTCAGGGAGGAGGAGATGTTATCACCAATCTGCACAGATTGTGGCCTTCTGGTTAGGAAGCTGAGGATCCAATTGCAGAGGGAGGTACAGAGGCCCAAGTTCTGTAACTTCTCAATCAGGATTGTGGGAATGATGGTATTAAATGCTGAGCTATAGTTGATGAACAGCATCCTGACAGAAGTGTTTGTATTGTCCAGGTGGTCTAAGGCCATGTGAAGAGTTATTGAGACTGCGTCTGCCGTTGACCTATTGTGGCGTTAGGCAAATTGCTGGGCAGCGTGGCTCAAAGGGCTGGAAGAGCATCCTCTCTGCTATATCTCAATAAAAATGAGCCAACAACCTTCCACTCTCCCCAAGTGCTACCTACCATCAAGCCATTTGGGTATCCAGTTAGTCAACTAATCCAAGATTAATCCCATTTCTTCTCCCAAGATTCCCATCAACCATTCATTTACACACTAGGGACAATTTACAGCGGTCGATTGATCTGCTCAGAAAGTACACAGGACTAGGATTGAATCCAGGTTGCTGGAGCTGTGTGCAGCTTCTTTGCTGGCTTTGCCCTTGCTTTGCCTTCGTCTCTAAATAATGTAGTTTTAATTCATGATTCTTCCTTCTCCATTGTGCTCTGGTGTGGTGCTTGGAGGGATATGGGATAACCACAGGCAATTTGGACTAGTTGTGTGGGTATGGCCAGAGTAGAAATATACATTACTTGTAGTAACAAAATGGAACCTGTATTGTACCAGAGTGCTTTGCTATTGGATCCATGCAACATTATGCTGATGGAACCTGACTCCTTTACAAACAGCAGACCAGCAAACATGTACACTGCCAAGTACACTGATTAAGCAGAAGATTGGAATGCACCCTTTCCTTAAACTTCATGGGTAGCTGTACCTGTGCATAAAGGAGTGACTATTGTGGTTTTTTTTGGAAGTTATTGCCAGCTCTTGTGCGGAGCGAGTCTTCCCTTGCTGCATGTAAAATAAATATGCTTATGATTGATCCACTGAATTAATTGTTGTTTGATATAAGATGTAGCAAAGAGTTGATCGCCATCAGTATAGACTCAATGTGCTGTAATGCTCTATACCAATAAAGATTCTTATGAAAGATTTTGAGGATCAGCTGGAAAGACAGACACAGTAACACCAGTGTACTGAAGGAGGCCAACATGAATAGCATCTGCACCACATTAAAGCAACACCAACTCCAATGGGTAGGTCATGTCATCCAGATGCTGAATTCACGTCTCCCCAATCAGATCCTTTACTCCCAATTGAAGGAAGGTCAGTGAGGCCCTGGTGGGCAAGGGAAATGTTTCAAAGATAACTTCAACATCATTTTTCATTTTGAAATTCAACATTACATCTAAAGACTGGAAAGACCTTGCACTCAATAGATGCACCTGGAGGAAATCTGTTCAAGAGAGAGCTGCGCTACATATGAATGATCTTTGCGATGCCGCGGAGAACAAGCAGCAGCTGTGAAAGGAGAGACTGAACCACTAACCAAAGCCACAACGTACTCTTGCCCAACTGTACCAGAATATGTGGATCTGGATTGGCTTCCACAGCCTCCTGAAGACCCACCAGTAGACAAGCCATTGGGAGAACGTCATATTCAACTCGAGTGATCACAGTACCTACCTACTGGTCTATGAATAAGTGACTATTATTCTTCAGATACGGGATACCTTGAGTAGTACTGACATTCACACCAACATCCATTGACAACTTTGAGCAAAAAAGAACAAAATGCAACTTGCATCATTTTAAAAGGTACTTGTTCAGACAAGTTCTCAGTCCGATTCTGGGCAGTAGAATTCATTTCCACAGTCATTGAGTATATTTAAAGCGGAGGTTGATAGATTCTTGATTAGTCAAAGGTTATGGGGAGAAGGCAGGAGAATGGAGTTGAGAGGGATAATAAATCAGCCACAATGGGATGCTGGAAGCAACTCGATGGGCTGAATGGCCTAATTCTGCTCCTATATCTTATGGACTTAATAGAAGAGTTCCAATACATTACCAGATGTTTCTGAATGCTGCCAATGCACTCACTAATTACTTTAAGATGATCAAAGTCTCCCTGACTCACCTGTAACCCAACTGTCTGCAGACAACCTTCGCATCTACGTCAGTCCAGCCGTCATCGCAGACACTTCCCCACTCTCCACCGAGGTACACTTCCACTCGCCCCTCCTTCCTATTCTCTCCATCCACTAGTCTGATGACTGGCCCTGTGAACACACAAAACCAGCCACGGTCAGAGAGGTTAAAATGTGCACAGAAACCCGAAGCAAAACAAAAGCTTCGCTTGCTGGAAATCAGAAAAAAATGCCAGAAATGCTCAACAAATTAGACAGCATCTGAGGAGTGGGAAACTGAGTTGTAACCGGTAACGTAGAAAACTGCAAGTCCGGTTCATTGTTGAGACCAATGGCAGGGGAGCTGCTCTGCCGTGGTTGTTGCATGAACCAGGCCTTCATGAACATAGAACATAGAATAGTACAGCATAGTACAGGCCCTTCAGCCCACAATGTTGTGCCGACCCTCAAACCCTGCCTCCCATATAAGCCCCCACCTTAGATTCCTCCATATACCTGTCTAGTAGTCTCTTAAACTTCACTAGTGTATCTGCCTCTACCACTGACTCAGGCAGTGCATTCCACGCACCAACCACTCTCTGAGTAAAAAACCTTTCTCTAATATCCCCCTTGAACTTCTCACCCCTTACCTTAAAGCCATGTCCTCTTGTATTGAGCAGTGGTGCCCTGGGGAAGAGGCGCTGGCTATCCACTCTATCTATTCCTCTTATTATCTTGTATGCCTCTATCATGTCTCCTCTTATCCTCCTTCTCTCCAAAGAGTAAAGCCCTAGCTCCCTTAATCTCTGATCATAATGCATACTTTCTAAACCAGGCAGCATCCTGGTAAATCTCCTCTGTACCCTTTCCAATTCTTCCACATCCTTCCTATAGTGAGGTGACCAGAACTGGACACAATACTCCAAGTGTGGCCTAACCAGAGTTTTATAGAGCTGCATCGCGACTCTTAAACTCTTTCCCTCGACTTATGAAAGCTGACATCCCACAAGCTTTCTTAACTACCCTATCCACCTGTGAGGCAACTATCAGGGATCTGTGGACATGTACTTCGAGATCCCTCTGCTCCTCCACACTACCAAGTATCCTGCCATTTACTTTGTACTCTGCCTTGGAGTTTGTCCTTCCAAAGTGTACCACCTCACACTTCCCCGGGTTGAACTCCATCTGCCACTTCTCAGCCCACTTCTGTATCCTATCAATGTCTCTCTGCAATCTTTGACAATCCTCTACACTATCTACAACACCTCCAACCTTTGTGTCGTCTGCAAACTTGCCAACCCACCCTTCTACCCCCACATCCAGGTCGTTAATAAAAATCCCGAAAAGTAAAGGTCCCAGAGCAGATCCTTGTGGGACACCACTAGTCACAATCCTCCAATCTGAATGTACTCCCTCCACCACCACTTTCCGCCTTCTGCAGGCAAGCCAATTCTGAATCCACCTGGCCAAACTTCCCTGGATCCCATGCCTTCTAACTTTCTGAATAAGCCTACCATATGGAACCTTGTCAAATGCCTTACTAAATTCCATATAGATCACATCCACTGCACTATCCTCATCTATATGCCTGGTCACCTCCTCAAAGAACTCTATCAGGCTTGTTAGACATGATCTGCCCTTCACAAAGCCATGCTGACTGTCCCTGATCAGACCATGATTCTTTAAATGCCTATAGATCCTATCTCTAAGAATCTTTTCCAACAACTTTCTCACCACAGACGTAAGGCTCACTGGTCTATAATTACCCGGACTATCCCTACTACCTTTTTTGAACAAGGGAACAACATTCACCTCCCTCCAATCCTCCGCTACCATTCCCGTGGACAACGAGGACATAAAGATCCTAGTCAGAGGCTCAGCAATCTCTTCTCTCGCCTCGTGGAGCAGCCTGGGGAATATTCCGTCCTAATGTGTTTTAACAACTCTAACACCTCCTTTCCCTTAATATCAACATGCTCCAGAACATCAACCTCACTCATATTGTCCTCACCATCATCAAGTCCCCTCTCATTGGTGAATACCGAAGAGAAGTATTCATTGAGGACCTCGCTCACTTCCACAGCCTCCAGGCATATCTTCCCACCTTTATCTCTAATCGGTCCTACCTTCACTCCTGTCATCCTTTTTTTCTTCACATAATTGAAGAATGTCTTGGGGTTTTCCTTTACCCTACTCGCCAAGGCCTTCTCATGCCCCCTTCTTGCTCTCCTCAGCCCCTTCTTAAGCTCCTTTCTTGCTTCCCTATATTGCTCAATAGACCCATCTGATCCTTGCTCCTAAACCTCATGTATGCTGCCTTCTTCCACCTGACTAGATTTTCCACCTCACTTGTCACCCATGGTTCCTTCACCCTACCACTCTTTATCTTCCTCACCGGGACAAATTTATCCCTAACATCCTGCAAGAGATCCTTAAATATCGACCACATGTCCATAGTACATTTCCCTGCAAAAACATCATCCCAATTCATACCCGCAAGTTCTAGCCTTATAGCCTCAGAATTTGCCTTTCCCCAATTAAAAATTTTCCTGTCCTCTTTGATTCTATCCTTTTCCATGATAATTATAAAGGCCAGGGAGCGGTGGTCACTGTCCCCCAGATGCTCACCCACTGAGAGATCTGTGACCTGACCCGGTTCATTACCTAGTACTAGATCTAGTATGGCATTCCCCCTGGTCGGCCTGTCCACATACTGTGACAGGAATCCATCCTGGACACACCTAACAAATTCTGCCCCATCTAAACCCTTGGAACTAATCAGGTGCCAATCAATATTAGGGAAGTTAAAGTCACCCATGATAACAACCCTGTTATTTTTGCACCTTTCCAAAATCTGCCTCCCAATCTGCTCCTCTGTATCTCTGCTGCTACCAGGGGGCCTATAGAATACCCCCAGTAGAGTAACTGCTCCCTTCCTGTTCCTGACTTCCACCCATATTGACTCAAAAGAGGATCCTGCTACATTACCCACCCTTTCTGTAGCTGTAGTGACCTGAGGTGGGGTCGTCTGTTCCAGCCACCTCCTCCAGAGGAGGAGATGCCAGAGTCAGTGTGGCACGGCAGGTATCCATGCTGGGTTGGGGGCTTGCTCTCCAGGGTTCGCTTGGTGGAAGACAAGCTGGATTGTGTTTCTCTGCGGCTGCACTAGTATGTGATGCTGCAGGCTTGTTCTTGTCGACAACATCCCATACACCATCAGCCTCTAGGACCTGACACTCAGGGACTTGAGATGGATTATTATTTTGTGTGACTCTATATTTACTGTTATCTTATACACACTATATGCACCCTGCACTGTGTACGACTATTGGTACTGTGTGTTACACCTCAGTCCCAGAGGAACACTGTTTCGGTTTGGCTGTATTCATGGTGTTTGTGGATATTCGTGGGTACTTATGGGTTCATGGGCATTCATGGGTATGGTTGAATGATAATTAAACTTCAAACTTAAACTTATTGGCAAAGTGTGAACACAAGTTTGCTTTACATTGATGGAATTAAGTGAACAGAATGCACGGTGAAGAGAATAAAGGGAATATCTGCACTTGGATGCAAACCAAGCTTGTCTGGGTAACAATTCCTTTCGATCAAAGAGGGTTTTCATCTATTAACTAGACCCAATCTAATTTAGATTTATCTATTAAAAGTAATAGATTTCACCTAACACCATCCCATTCTGCCATGTTGGTTCATGGCCTCCTCTACTGCCATGATGAGGCCAATCTCAGGCTGGAGGAGAAACACCTCATATTCCATTTGAGTTGCCTCCAATCTGATGGCATGAACATGGGTTCTCTAACTTTAAGTAATTTCTCCCCCCCCCTCTTTTTATCCATCCCCAATTCCAGTTACCCTCTCACCCCTTCTCTTCTCCTCGTCTGTCCTTTACCTCCGTCTAGTGCCCCTCCTCCTTCTCTTTCTTCCATGGGCCACAATCCTCTCCCATCAGATCCCTTCTTCTTCAGCCTTAACTTCTTCCACCTATCACCTCCCAGCTTCTTACTTCAGCCCCCTCCTTCACCTGGCTTCACCTTTATCCTAGCAACACACACAAAATGCTGGAGGAGCTCAGCAGGCCGGACGGCATCTATGGAAAACGGTACAGTCGACATTTCAGGCCGAAACCCTTCAGCAGGACTGGAGAAACAAAGCTAAAGAGTAGATTCACCTTTATCCAGCCCCCTCCTTCACACTCTTATTCTGGCTTCTGCCTCCTTTCTTTCCAGTCCTGATGAAGGATCCCAGCCAAAAACCTCGACTGTTTACTCCACTCCATAGATCCTGCCCGACTTATTAAATTTCTCCAGCACTTTGTATGCATTGGCCAAGATTTCTGATATCTACAGAATCTCTTGTGTGTAGATAAAGCAGGCATTAACTTTTAGATCTCCAGCAATTCCTATGTTGTATATCTCTGTATGAATTTCTGAAGTTTAGAAGAATGAGGGGGATCTCATTGAAACCCATCAATACTAAAAGGCCTAGATAGAGTAGATGTGGAGAGGATGTTTCCTATTGTGGGGGAGCCTAGGACCAGCGGAACACCCTCGGAATAGAAGGATGCCTATTTAGAAACAGATTTGAGGAGGAATTTCTTCAGCAAGAGGTGAATCTGTGGAATTAATTGCCACAGACGGCTGTGGAGGCCAAGTCTTTGGGTATATTTAAAGTGGAAGTTGATAGGTCTTGATTAGTTAGGGTGTCAAAGGTTATGGGAAGAAAGCAGGAGAATGGGATTGAGAGGGATAATAAATTAGCCATGATCAAAAGGTGCAGCAGATTCAATGGGCTGAATGGCCTAACTTTGCTCTCACTGCATGTCTTATGGTCTTAGAGTAGGACTTCCTTTCCTGGAAGGAGATTGAGGGCTGACTTGATAAGATCATCAGGGGCATAGATGGGGTGAAAGCATTTAGTCTTTTAGCCAGGGAGGGAACGCTAAAGACATGAAGGCATAAATTTCAGGTCATTGGTGAGAGATTTAAACGGGACATCAGGGCAGCGTTTTCCTACTGCAAAGGGGCTACATTTTAAATTGGAAGGTAGCATAGTGGTTGGTGTATTGCTTTATAGCACTGGCTGTAAGATCAGGGATCAATTCGCACCGCTGTCTGTAAGGAGTTTGCACATTCTCCCCATGACTCTCTGGGTTTCCTCCAGGTGCTCCAGTTTCCTCCCACAGTCCAAAGTCATTTGGTATATTTATAGAAGTTGATAGATTCGTGATTAGTCAGGGTGTCAAAGCTTATGGAGCAAGGAAGGAGATGGAGTGGAGAGGGATAATAAATCAGCATTAATGGAATGGTAGAGCAGACTCGATGGACTGAATGGCTTAATTCTGCTCCTATGTCTGATGGTCTTGTGGTCAATGTCCCTTCAAGTTCTGGTGTTTCCCTTCTCTCTCCAATTGTTCTAATAATCAATTAATTAAACAAGTAATATCACTGACATGATTTAACCTGAGCGCTGAGCACTTGAGTTGCTGAGGAACAGAGGGCTCTGGACTAAGTGTTAAACGTGGAAGGGTGCTCACTGATCAACATGGACAGGTGGAGCTGAATGGCCCTTTCCGGACGGAATAATTCTTTCCTAAATCCAGGAGTAGGAAACAACACTATAAAGATAAAAATTAGCTTTATTTGTCACATATGCATGAAAACAAAGGATGAAATGCATTGTTTGCATCAAATTAAATCAGCAAGGATTGTACTGAGCATCTAGTAAGTGTTGCCACACTTCTGACACCATCACAGTACGTCCACAGCTTACTGACCCTAATCCGTATGTCTTTGGAATGCGAGGGGAAACTGGAGCACCCGGAGGAAACTCAAACAGTCACAAGGGCAACATACAAACTCCTTACAGACAGTGGTAGGAATTTAACCCCTATAACAGTAATGGTGACGTGAAGCACTGAAGTTACCGTGCAGGTACAGGTAATTTGGAAGATGGGCTGTTCACAAGGGGTATGGAGTCTATAAGTAGGGAAGTTATGACTTGATTTTACAAGACACTGGAGAGACCATCTCATGAATCTCCTGGGAAAGCAGGGCAGGCAGATTCAAGGGCAATGGCAATTCATTTAAAACTCAAAGGAGCTACATTTTAAATTAAAAGGTAGCGTAGTGGTTACTACATTGCTTTATGGTACCGGCTGTAAGATCGAGGTTCAATTCCCTCTGCTGTCTGTAAGGAGTTTGTTCATTCTCCCCGTGACTACGTGGGTTTCCTCCAGGTGCTCTGGTTTCCCCCCACCGTCCAAAGACATAGAGTTAGGGTTAATAAATTGTGTACGTATTGTGTTGGTGTCAGAAGCATGGCAACATGGCTGTCCCAGTACAATCCTCACTGATTTGATTTGACGCAAACAACGTACTTCACTGTATGTTTTGATGCACACGTTGCAAATAAAGCTAATCTTTAACCTTTTATAGAGTCTGTGTGGCAGTAAAGTGGGAACGTTTGGATGGGATTGGCACTGGTCTAATTTAAGGGTGGAGTACACTTGAGAGGCCAGTTGGCCAATTCCTGCTCTCGCTTTGTATGTTCTTTTACAACAATAAGCAAAAATTGTCAGCACTGCCCACACCCTTGAAGAAATAAGAGGAAAAATGAACAATGTAGAAATCAGTCATCGTACCCAATGGTGCACGGTAGTTCATACTATCCCCATCTAACCCCTCGCTGTATCCTCTCATTCCTCTCCCCATGTGTTTATCCTGGGGAAATTGCAGTAAAGCAAAGGTTTACATGATGTCCAGTCAAGGATGGAGTGCAGATAGTGTGCAGAAAGTCCAGGCAGGAAAGGTCTTTGAAGAGAATAGTTTCTCTTTGCATAGCAGGAGGCCTGGAGCCATTTCGCTTACAGAGCCAAACTCACACTAAGAGACAATTACTTTGCTCACTTCAAAATATCATCTGTTATTAGCTTGTAGTTTCTATTGACTTTTAACGTCTGTGTTGTGAATGGTGATTGATCTTGGAAATAAGGAATTTGAACATACCCAGTTTACCAAATGGACAATATCCGTAACTGCTAGTCTATTCTGTTTAAAAATGGCATTTCTCCGTTCAGAATTCAGAACAGGGAGGGTGACAGGGGCCATGCTGCTCTCCTTGTGCACAAGTAAGATAAAGTATGGTTGGGGAATGAGTGCAGCTAACAACCCTGCTGAACGGTGAAAGGTGAATGGGAAACTGCCTTTCACCTCTTACCTGTATGGGTCACTGTTATTTTGTTGGTCTCTTTCTGTGCACAAATCACACCCACATCTTCATGGTGGGAGCAGTCGTGCTGACCCCAGTTGCTCCGAGCACACTCCAGAAGATCATTTTCAGTTCCCAGGCAGACCACGTCATCCAGGAATATGTAGTCAGTTCCCTGTCCAAATTTGCCCTCTGATGCCACCAGTCCAGGGCCTCTGATCGATGTAAACACAAGCAACCGGGGGGAGTAGAGGCAAATTAGTTAACAGAACTTCGCCACAACACAACCTTCAACTTCAAAGCCATCTCGGGCTGGGAAATCATTTCAATTATCCCAAACAGATTAAACAATTTAATTAAGCAAGAAATTTATTTTTCTTTTGCATGACTTCAATTTGGATTCAGAGAATATTAGACTTCAGTAACTATGAATTAAGACTGATTCCACAGCCCACAGACTCTCTTTCAAGGACTCTATAACTCACGTTCTCAATATTATCTATCTATCTATATGCATTTAAACATTTATATACAATTTGTCTTCTTTTGTATATTGGCTATTTGTCAGTCTTTTATATGTATAGTTTTTGTAACTTATATTGTATTACTTTATTTTCCTGTAATTGCGTTCAAGAAAATGAATCTCTAGGTAGTATATGATGATATACAGTGTATGTATTTTGATAATAAATTTACTTTGAATTGCTTTTCATTGATGGCACATGGTACTCCCATTTTAAGCACCCAGGTGAGAAGAATCTTTTTACTGTGAGAGCCCAATCGTAACTGTGATCACACACAGCGATGACGTTACATTAAAGTGACAATCACCTTTGCAATTCGTGTCACAATCTGCTGTATCGCAATTATCACTGCTTTACAAAGAGTGGTGGGATGAATTGGAGCTTTCAATGAGCTAGCACTGTGCTGAGGGGCCAAAAGCCCTCATCGCTGGGGAACAGAGCACAGCAATACACCTAGTAAAGCTGCTGGTTTGCAATGGCTGCAATCCGGCATCCAAGCTGACCCTGGGCACTCTCCCTGTGGAGCTTACATGTTCCCCCTGTGGCCATGTGGGTTTCCCCAGGTGCTCCAGTTTCTTCCCACATTCCAAAGACAAGAAGGTGGCCCAGGTTAACTGGCCACTGGAATAGGCTGTCCCTGGTGTAATTGATGGTGAAACAGAGTCCAGGAAAAGTTAGTAGGGGAAAGGCATCGTTCTCTGAGCTGCCATTAGCTTGAGGGGCTGAATAACTGATTAAGGATATCAGTTCATCGCTTGTTTGTGGCATTGAGATGTCACAGACATTGAAAGAAATTGAAACTACCTGAATCCCAGCTGTCTGCAGACAACCTGCGCGTTCAGTTCAGTCCACATATCATCGCACACCGTTCCCCACACTCCATTCCGATAGATTTCCAATCTTCCCTCAGTGGAATCTCTGCCTCCAACCAGCCGCACAGCACCATCTGCAGTAAGCACCCAACAGACAGTCCATTTTAGTTGCTTGTTTTGTTTAGAGAAGGCCAAAATGCAGAACTGTGGTGAGGAACGGTTGCTGTTGGGCAGAGCAACACACACAAAATGCTGGAGGAACTCAGCAGGCCAGCAGTGCTTCGGGCCGAGACCCGTCATTAAGACTGGACGGGGTACTGTTAGACAGAAACTTGTCATTCCAAAATATCAGAATCAGTTTTTTATCACTGATACAGATGGTGTGGAATTTGTTGTTTTGTGGCAGCAGTACAGTGCAAGGCACAAAAACAATACTGTAAGTCACATTAATAAATAAATTCTAAATCACAAAAATAAATAGATAGATAAATTAAAAACAGGGCAAAAAAAGGAATAACAAGGCAGTATTCACGGGTTCAGGACTGTTTAGAGGGGAAGAAGCTGTTCCTAAAACAGGCACCTTGAGATCTAACTCCCACAGATACAGGGACGAGCCAGAGTGGGGGTTGCTTGTGAAAACAATGTTTTTGTTGGCTTGGTACATAATGAATATTATCTAGCTTGAACATAGAACAGCACAGCACAGGAACAGGCTCGTTGGCCACAATGTTGTGCCAAACCAAATAAATTAATAATCAAATGGCCAAGTAAGCTAATCCCTTCTGCCTGTACAATGTCCATATCCCTTCATTTCCCTTACATCCATGGCCTATCTAAATCTAAATATTTCTTAAAAGTCCCCAGTGTTTCTGCCTCTAATACCACCACCCCCCACCCCCAGCCAGTGTGATCCAGGCACCCAACACTCTGTGTGAAAAACTTAACTCTCACATCTCCTTTGAAATTACCCCCTCTCACCTTAAATAAATGCCCTCTGGTATTAGATATTTCAAAAAACATAAACTTTGGGCAGTTTCTTTAATCTTGACGTTTAATAACTTTTTTCACATCTGGTTGTCTTCAAGAGTTCCTGTTCTACCTGTCAACTTCCACGTTGTTGTCACTGCTGTCTCTCGGCGGTGGTTTGAAAATAATAGAACACCGTGTTTTCCTGGATTTTCTCTCGGCTTTGCAGGTTATGACATCATTGGCGTGAATGTTCTCCTTCAACAAAAACCTGACAGAATGCAGGCACTTTCATTGTGAGATGTTTACATGATCGTTCAAAGGAGGGTAATAAAATAAAGACTGAAATTAAGTCAGATGAGATTTGACAAATGACCAAAATCCCAATCAAACAGGGAGGGTTCAAGGACGGTTCATTAACAAGTAGACACACTATCTACATGACCTTTTGGTAATCTGATTTCCTTATCTCAGAGGCAGAGCAGCATTTTACCCAAAGACAGCTGGATCACTTAATTTTCAGAATCAAAATAGGCTCCTGTCTAAAGCACGAGTTCCACACTAGTAGCGATCTATTTAAAGAGTTTTAATTTGTCCAGAGGACATGAAGATCTCTGCTGTGGTCATGAAAAAATAGTGTGCTGGTTAAACAGAAGAACAGGAATTTATTTAATTCAGCAGTTTACAAGCAACACAAGTAACTCTTGAGGTACCTCTGAAAGGGTCGCAGGAGACACCAGCATCCTCCGTGTGGTCACAGTTGTGCTCTCTCCAGTTACTCTTCCTGCACTCATCTATAGATAACTCATTGCCTGTGCATTCAACATCATCCAGAAGGATTGGACCTGACCCTTGCCCAAAGTGAGACCACATCCAAGACTTGGCTGTCCCACTACAGAGGAAGAAAGAATCGTATAAAGAAACTGGCAGAAACTTTTGTAACGTCCCATTTAGAGCACAGAAAATAGAACAGTGCAGCACAGTACAGACCTTTTGGGCCACAATGTTGGGCCGAACTTTTAACCAACTCTAAGATCAATTTAACCCTTCCCTCAAACATAGGCCTCCATTCTTCTTCTCCTATATCTTAGGGTCTTATTTTTCTATCAGCAATGTGCCTACCTAAGAGCCTCTTAAATGTCCCTAATGTATCTGCCTCTCCCACCACTCCAGGATGGACATTCCAGCAGCCGCCACTCTGTGTAAAGAACTTACCTTTGACATTCTCTCCATACTTTCCTCCAATCACCTTAAAATTATGCCCCCTGGTTTTAGCCTGGGAAAAAGGCTCTAACTGTGCACTCCATCTGTGCCTCTCATTATCTTATACAGCTCTATATCTCTCTAAATAGACCATCAATTATATAATTCCCACTATAGCCTGTAAGAAACTTGTATGTTAACCCCGTGACCACGTGGGTTTCACTCTGGTGCTTCCGTTTCCTCCCATATTCCAAAGATGCATGAGTTAGTTAGGGTCAGTGTAGTTGCCAGAAGTCTGGTGACATTGCGGGCTGTTCCCAGCACATCCTTCGACTGTGTTATCGCAAACAAGGCATTTCAATGTACATGAAGATAATCTTTATCTTTATGATCACATTTACTTTAGCATTAAATAACCATCCAGATCCACACTACCATAGACATCCTGCTCTTTCCCACATTGTAGTCCACAGTATCCATTATAATCCACACTGCCATAGACACAGAACTCTTTCCCACATTATAGTCCACAGTATCCATTATAATCCACACTACCATAGACACAGAACTCTTTCCCACATTATAGTCCACAGTAACCATTATAATCCACACTGCCATTGACACAGAACACTTTCCCACATTATAGTCCACAGTAACCATTATAATCCACACTGCTATAGACACAGAACTCTTTCCCACATTATAGTCCACAGTAACCATTATAATTCAAGCAGCATGAAAGGCAGAAGAAAACACCTTGATCCATTCAGAAACTTTAAGCCTGATTTTAATTCCACCGGGTTGACATAGGGGAGGTGGTGGGGGGGGGTGGGGGCGGTGAGAAGTTAACATAGTGATCACCCTTGGTACCAACATCATCCTGTTCTTCCAGCAATTTGATCCCCAGAGGGGCTTTTGGGAATGTGTATGATGTCAAATAGATTGGCAAACAGCCTCCTGTCAGCAGACGTCCAGGTGAGAGAGTTAACAAGCCATGCCTGTTGCTGACATGGCTACTCAGCTGACATGTACAGATGTGTCCAGTGGTAGGAAATCCCCAAATCTAGCAACTGCAAATATAAGGTGGTCATTAAATATATTGTAGCCATTGTAAATTGGAGGACAGCTTCGCTGAGCACCTCCACTCCATTCTCCACAAGCAGAACTTCCCAGTGGCCAAACATTTTAATTCCCATTCCCATTCCGACATGTCGGTCCATGGCCTCCACATGCCAAAATGAGGTCATCCTCAGTGTGGGGGAGTAACATCTTATATTCTGTCTGGGTAGCCTCCAACCTGATGGCATGAATATCGATTTCACCTTCTGGTTAAACAAAAATCCCTCCGCTCCCCTCTTCATCTAATCCCCACTTTGGCCTTTTACTTCTTCTCACCTGCCTATCATCTCCCCTGGGTCCCCTGCTCCTTCCCATCTTCCTATGGTCCACTCTCCTCCCCTATCAGATTCCTTCTTCCCCAGCCCTTGATCTTTCCCACCCACCCGCCTTCACCTTCTAACTAGCCTTTTATTGTTTGCATGATTTGTTTTTTCTCTCTTTGTGCATTGGGTGTTGGTCTTTTCTGTGGCTTCCTGTAAGGTTGTAAAATTTATACATACTTTGATAATAAATGTAGTTTGAACTTTGAATTCCTATCCCTCCCCCCCCCCCCAACCTTTTTACTCTGGTGCCTTCCCCCTTCTTTTCCTGACCTGATGAAGGGTCTCGGCCTGAAATATCGACTGTTTATTCATCTCCATAGATGCTGCCTGACCTGCTGAGTTCCTCCAGCATTTTGTGTGTGTTGCTCTGGATTCCCAGCATCTGCAGACTTTCGCATCTTTATGACATGAAATTTGTTGTTTTGCAGCATTACAAATACATATAAACTACAAATTGCAAAAATATATAAATTGTGAAAAACAAAAGAAATAATAATAATTCATGAACCATTCAGCAACTTCAGGGCAGAGGGAAGAAAGCTGGTTCTAAATTATTAGACCATAAGATTTAGGAGCAGAAGTAGGCCATTCAGCCCATCAAGTCTGCTCTGCCATTCAATCATGGGCTGACCCACTTCATCCAGTCATCCTCACACCCCTGCCTTCACTCCATACCCTTTGATGCTCTGGCTAATCAAGAACCCATCTATCTCTGCCTTAAATACACCCAATGACTTGGCCTCCACAGCCGCTCGTGGCAACAAACTCCACAGATCTACCACCCTCTGACTAAAGTAATTTCTCCGCATCTCAGTTCCAAAAGGACGTTCTTCAATCCTGAAGTCTTGCCCTCTTGTCCTAGAATCCCCTACCATGGGAAGTAACTTTGCTGAGTATGGCATGAATTCTAACTGTTGGTGTTGACCTTGTTATGAAATGTTAACAAGCGGATGGACATTAGAAGCACTTTCCTTGAGGCTGGCTTGGCCTTATTTACATGTTCAATAAAGCCAGTGTGAAATTTTAAACAGTCATCGCACCTTAAACCCAGCTGCCTACAGACAACCTCAGCATCGAGATCATCCCATTGGTCGTCACAGACAGTTCCCCACTGTCCATCATGGAAGACTTCTATTCGTCCTTCATGGTGCTCCTTCCCTCCAACGAGGCGAATGGGCATCACTGAACCTGCACTTGAAGAAAGCAAAGAGAGCATTTTTAAATGTGGTGACTTCAGCATCAACACGTTGGACATTGACAAAGCCCCACCCAATGCAACCATCACATTTGCCTTCATTACTATCTCAGTGGTTCGTGCTTTTAAACGCACTCACTTGTTCACATGACCCAGGAGGTGACTTCCAAATTTTACCTTCTGGCGGTCCACATACAACTCCAGCGTCATGGTGATGTCCACAGATGCCTTCTGTGGCTGTGCCATTTCTGCATTGTACCAAGGCTGCCTCGTCCCCATGGCAGTGAACCGCAGTCATGTGTACAGGGCCCTGTCCAGACCCAAAGAATGAATTCGTCTTCCCGACACCGATCTCACTGTGATTGGAAGTGGAAGAGTGGAAAGGGAGGGGGAGTGGGGTGGAAGGGGTTAAAGGGAACAAAGTTCAAAGTAAGTTTATTAGCAAAGTACATAGATATCACCCAGAGATTCATTTTCTTGCAGGCATTCACCGTAGATGAATGAATCAAAGGAAAACTACACACAAAGACTGACAAACAACCAATGTGCAAAAGGAGACAAAATGTGTAAATACAATTAAGTAACAAAATAAATAATATTGAGAATATGTTTTATAGAGCCGCGAAAGTGAGTCTGTCAGTTGTGGAATCAGTTCAGTGTGGAGGTGAGCGAGGTTATCCATGCGGGTTCAGGAGCCTGTTTGCTGAAGGGTAGTAACTGCTCCTGACCCTGGTGGTGTGGGTCCCGAGGCTCCTGTACCTCCTGCCTGATGGCAGCAGGGAGAAGAAAGAGTGGCCTGGATGGTGGAGACAGTAAATTAAAGGAAGAAGGAAAGAATCAAGGCAATGATAGAGCAGGTAAAGGAAGTGATGAGGTGAATTGTTTGTCCTGTATGATATGGTGCTAATTTTCTCTCTATCCTATTTCCAGTGCGCTGATTAACAATTGTTTTGCCTCAGCTGTTAATATTTTTTTAATAAATAAAGTAATGAGCTAAAAAAAAAAGCAGGGGAAAGAAGCCTGATGATTTACCAGGCTAACCCTGATAACATTTCCCTAGATTATTTTTATTGAGTTAGTGGTACAGAGCAGAGTAGGCCCTTCTAACCCTTTGAGCTGCCCCAGCAACACCACAAGCCAGATTTAACCCTAAACTTGTCACACGACAACTTACAATGACCAAGTAACCTACCCGGTACATCTTTGAAGTGTGCGAGGAAACGGGAGCGCATGTTCCATGAGGAGGGTGTACACAGACTCCTTACAGAATGGCCCCGGAATTGAACTCTGAACTCCAGAATGCGCCAAGCTGCAATAGTGTCACACTAGCCGCTACGCCGCTGCGGAGACCATGATTCTAATCCAATTTTTATCCTGTTGGTGATCACAGGGCTCTGGAAATGAGCACACTGAATGAAGACCCGAAACTTCCATGATTCCACCAAAATTCAAGCACACCAATTTGATTATCCCTGTGGTATCGAGGTTAATTTTATTTGTCACATGTACGTAGAAGCATACAGTGAAATGGGTCAGCAAGGATTGTGCTGGGCAGACTGTGGCATCAACATAGCTTGACCACAATTCACTAATCCTAACCCTACGTCTTTGGAATGTGGGAGGAAACCAGAGCACCCGGAGGAAACCCACAAGGTCATGGGGCGAACATTTAAACTCCCTGCAGACAGCGGCAGGAATCGACCCTGACACTATAAAGTGATGCGCTAACCCCTGCACTACTGTGCTGTCCGGTAACAACTATTGCAATACTAGAGATCAACAAACCTCTCCCAAAATATCACTGCACCTTACAGCTTCCTAAATCAGGTACTAAAAACTTTAATTCACAATTACTGAAAAATACCTTAAAGAAGGTCAGCTTTAAAATAGTTATAGATTCGACAGTAGAAGATACACTAGCAATGTCATCTCTCTCTGTCACATTCTGCAATTACTTTCTAATAGCTATTAAAGTTTTGCATTTATATAGCTTTTGGAATCTTCAAAGCCGTAAACCGAGAGACTCTGCAGATGCTGAAATCCAGAGTAAAACACACACAAAATGCTGGAGGAATTGATGAAGATTCTGATGAAGTGCCGGAGTCCTGATAAAGGGTCTCGACCTGAAACGTTGACTCTTTATTCCTCTCCATAGATGCTGTCTGATCTGCTCAGTTCCTCAATGAATCAAAGTGCCAAGAAGCTAATCAGCTTTATTCACTGTGGAAGAAACACAACAGCCATCTTGCGCATAGTAACTCATGCAAGAGCCATTGTGGAATGACCTGATAATGTTTCTTTGTTACTGATTGATGTATCAATATTTGCCAAGACGCTGATGCTCTTCTTAAAATTAAGTGACCTAGAAGCTTTTATGCTCAGAATGCCTCCGTTTAGCTTCTCGGCTGCAACACAGCACCTCCAATATGTAACATTCCTTCCGCTCTGTATCTGAGTGCCAGACCAAACTTCTACGCCCTAGTCTCCAAAGAGGGAGTTAATCTCCAGTTTATCATCACCTTTCATACTTCTGTGGCTAGACTCTGAACTCGTCTGGAAACGCTGCCAAGTTCTAATGACTATAACTGTGAAAAATTGGTACCTTCAATCAAGGGTGCGTCCTTTATTTGTGCTAATGTAATGATCTCATATATCCAATCTACCTACTTACATCTCGTATGTAAATACATAGTAATGACTCTGCCACAGAAGAGTTTATGGAGCTGTTCAAAAACTTTCCCTCTTGTTCTCTCCTACCTTCTTCACCTTCTCTTCATCGTCTAATGATTGGCCTTGAACTTGTTCCTGTTCTGATGAAAGTCATCAGTTTTGTCAAACCTGTGTGCTTGGTGAGTCCTTAATCTCTAATCAAGTCCAATGTAGACTTGCAGACTGATAAATATGAGAATCAAGATTAAAATTTAAGATTCAAGATTGTTTAATGTCATTTCCAGTACACAAGTACACAGGAGAAAGAAATAATTGTTACTCCAGATTTGATGCAGCACAAAAAACACAACAAGATAAAGAACACAATAATAATAAAAAATACAATAAATAGAAATACATAACATAGCTTGTACACATAGATTGATTCTACCCCATAAAGTGACACTAGGGACAGGAGTGTCTATACATAAGGTGACTCTGATAGGAAATGATAAAGTAGTGGTGCTAATGGGTGTAGAAGGGTGGGTTAGTGGATTGAGGTGTTGAGATGTTGCTAGGGGAAAGTAACTATTTTTGAGTTTGGTGGTCCTAGCATGGATGTTATGTAGCCTCCTCCCTGATGGGAGTGGGACAAACAGTTCATGAGCAAACAGGGCGTATAGGACCCTTCATGATGTTACAGGCTTTTTCCAACCAGTACAAGCTCAAAGGAAGCGTCCATTGTCTATTCTAGGACTCTTAACAGACCAGCTGTGGGACTGTCTCTGCACGTTGTTGTAACCGAGGATTAGTCTCACAATACATTGTGATAGTTTGACATTTGTAAAGATCAATTAATACAATTACTGATTCCTCTTTAAATAAACTAGTTTAACTTAATTTACGAATTTAATTCAGTCACTGTTATTTCCTGTATCTACTTTGTACTCTACTTCAGGCATGTATGGGTGTCTAGGACATCTGATGAAGGGGCATGTTGTGTCCATTCTGGGGCAGTTCACTAACCTTTGGTTTCTACAGACACTCAGCTCTCGTCTGTGCTTCCAAGTGGCTGTTTGCATGTGACAGCGGCCACACCTCAGTACACCGCTTTGACTGGCAGGCTACACCAGGAGAGGGCAGCTGTAGGCCCCATACCCTGGTGAGACAGAGACACGCCCATCCCAGCACATGAAGTCATGGGCGGGTGAGATCAACTGTCTCATCCAACACCCAGGAAGGTGGTTTTGCTACACTCCATGGAGAGCGGAGAGCATGAATAGGCACAGAAAAAGTCATGGTCACCCACTGAAAACAGGCAAGTATGTGAAGACTATTCATACCACCAGACCTAGACTTCCGAGGTCGAGACAGTGGAACTACCCAGTGCAACAGCTTTTCCAATTTAAAAGCTCTCCTCCACAGGTTTCCTGTCATCGATGAATATGATGGACAACCACTATATTACACTACCCAACTTCAAACAGATCTTTCATTTAGAAAGGATGAAGGAAATCACATGACAAATACTTCAACACTTTAATCAACAGGCGGTAAAGGGTTCAAAATTAATTTAAACACTTCCTGCTGTGGGAGATTTAGATCACATTAGTTAAACAGTCAGTAGTTTGATGCCAAGATCTGTACATTGTTCAGAAGTTTTTGCACAATCGTAGCAACGACCTTATTGAGGGTAATTACTGGATGTGCAGTTCCAACACACATACCTCAAGCCCAGCTGCCGGCAAACCACACTGGCATCTCTGTTGTCCCAGTTCATGTCACAGACAGTACCCCACTGTCCTCTGTGAAATATCTCCACTCTTCCCTCATGTTGGTTGGCTCCTCCACTCAATCGAACGGCACCTGAGAAATACAAGGAAAGCACAAATTGATTTTTCTCCTTTGAGAAGACAGTTACTTTCCCCAAGTAATAAGTATGATCAACAGCTCCACTCACTAACCCACCCCTCTTTTTCTGTCCTCCACTCTGGCTTCTTGCCTCTTCTCCTCAGCTCCCCAAGGGTCCCCTCCTCCTACTCTTTCTCCTATGCTCCACTCTTCTCCCCTATCAGATTACTTTCTCCCCAGCCTTTGTCTTTCCCAGCCATCTGGCTTCACCCTATCACCTTCTAACTATCCTACTTTTCCTACCCCCCCCGCACATTTTCATTCTGGCATCTTCCCCCTTCCTTTCCAGTCCTGAAGAAGGGTCTCGGCCTGAAGTGTCAGCCTGAAAATCCATTTCCATTGATGCTGCCTGACCTGCTGAGTTCCTCCAGCATTTTGTGTGTGTTGCTTTATCATCTCCTGTCAGAGTCACCTTACGTACAGGCACTCCTGTCCCTAGCGTCACTTTATACAATCTCATACAATCAATCTATGTATATAAGCTATATTATGTATTTATATTTGTTCCTTTTCATGCTGTATTGGAGTCGGAGTAACAATTATTCTGTTCTCCTTTACTTTTGAACTGAACTGAAATATGCCTTTTGATATTGTGTTTGTATTCTGTTTTTGCTCTTTTTGGAGCCATTTGTGGTTTTTTTCTGCATAGTGGGAGGGGATTTGATGTTTGATATTTTTCTTTGAACGGGTTGGTTCTATGGTTCTTTGTTTTGTGACTGTCTGCGGGGAAGACGGATTTCAGGGTTATTTACTGCATACCTACTTCGATAATAAACGTACTTTGAATCTTGAATTTTTGAATCTTTTAATTTGTGTACTGGAAATTACATCAAACATCAGGGAGGAAGCTAAGTAGCATCCATGCCAGGACCACCAGACTCAAAAACAGGTACTTTCCCCAAGCAGTAAGGTTATCAGCACCTCCACCCACTGACCCACCTCTCCACACCCGCAACCACCACTACTTTATCATTTCCATAAGACCATAAGATATTGGAGCAGAATTAGGCCATTTGGTCTATCGAGTCTGCTCCACTATTTTATCATGGCCGATCCAATTTTCCTCTCAGCCCCAATCTCCTACCTTCTCCCTGTATCCCTTCAGACCCTGACTAATCAATAATCTATCAACCTCTGCCTTAAATATACATTAAGCCTTGGCCTCCACAGCTGCCTGTGGCAAAGAATTTCACAGATTCACCACAGAAATTCTTCCTCATCTTCATTCTAAAAAGACACCCCTCTATTCTGAGGCTGTGTTCTCTCTTAGACTTTCCCTCTATAGGAAATATCCTCTCCACATCCACTCTATCAAGGCCTTTCACCATTTGATAGGTTTCAAAAAGGTCACCCCTCATCCTTCTGAATTCCAGTGAATACTGGCCCAGAGCCATCAAACATTCTTCATATGATGAGCCATTCAATCCAGGAATAATTTTGGTAAACCTCTTTTGAACCCTCTCCAGTTTCAGCACATCATTTCTAAGGTAAGGGGCCCAAAACTGCTCACAATACTCCATGTGAGGCCTCACTGGTGCTTAACAAAGTCTCAACATTACATCCTTGCTATTATATTCTAATCCTCTTGAAATGAATGCTAACATCACATTTGCATTCCTCACCACAGACTCAACCTGCGAATTACCCTATAGGGAATCTGCACAAGGGCTCCCAAGTCCCTTTAGGCTTCAGTTTTTTTTTTGTATTTTCTTTCCATTTACAAACAGTCAAGACTTCTCCAACTTCCGCTAATGCCTCACCTCCCCCTCGTACCCCATCCGTGATTTATTTGTATACACACATTCTTTCTCTCTCTCTCCTTTTTCTCCCTCTGTCCCCCTCACTATACCCCTTGCCCATCCCCTGGTTTCCCCCCCCCTCTCTTTTCCTTCTCCCTGGGCCTCCTATCCCATGATCCTCTCATATCCCTTTTGCCAATCACCTGTCCAGCTCCTGGCTCCATCCCTCCCCCTCCTGTCTTCTCCTATCATTTCAGATCTCCCCCTCCCCCTCCAACTTTTAAATCTCTTGCTAGCTCTTCTTTCAGTTAGTCCTGACAAAGGGTCTCGGCCCGAACCGTCGACTGTACCTCTTCCTAGAGATGCTGCCTGGCCTGCTGCGTTCACCAGCAACTTTTATGTGTTTTGCTAACCTTTTTATTTCTTCTGCCAAAGTGCATGACCATACACTTCCCAACACTATATTCCATCTGTCATTTCTTTACCCATTCTCCTAATCTGTCTAAATCCTTCGGTAGCCTCTCTACTTCCTCAAAACTACCTGCCCCTCCACCTATTTTCTGCAAACTTTGCAACAAAGCCATCAATTCCATCATCCAAATCATTGACATATAACGTAAAAAGAATTAGTCCCACAAAGACCCTGTGGAACACCACTAGTTACCAGCAGCCAACCAGAAAAGACTCCCTATTCCCACACTTTACCTCCTGCCAATCTGACACTGCTTTATCCATGCTAGAATGTTTCCTGTAATACCACGGGCTTGTAGCTAGTTAAGCAGCTTCATGTGTGGCACCTTGTCAAAAGCCTTCCCGTCAGAGTCATCTTACTGTACAGGCACTCCTGCGCCTAGAGGCACTTTATGGACATACTCAATCTATGTATATAAGGTATCTTATGTATTTATATTTATTGTGTTTTATTATTATTATTGCGCTATTTATCTTATTTTTTTTGTTCTTCATCGGATCAGGAGTAACATTATTTCATTCTCCTTTACATTTGTGTACAGGAAATGACATAGAACAATCTTGAACCTTGAAAAAGTAACAAATTATGAAGCAAAATATCCTACATTTTAAAATAAATAGCTGCATCATTATTTAACATATGCATCAAAATATGTTAAATAATTACTGAAGGACATTAAGGAACTGGTATTGTTTACAAAACCTCTGGGATTTTAATCCACTAATGTACTGATTTTGTTTTTGTTTTACTTATCCATCTGACACAATGCATTTGCACACACAGCCAATGACAATTGACGGGGACAGGAGTTTGCATCTCATCACAACCATTGAACTGAAAAAGAATATCTAAAAGTCAGTGACTAATGACCATGAACCAGGGTAGACCTTACTGTTACTTACCCCGTGACTGGGTTGCCAAACCAGCAGAAATGGATCACTCAGTTGGAGTCTGGATTACTAGAACTAAGAAATTTTATTAAAGAAACAAGCAACACAGTACTCTAATCAAAAGGATAATAAATGCAACAGTTCAGCAATGATAAACACACATGTACACAGAATTAGGATAACAGGATCAATCAAGCTCTATCGTCGTCTAGGGGTAAATGACCAGTTTCAAAGTGACGCAAAGTTCAGTTCAATTGAATTCAGTTCAGTTCGCAGTAATCACTGCCGTGGGAGATGGACAGTGTGGGGGAAAGGAGAGAGAGAGCAAAACAGATGAATATTCAAACGGCTTCCACACAGACCTTCGATATTCTTCGCAGTCAGCTTTCGGGCGAGCCCTTTGTGATGTCATCTGAGGTCACCAACCGTGACCCCTCTGTTTCCAGATACGATCGTTTCTCTGCGGTGAACCTGGCACCCAGGCAAAGGCAGACACACACCAGGTTCCCGCCGATCGTGCCTTTCCACCCTGTGCGTCTATGGCTTGGTTCCGCGACCAGCCTTCCAAAACTTCCCACCGACTTATGGGAGACGCACCGCTTCCAGGGTCTCGTTACCTCGGGGTGTCGTGTGTGTCTTGCCTTAGCGAACCTGTCCCTTTTTATCCCCCTGCTGGGGTATCGCCTGTCCATCACTTCAAACAGTTCAGGGTTCAAAGGGGGAGCTGATCTTGACAGCTCTCCTTCCGTTAAACTCTCCCGTCCCTTCATTAACATCTCCAAATGCTGCTCCATTGTTTTCCTTATCTCTCTTTCTCCTGAAGACAGGTGGCAGACCAACTGCTGATCCCACTGGTGCCAGCACCGGACAGCTAACATCTTAATCTATGTGTATTCTCGTCACATTACACATTTAACAATAGGGCACCAAGGAGTGTGGGAGAACAGAGGGATCTGGGAATACAGGTCTATAATTCATTGAAAGTGGTGTCACAGATAGACAGGGTCATAAAGAAAGCTTTTGGTACATTGGCCTTCATAAATCAATTTACTGAGTATAGGAGATGGGATGTTAATGTTGAAGTTGTGTAAGACAGTGAGGCCTAATTTGGAGTATTGTGTACAGTTTTGGTCACGTACCTACATGAAAGATGTAAACAAGGTTGAAGGAGTACAGAGAAAATTTACAAGGATATTACTGGGTCTGGAGGACCTGAGTTATAAGGAAAGATTGAATAGGTTATGACTGTATTCTTAAAAACGTAGAAGATATTGCTTTGCACTGTTGTAACTATATGTTATAATTATGTGGTTTTGTCAGTTTTAGTCTTGGTTTGTCCTGTGTTTTCTTGTAATATCATTCTGGAGGAAAGTTGTATCATTTTTTAATGCATGCATTTCTAAATGACAATAAACTGAACTGAACTGAGATGAGAGGAGATTTGATAGAGGTATACAAAATTATGAGGGGTACAGACAGGGTAAATGCAAGCAGGCTTTTTCCACTGAGGTTGAATGAGGCTATAACCAGAGTTCATCGGTTAAGGGTGAAAGGTGACAAGTTTAAGGGGAACATGAGGAGAAACTTCTTCACTCAGAGGGTGGTGAGAGTGTGGAATGAGCTGCCAGCACAAGTGGTCCATGCAAGATCAGTTTCAACCTTTAAGGGAAGTTTGGATAGGTTCATGGATAGTAGAGATATGGAGGGCTACAGTCCCAGTGCAGGTCAACGGGAGGAGGCAGCTTAAATGGTTTTGGCATGGACTAGTTTGATTTTGTGTAATTTATGTTTTTCTTGTGAATGTTGCTTATATGATGATATAGCATGGATGTAATGTTGAACCTTGATGAGGCCTCACTGGTGAGCAGTTATGAAGGGTCTCAGCCTGAAACATCGATTATTTACTCTTGTCCATAGATGCTGCCTGGACTGCTGAGTTCCTCCAGCATTTTGTGTGTGTTGCTTGCATTTCCAGCATCTGCAGATTTTCTAGTGTTTGTGTCATTAACAAGGGGATCGCACCCCAGATGAGAATCTCCTGGGAGGCGAGTGGTGCTGCTTTAGTCAATAACCCATGAAGCAAGCCCATCCATCACCGGTCTAGCAGGAAGGCCCAGAACAATGCATTGTTCCAATGCTACACACAATAACTCCTTTCCCAGTCTGTTCAGAATCTACTTGGCTGCCCTTTGGATGTTATAATGCTTCTTGCTCTTTCCAAGTCACGCTCCACACACTTGGCAGAGAAGGAATGTTAGCCTTACTCACAGAACGTGCTAAAAAATTTTAATTCCTTCATGAAAGGGAGAGACTGGAGGCCAGAAGTGTACTCTCTAGTGAATGTACCATTCATATCAAACTTTGCTTAAATTCATGGCTATCAGTGTATCGCAGAAACTAGACTCCAATCCATGGACTCTGTCTGCATGTCTCGCTGCCTTGCTAAAGCAGGCGATATAACATACGTCCTGGACGTTCTCTCTTTGCCCCCCTCCCATTGGCCAGAAGATACAAAAGCTTGAAAGCATGTATTATCAGGCTCAAGGTGTTATATGGTTCCCTGGTATGATAAGATGAACTCTTGACTTCACAATCTACCTCATTGTAGCCTTGCACTTTCTGGTCTGCCTGCACAGCACGTTAACACTTTATTCTCTATTCTGTTGTTGCTTTCTCTTGTACTACCTGGCAGACCACAGTATGTGCGGCTTCAGAGCTGTGTATCAGACATGGCTATAAGCTGCACTGGGGTCCCACTGGGGTCCCACAGGGGTCTGTACTGGCTTCCTTCCCTGTATACCTCAGCCTTCAGATACAACACTGAGCCATGTCATCTGCAGAAATTTTCTGATGACTCAGCAATAGTTGGCTGTATAAAGGGAGGACAGGAGAATGAAGTGCCCTAGTGGAGGACTTTGTCAAATGGTGCAAGCTGAATCATCTGTGTCTAAGCCTGCATTGCTCCCTGTTACTATTGATGGTGAGGATGAAGATGTGATGAGGACCTACAAGTACCTGGGGCTGCACCTGGATGACTGACTTGAGTGGAGCACCAACACAGAGGCTGTGTACAAGAAGGGCCAGAGTTGCCTCTACTTCTTGAGGACACTGAGGTCCTTTGGAGTATGCTGGCCTCTCCTTCACATGTTCTACCAGTCTGTTGTCGCCAGTACAATCTTCTATGCAGTGGTGTTCTGGGGCAATGGCATCAACATGGGTGATGCCAACTGACTCAATAGACTGATTAGAAAGGCTGGCTCTGTTATAGGAGTCAAACTGGACACACAGGAGACTGTGGTAGAACAAAAGACCCTACAGAAAACCCTGGTAATTCTGGACAATGTTTCGCACCCTCTGCATGCCACCTTAGCTGAATGGAGGAGCACTTTTAGTAATAGACTAAGACAACAGTGCTGCTCCAAAGAGTGCGATATGAGGTCATTCTTACCCTCGGCCATTAGGCTCTATAATGAGCCAACCTATAGCCGGGGAAGTGATGACCCCCTCCTGTTAGACTGTTTGAGGCAACTTATTTTTTATTCTTTCTTACTTCTCTTCTAATATTTGTATACTTGCATATCTGTACACGTAATGCTGCTGTGACACTGTAATTTCCTTTGGAATCAATAAAATATCTATCTACTTGATGTACAAATGTGATGAAATTTTATGTGTGGATGGTATGCAAAAACAATATTTTTCACTCTACCATGGTACATGTGACAATGATAAACCAATTTACCAATTCAATTAACACCAATAGAAATCTCCTACATTAAACTTAATGTTCACACAGTGGCCACTTTATTAGGTACACTCGTACACTTGCTTGTTCTTACAAATATCTAATCAGCCAAACATCTGGCAAGAGCTTCGATGCATAAAAGCATGCAGACCAGGTCGAGGGGTTCAGTTGTTGTTCAGACTGATCATCAGAATAGGAAAAAAATGTGATCTAAGTGACTTTGACTGTGAAATGGCTGTTGGTGCCAGATGAGATGTTTGAGTATCTCAGAAACTGCTGATCTCCTGGGATTTCCACACACACAACAGTCTAGAGTTTACAGAGAATGATATGAAAAACTAAAGACATCCAGTGAGCAGCAGCTCTGTGTGGGGGAAATGCCTTGTTAATGAGAGAGGTCAGAGGAGAATGGCCGGACTGGATCAAGCTGACAGGAAGGTGACAGTAACTCAAGTAACCATGTGTTACAACAGTGGTGTGCAGAACAGCATCTCTGAATGCACAGCACATCAAACCTTGAAGCGGATGGGCTACAGCAACAGAAGACCACACTGGGTCCCACTCTGTACTAATAAAGTGGCCACTGAGTGTACACATTACTGTAAAACGTTAAGTAGGTGTGGTAAACCATGTATATAGGTTGTAAGTGGGTTCCCTGTCTGGACACACCCCTCTGCTGACTGCTCCTGTGGCTCCTCCCACAGACCCCTGAATAAAGGTGATTGTGTCACTGTTCCTCCTGTTCAGGACAGACATACAGCATGGACGTGGGTCCATTTACTGTTAATAAAAGCCTTTCAGTATTTACTCTACTTCCAGTCTTTTGGAGTAATTGATAGTGCATCAATAGGGATTAATTTCAATCATGGTTCTCAAATTTATTGTGTTGTCATCTTAAACAGAGCCCAAATTTCAGTCTTAAACCCTCACCACCTCCTACACCTGACATCTTGGAAGATCCTGGTGGAGAGAGCTGAGGCTACTGATCTCTGAGGATGCCATTGCTCGGCGCTGTGCAGCTGAACTGACATAGTTGTCCACAACGAGTGAACGGGAAGCAGAGCCCCTCACCGTGATTACAGTCGCACTCCGCCCAGCTGATTGAACCACTCTTCCTTCTGTAGAAACACCACGGCATCCCCACGCCATCGGGGCTGCGGCACAAGTTGTGGTTGCCCAGGCCCTTGTTGGGATACTGCTCGATGTAGTCTGGGAAATCTGTCCACTGCAGACACTCCTCGCCCGTCACAGTGAACGTTGCTGCCCCGGTGTAGTGGCCCAGCTTTGTGACACTGGCTGAACACTGGTGAGAAACTGTGGGAGCAATGCAAAAAGACAAAGAGTAAGCTGTTGTCCCTCCTCTACGAGTGGCCTTTATTTGTTAAGTGTATTCATTATTGTCACATGTACCGAGGTAGAGTGACAATCTTGTTTTGTGTGTCATCCCTACACATCATTTCATCACATCAGAGTTAGTACACAGGAAAACAATAACAGAATAACCAATCAAGTGTTACAGTCAAAGAGAGAATGCAGTGCCGGCAGAAAATAAGGGGCATAATGAGGTAGATCGAGAGGTCAGGAGTTCATACTTTCATTCTAAGGGATTGTTTAACAGTGAAATAAAAATTGCCCTTGAGACTGGTGGGAAGTCCAGACTTTTCTATCTTCTGCCTACCTGTGATACTGTGGCAGAGAGCGGAGATGGGAGTAACAGTAGGAGTCAGACACAGCTTTATCCCAGCCTCAGCGAGTGGCCAAAATACAAGAGACAAGCACAAAAGGCCACAGCACCTACAGCTCTGACACACCAACACACATCCCATACCTCTGACACACCAACACACACCACCTACACCTCTGACACACCAACACACACCACCTACACCTCTGACACACCAACACACACCACCTACAACTCTGATACACCAACACACACCACCTACAACTCTGATACACCAACACACACCACCTACACCTCTGACACACCAACACACACCACCTACAAATCTGACACACCAACACACACCACCTACACCTCTGATACACCAACACACACCACCTACACCTCTGACACACCAACACACATCCCATACCTCTGATACACCAACACACAACACCTACGCCTCTGATACATCAACACACAACACCTACGCCTCTGATACACCAACACACACCACCTACACCTCTGACACACCAACACCCACCACCTACAACTCTGATACACCAACACACACCACCTACAACTCTGACACACCAACACACACCACCTACAACTCTGATACATCAACACACACCACCTACACCTCTGATACACCAACACACACCACCTATATCTCTGATACACCACCTATATCTCTGATACACCACCTATATCTCTGATACACCAACATACACCACCTATGCCTCTGACACACCAACACACACCACCTGCACCTCTGATACACCAACACACACCACCTACACCTCTGACACACCAACACACAACACCTACACCTCTGACACACCAACACACACCACCTGCACCTCTGATACACCAACACACACCACCTACACCTCTGACACACCAACACACAACACCTACACCTCTGACACACCAACACACACCACCTACAACTCTGATACACCAACACACACCACCTACAACTCTGACACACCAACACACACCACCTACAACTCTGACACACCAACACACACCACCTACAACTCTGATACATCAACGCACACCACTACACCTCTGATACACCAACACACACCACCTACACCTCTGACACACCAACACACATCCCATACCTCTGATACACCAACACACAACACCTACACCTCTGATACATCAACACACACCACCTACAACTCTGACACACCAACACCCACCACCTACAACTCTGATACACCAACACACACCACCTACAACTCTGACACACCAACACACACCACCTACAACTCTGACACACCAACACCCACCACCTACAACTCTGATACATCAACACACACCACTACACCTCTGATACACCAACACACACCACCTACACCTCTGATACACCAACACACACCACCTACACCTCTGACACACCAACACACATCCCATACCTCTGATACACCAACACACAACACCTACGCCTCTGATACATCAACACACAACACCTACACCTCTGATACACCAACACACACCACCTACACCTCTGACACACCAACACACAACACCTACACCTCTGATACACCAACACACACCACCTACACCTCTGACACACCAACACACACCACCTACACCTCTGATACACCAACACACACCACCTACGCCTCTGACACACCACCTACACCTCTGATACACCAACACACACCACCTACACCTCTGACACACCAACACACATCCCATACCTCTGATACACCAACACACAACACCTACGCCTCTGATACATCAACACACAACACCTACACCTCTGATACACCAACACACACCACCTACACCTCTGACACACCAACACACACCACCTACACCTCTGATACACCAACACACAACACCTACGCCTCTGATACATCAACACACAACACCTACACCTCTGATACACCAACACACACCACCTACAACTCTAACACACCAACACACACCACCTACACCTCTGACACACCAACACACACCACTACACCTCTGATACACCAACACACACCACCTACGCCTCTGACACACCACCTATATCTCTGATACACCAACATACACCACCTGCACCTCTGACACACCAACACACACCACCTACACCTCTGATACACCAACACACAACACCTACACCTCTGACACACCAACACACATCACCTACGCCTCTGACACACCAACACACACCACCTACAACTCTGATACAGCAACACACACCACTACACCTCTGACACACCAACACACAACACCTACACCTCTGACACACCAACACACACCACCTACACCTCTGATACACCCACACACTCCCCCTACACCTCTGACACACTAACACACACCTCCTATAGTGCTGGTTTCTCCAAATCGCACATAGAATATCTGTACAAAATATTTTTTTTTCCTGAACATGTAGTGTTTAAATTTAATGAAAAATGGGGATTTAAAAGATACCACTTTCAACTCCAGACACATCCTGTACGAGGTATCAGATTACTGAATTAGAGAAATGTCAAATCACATCAAGCAGCCTACAAGCAATCTCTATGCTCTGGCTGTTTGACTTACAGAAATTCGTCCTTACAGAATTCACTAAATCAAGAATCTGAGACACAGAATCAAATTTGCTCTCACAGTTTTTATGTAAAGATGTAAAGAAATACACAAAATAAATTATTTTTCCTCCTTTTTCTTAACACATGCACAGACAATGGCAATGTGGAAATGAGATATAGACCATTTTCAAGAAGCACCACATTGCTCTAATATCAGGGTTACAGCTATAGAATGCTTTTAAGATAGAATTTACATTGACATTGGATTACTGTACCACATTGTCAGGGTACTGTAAATTAAATTCAATAAAATACATAAGAACATGCATTAAAATTGATACATATCTTGCCCAAGGATTCAATATGATTATGGTTGATCTACCCCAGGCGCCAGCTCCTCTTCTGTGCCTGTGGCCCATTACTTCCTGAAAATATAGTCAGTGGGAGAGAGTGGATAGGCTAGGCTTGTTTCCCCGGAGCGAGGGGGGCTGAGAGGTGACCTGATTAAAGTATACCAGATTATGGAAGGCATAGGTAAGATAGAGAGTCAACACTTTACTCCCATGGTGGTGGGGGAGCCTAGGACCAGAGGGCACAGCCTCAGACTAGGGAAGTCCATTTAGAAAAGGGATGAAGGGAAACTTATTTAGCCAGAGTGATAAATCAGTGGAATTCATTGCCATGGATGGCTATGGAGGCCAAGTCATTGGGTATGTATAAAGTGGAGGTTGATAGGTTCATGATTAGTGAGGGCGTGAAAGATTAGGGGGAGAAGACAGGAGAATGGGATTGAGAGGGATAATAAATCAGCCAGGCAGGAATTGTGGAGTAGACATGATGGGCCAAATTGCCTAATTCTGCTCCTGTTTTATGGTCTTCTTACAAAGATGGGGAAGTTTTGTGTTTCTATGCTACATGATGCTATGAGTTTGGTGAAGAGAGAGGTAATGCATTTTGAAAGGTGGAACAGAGAAACAGGGGCATCCTGGAGGTTACACCTTCAGCTTTCTGAAGGAAGCAGGTCGGCAAGGTGCTCAAGACGACAGATGGACACTTGCCTTTGTCGGCAAAGGTGGACATCAATGGCCTAACTGAGGACAGTCAGCAAAGGGTTTTTGTGGGAAGGTAAAGTGTTTGATTAAGTTAGCTGAAGTGTTTGGGGATATAATGAGGGTCAATGAGAGGAAAAGGTCAGAATCAGGTTTAATATCACTGATACACGTCGTGACGTTGTTTTGTGGCAACTGTACATTGCAATACATTATAATAACAAAACCATAAATTAAATAAGAAACATGTTTTAGAAAATTAACTAAGTAGTGTGAAAAGAGAGAAAAATTACTAAGGTAGTGTTGATGGGTTCATTGTCCATTCAAAAATCTGTTGACGGAGGGGAAGAAGCTGTTCTTGAAACATTGAGTGTGAGTACCTTCACTCTCTTCATTGCCATGAGAAGAGGGCATGTCCTGGGTGATTTCATTGCCATGAGAGGAGGGCATGTCCTGGGTGATTTCATTGCCATGAGAGGAGGGCATGTCCTGGGTGATTTCATTGCCATGAGAGGAGGGCATGTCCTGGGTGATTTCATTGCCATGAGAAGAGGGCATGTCCTGGGTGATTTCATTGCCATGAGAAGAGGGCATGTCCTGGGTGATGGGGATCCTTAATGATGGATGCCGTTTTTTTGAGGCATTGCCTTTAGAAGATTACCTCAATGTTGGGGAGGCCAGTGCCCACGATGAAGCTGGCGGAGTTTACAGCTTTCTGCAGTTTTTTCTGATCCTGTGCAGCAGCCCCTCCATACCAGAGGGTGATGCACCCACTTAGAATGCTCCCCATGGTAACAACCACAAATACTGAGATATGGGGTCATCTGCCGATCATCAGGTCAGTGTGTGCTGACATGGCTGACCCTCTGCCATGATCCGGAGGTCCCCAGAGATCCCAACTTCCGAGTGCAACCTGGATACCTCTGTCAGAGGTTGCCCTCACCACCGGCATTCCAGACAGCTACTCTGCTTTCACTTTCATATTGAGTAAAATAATCACTTCGGTTACAGAGTCATAGAGAAATATTGGGTGGAAACAGGCACTTCAGCACATCTTGTCCATGCCACGCAAGTTGACCATTAAGCTAGTCCTATTTGCCTGCCTTTGACTCATATCCCTCTAAGCCTCTGGTTCCCAACCTGAGGTCCACAGTGCCCTTGCTTAATGATATTGATCCACAGCATAAAAATGTTGGGAACCCCTGGTCAAAACGTTTCCTATCCATGTACCTGTCCAAACGCACTTTTCTGGTTAAAGAATGTTTTCACATAAAATTCAATTATTCAGAAAAAAATTGATTAGCATTGAAGGTGTACTAATACAGTGACTTCAGAAATCTGAAGATATGTCAAGAATGTCAGAATTGTTTCATGTCATTTCCAGTACACAAGTGTAAAGGAGAACAAAACAATTGTTACTCTGGATCTGATGCAGCACGAAAAACACAATAAGCATAAAGAACACAATAATATATAAAAGTACATAAGATTACATATACATAAATAATAGCTTAACTTTGTTATTGAAAGGTGGGTTAAAATCCAGCGATCCTAGAACAGCCTAGGGAAATGCTGCTTATTTATTCAGAGGTACAGTGCGGAACAGGCCCTTCGACCTCTTTGAGCCGCACTGCACAGCAACCCCTGAGAACCCCTGATTTAACCCCAATCTAATCGCAGGACAATTTACCAATTAATCTACTAACCGGTAAGGTCTTTGGAATGTGGGAGGAAACCACAGCACGTGGAGAAAACCCATACATTCCACAGGAAGAACATACAAACTCCTTACAGAGGACACTGGGATTGAACTCTGAATTCCAGCGCCCCAAGCTGCAATAGTGTCACACTAACCGCTACACTAATGTGGCACCCTCAGTGCTTCAGGAAGATACTCCACCCTCAAATTTACCTAGTCCATTTCCGACACTTCTCGCCCCTTTCTCGACCTTTCTGTCTCTATCTCTGGAGATAGTCTATCTACTGATATCTTTTATAAACCCACTGACTCTCACAGTTACCTGGACTATACCTCTTCCCACCTTGTCACTTGTACAAATGCTATCCCCTTCTCTCAGTTCCTCCCTGTCTCCACCACATCTGCTCTCAGGATGACGCTTTTTATTCCAGATCAACTAAGATGTCCTCCTTCTTCAAAGAAAGGGGTTTCCTTTCCTCCACCTTCTACAATGCCCTCAATCACATTTCTTCCATTTTGTGCACCTGTCCTCACCCTGTCCTCCTGTCACCCCACCAAGGATAGGGTTCCTCTTGTCCTCACCTACCACCCCACCAACCTCCGCGTCCAGCACATAAATCTCTGTAACTTCCGCCATCTCCAACAGGATCCCAACACCAAGCGCATCTTTCCCTCCCACTCCCCCCCCCGACTTTCTGTTTTCAACAGGGATGCCATTCGTCTCTCCCCACTGGTTTCCCTCCTGGTTCTTATCCTTGCAAGTGGAACAAATGTGCACCAGCCACTACACTTCCTCCCTCACTACCATTCAGGGCCCCAAACAGTCCTTTCAGGTGAGGTGACACCTGTTGGGGTCATATACTGTATCCGGTGCTCCTGGTGTGGCCTCCTGCACATCAGTGAGACCCGACATAGATTGGGAGACGGTTTCATCAAGCACCTTTGCTCCATCTGTCACAAAAAGCGGGATTTCCTGGTGGACACCCATTTCAATTCCACTTCCCATTCCCATTCCGACATGTCAGTTCATGGCCTCCTCTACCACCACAATGAGGCCACACTCAGGGTGGAGGATTAATACCTCACGTTCCACCTGGGTAGACTCCAATCTGATGGCATGACCATCCATTTCTCAAACTTCTGGTAATTGCCCCCCTCCTCTCCTTCAGCATTCCCCATTCCTGTTTCCCTCTCACACCTTCTTTCCCAGCTCCTTGTGGTGCTCTTCCCACTTCTCTTTCTTTCATGGTCTTTTGTGTTTTCCTATTAGCTTCCCCCTTCTCCAGCTCTTTATCTCTTCCACCAATCAACTTCCCAGCTCTTTACTTCATCCGGTCCCCTCTGCCACTTTCACTTATCACCTACCACCCTGTGCTTCGGCCTCCCCCCCCCACCTTCTTAAGCTGACTCCTTTCCCCTTCATTTCCAGCCTGAAAAGGCTTCAGCCTGAAACATCGACTGTTTACTTTTTTCCCTAGCTGCTGCCTGACCTATTGAGTTTCTGCAGTATTCTGTGAAGGGAAATGGAGAGTAGATATTTCAGAGACACAACACATTGCCGAGTTCCTGCAGCGTTTTGTGTGTGTTGTTGCAGTAGATCCTTCATCTCTGTCGCTGCTGCTGTAAGGCATCGACACTACCTGTAGCACCACTGTGGTGACCTTGAAACTTCCTATAACCACATCTCAAGGTCAGTTCACCACCGCCTTCACAAGGGCAACTAGGGGCAGGCAATTAAATACTGACTCAGCCTGTGAGGCCCACACCCCTGAAATGAATAAAGAATTAGAAAACTAAACAGGTAGCCACTGTCCAGTTTATGGACGCACATGCAAGATGAGTCACCTGTACCAACACGAGCAGAATACCTAATGTTTTCAACTCATCAATAAATATTGTCTTCTCTCCAGAGATGGTGAGCAAACAGGCTGATCATTTTTTTAGGAACATCAGTCACTTGAAAGGATTAATGTATGAGAAGTGAACATCTGATAGCTCTGGGCCTGTACTCACTGATGGTTAGGAGAATGAGGGGGGATCTCATTGAAACTTTTCTAATATTGAAAGGCCTAGACAGAGTGAATGTGGAAAGGATGTTTCCTATACTGGGACAGTCTAAGACCAGAGGGCACAGTCTCAGAATAGAACAGAACAGAGATGAGAAAGAATTTGTTTAGCCAGAGGGTAGTGAATATGTGGAATTCATTGCCACAGGAGACTTTGGCGGTCAAGTCTTTGAATATATTTCAAGCAGAAATCAACAGGTTCATGATTTGTCAGGGTATCAAAGATTACGAGGAGAAGGCAGAAGAATGGGGTTGAGACAAATAATAAATCTGCCATATTGGATTGGCAGTGCAGACACGATGGGTCGAATGGCCTAATTCTGCTCCTATGTCTTATGGCCTTATAGACATAGTCCAAACATTGACTTAAAATTCCAGCTGTTGCTGCAGCATCTCTCTCTGTAAAACTGGGGTAAGGAGTCAGAAAGATTCTCAGCAAAATATCATCATGCAAAGAATTGAAATACCTTTGTAATTTTTTCTTGGCAAAATCTACCCTGCCACAAAATGCTACACCTTTAAACAAAAAAAAAATAAAGCCAACTATGGTTGATAAGGGGAATGTTCTCTGTATTTGAATATGCATGTCCTCAGTGCTCCCATGCCTGCCACTCAAGGGTACCAGCTCCATCATGGGCACGAGCCTCCCCACTACTGAGAACATCATCAAAAATCAATGCCTCATGAAGGTGGCATTCATCATGCTATACCCTCACCATCCAGGACATGCCCTCTCTTATTACTACCACTGTTAGGAGGTACAGGAGCCACAAAACACACTCTCAATGTTTCAGGAACAGCCTCTTCCCCTCTGCCATCAGATTTCTGAACGGTCCGTGAACCCATGAACATTACCTCACCGTTCTTACTCTCTTTTTTATATTTCCTATTGTAAATCATAATTTATCTTATGTGTTGCACTGTACTGCTGCCACAAAACAATAAATTTTACAATATGTCAGTGATAATAAACCTGATTCTGATTCTGAATATACTAAAATATGTGGCCAATGCACATTGTGTTTCCATTTGACATGGAAAGAAGCCATTCAGTCCATCAAGCCAACCCATTGTTTATTGCACAGAAACCTAATCTCTCACACATACACAGAAAAATCCCTCACCCATCCAAGTCAACTCCACCATGGATAATTCTGCTCCAAGCCTGACTGTGAAAAGAGGAGAGTTGGGCGTTCGGCTAGCAACCCCATCCCAAAAAATCCAGTGCTATAGAAACAGCAACAAAGGCTCCAAAGACCTCATCCCTGGGAGAGGAAGGACCATTGCCTAGAAGAGGTATGAAGTTGTGTGGTGAAGCCACTGGTCGATCCACCTTCTATTGACCCAGGACAGAGGACATTGATGAGGTGCTGTTGGCGGCCTATGCCCTAGTAGGGGTGATAGGCTTAAGAAGAAGGTGGTCCTTCCAACTCCCTGGTTATCTACCTACACAAGGGGCAATTTACAGGAGCTAGCTCACCATCAACAAGGACATTTTTGAGATGTGGAAGGAAGCTTACTCAGTCATTGAGAAAATGTCTAATGTCTTTGTACTGAGCACCAGTGGTGTGGCTTGAACCTGTGTCACTGGAGCGATAAACAAACCAGGAGCTCGGCATGTGGGTCAAGCAGCACCTGTGGGAAGAAAGGCATTTGAGTGGAAACCCTGCTTATCTGTGCTGTTGTCCTTAAGGATCCTTGGACACGTGCACCATGTCCCTCTGCTCCACACTACTCCCCCAGGTTCTACCATTCACCCTGTATATTCTAGCCTTATTAGCCCTTCCAAAAAGAACCAGCTTGCATTTTTCTGGATTACATTCCTTCACTATCGCAAACTAGCCATGGTATCCGTGGCTGAGTGTTAACCTGAGTGGACAGGGAATATTCCTCAGGAAAATGGCATTTGCAGGATTTTCATTTCCCGATTTGCATTGGGGAAGACCATAAGACAAAGGAGCAGAATTAGATCATTCAGACCATCAAGTCTCCCTGTCTCCTTTGACACCCTTACTAATGAAGAACCTATCAGCCTCCACTATAAATGCAGCAAATGACTTGGGTTCCTCAGCCAAGGTTCACTACCTTCTCACTAAAGAAAATCCTCCTCTAGTCCTGGACTCATCCACTGTAGAAAACATCCTCTCCACATCCATTCTGTCTAGGCCTTTCAATATTCAATAGTGTTCAATGAGATCCCAACCCCCACCTCAGTCTTCTAAACTCCAGTGAGTACAGGCCCGGAACCACCAAACGTTCCTTATATGTTAACCTTTTCGTTCCTGGGATCATTCTCATGAATCTCCTTCGGACCCACTCCAATGCCAGCACATCCTTTCTCAGATAAGGAGATAAGATAATAGAAAGCCCCTTCTTGCCCAAGTTAACCTCCCCAACCCCTACGAACCCCAGTTTCAACCATTCCATGATCAGGCAGGGACATTTCCCCATTGGGGTGGAGAGGGAGAGTGGAAGGTGTGGGTTAAGGAGTTTAACCCAAGTAGTAAAGGCCATTACCAGGTGTCAGTGTGATCATGATGTTCCATAAATGGGCTCCTGGCCAGGCTGCATCTACGAAATTTAAGTCTTAGGTTAAGTTTGAATTGATGAAGGTCAGTCCAGCTTTCAATTTTAGAGTCAAGAGTCCAAACATCTGAGTTTCACAAAATGTGGACACAAGATTCTGCAACTGCTGGGATCTGGTGCAAGACGCGGATGCTGGAGGAACTCAGCCGGTCAGGCTGAATCTATGGGGGGAAATGGATGGGCAATGGTTTGGGTTGAGATTGGGCGCAGATTGGGCACCATGGTAGCGTAGCAGTTAGTGTGACACATTTACATCTTGGCGCGTTGGAGTTCAGAGTTCAATTCCAACATCTTCTGTAAGGAGTCTCTATACGTCCTCCCCATGGAATGCATTGGTTTTCTCCAGGTGCCACGGTTTCTTACCATAGTCCAAAGACCGTATCGGGTAGGTTAATTGATCATTGTAAATTGTCCCATGATCGGGTTAGGATTAAATTGGGTTTGTTGGGAGGTTTCTGGGTGGTGCAGCTCGAAGGACTAGAGGGCCTATTCCATGCTGTATCTCTAAATAATAAAAAAAAATAAGACAAAGGGCTTCAACCTGAAACATTGACTGTCTATCTCCCTCCACAGATGCTGCCTGACCCACTGAGTTCCTCCAGAATCTTGCGTGCTGTTTCACAGAATGAACTTCTCAATCTCTAACTCATCAGTTTCTTGCTCTGTCATTAAACTTCATAATTCTTTCTAGTTCATTAGCATTTAACAAAGCTCTTTCATTGCATTTTACCTTCTGTCTGCTATCATCTACGTCTTCTTCTTCTGGTACAGCACACAGCAGAGTTCAGCTCTGCAGTAAGCATGCCGCAATGTGCGGTACATCAGTTTAAGGCACAGCTAGGTTGCTACTTAATAAGCAGGAGAGTGAAAGACTACTCGAGTAACACACACAAAATGCTGGAGGAACTCAGCAGGTCAGGCAGCATCCATGGAAATGAATATATAGTTGACTTTTAGGGCTGAGACCCTTCTTCAGGACTGAAAAGGAAGGGGGAAGATGCCAGAATAAAAAAGTGAGGGGAGGGGTTAGAGGCCAGCTACAAGGTGATAGGTGAAGCCAGGTGGGTGGGGAAAGTCAAGGGCTGGAGAAGAAGGAATCTGATAGGAGAGGAGAGCGGGCCATAGGAGAACGGGAAGGAGGAGGGGGCCCAGGGAGAAGTAACAGGCAGGTGAGAAGAGGTAAAAGATCAGAGTAGGACTAGAGGAAGGGGGGGGGGGGTAGAATTGTTTACCGGAAGGAGGAATTGATATTCATGCCACCAGGTTAGAGGTTATCCAGACGGAATATAAGGTGTTGTTCCTCCACCCTGAGGGTGTAGGTGGATATACAGAGTTGAGATTAAAGTCAGTCCAGTTGTGATCTGAATGCTACCTGATGGAGAGGTGATGAGGTTCGAGAAGGTGATTGTCCTACTCCAGCTCCCTATCTGTATATTCATAAATGCAATAGATGATATCCTCCCTCTGGACATACAGTACCTCCCGCAGTTACAACCAGTGTCTGTGTGTCGCGTAGATTCCTGACTTGCAATGCGCCGTATTGTGTCTGTCGTTTAGCCCCTCTGACAGGCTCTGAAGATTTAGCATATGTGATCATTTCCTGATGTGAAAATTCTCTCCAGCAGTTAGTGTAGCCGAACTCTTGGGAACTCGTGTGTGTGTGTGTGTGTGTGACTTGGGAAGAACAGAGAACTATTCAGCTCCTAAAATCAGCTGCACTTTCTGCTAAATTGCATCCAGAATTATAACCAATTTAAACCACTCTGTCATTTAATCTCACACTTGGAAGCGCAGGTCTCAGCCAGTAAACACACCCACACAAGTCCAGCTTCCTGCTCCGAGCTTGCAAGAAGTGTGGCAACACGTTGTGTTGGAGTGAATAATGAACGCGTATCATCCCAACCTGGTTTGTTTAATTCAACCAACTTGCACTTTGAAACTGAAAACTTAATTACCTAGATATTCAGTCCACCTTCAGTAATTCATGAATCGTTTTAGATTAAAAACAGACAATAAAATAAACGTACAACCCTGTCTCCAAGTGAGTTTTACTAGGAAACATTCTATGAGTTCAAAATCCAAAATGCAAGTACTTTTATGCTGTGGGATTTTCTTCCCCAGGTTGAAATTTTTTGGAGATGTTGTAGAAAGTATCATTTAAATACAGGTCTGTTTACACATGGGTACCAGAATTGCCCTATAACGTTTAAAATGAACCCATTTGGAAACGACTACCTGATAGATGGTTGTCCTTGGTTTGATGGGTTGATCCGATCTCCTGTTATATAGAAAACAGTACAACACGTATTAATCAGGGAGGCGCAGAGGCTGACAGAATACACGAACAGAATCGCTGTTTCAAGCTAACTTCAGATCCAACTTTAAAGATTCAAAACCGTTCAAAGCATCCGAATTAGAACCGAAGCAATAGTAATGATAAAGACTGCTACATGCATTGTTAATATTTTGTTTACATTTTAAATTATGGAAAGTTTGCAGATGAAACTAATCTCTAAAAGTATGGAAGAAACACTGGCATTACCTCAGCTCCCGCCGGGGTAAAATAAAGCAATGCCCAGACAGCAACAGACAACACCATCCTGCAGTTACATCCTAGTCTCCGTCCACCCTCTTAAATCTGCCGGGGTCTGAAGGGAGTGAGGGGAAAGGCAGGCTCGTCCCGAGATCGGAGACGAGAAATCTCCTGACCTGCGGTGTGTGTGGGAGCCGAGTGAACGCGGTGGGAGCCGCCTACGGAGCGAGAGATCATCTCACTGCAGATTATCTCCACACATCGGCACATTTCATCACGCCCCCTTGGGCACGATCCGATCGCACGGCTACACGTCTCCACGCCGGGTTTAATGACTCGCCCCGGACGGGTGCCAAGTCTCGCAGTGATTCATGTGCCCCTTGGACCCGGAGCAGAAAGCTGTCAGAGAACACTTTCACGTCAAAACGTGAATAACTTCTGTCGGTCAGCCAGTCCGAGCAGGCAGACAAATTGTCTTTTCTTGTCTCTCAACGTAACTGGCCCCCCTTCTCCCGCATATAATTAATATTAATACAAAATATAGGAGCTACAATTAAACCGCTTCAAACCTGGAGACTGGTCTGTCATTCATTAAGATCGGGGCTAATCTCATTATAACATACCGTGCTGGTGAGGCCTCACTTGGCGAATTGTCTGCAATTTTCAACATTCAACATTGTTTAATGTCATTTCCATTACACAAGTGTAAACGGGAACAAAATAATTGTTCTCTGGATCCGATGAATCATAAAAAACACAATAAATAACACAATAATAATAAAAGCACAATAAATATAAACACACAAGATAGGTATATACACCAATTGATTGCATGTCCATAAAGTGACACTAGGCACAGGAGTGCTTGTCAATATGGTGACTCCGACAGGAAATGGTTGGGGGTGTAGGTTAGTAGGTGGAGATGCTAAGTAGCCTTCTCCCTGATGGGAGTGAGATTACATCCGTGAGCAGGATGGGTGGAATCCTTTACCATGTTACTGCCCCTTTTTTCCATCACCTTTCTGTATATTTATCGTTGATAGGGACTAGGTTGATGTTGGTGATGCGTTGGTTGTCCTGTTACAGAAAAGATGTTATTAAATTAGAAAGAGCGCAGAAAAGATTTGACAGGATGTTGCCTGGATTTGGGAGTTACAAGGAGAGGCTGCATAGATTACAACTTTATTATCTGGAATGTAGGAGATGGAAGGGTAACCTGTCTCTTACAGTCAAAGCCCTACCCACCATTAAGCACATTTACAAAGAGCGCTGTCACAAGAAAACAACATCCATCATCAAGGACCACCACCGTCCCGGCTGTGCTCTCTTCTTGCTACTTCCATCGGGAAGGAGTTGCAGGAGCTTTGGGTCCCCCACCACCAGGCTCAGCAACAGATACTACCCTTCAACCATCAGGCTCCTGAAAACCAGTGTGGATAACTTCACTCACCTCAACACAGAACTGATTCCACAACCAACAGACTCACTTTCAAGGACTTTACAACTCAGTATCATTTATTTTCTACTTGCACAAGTTGTCTTTTTGCACATTGGTTATTTGTCAGTCCTTTTTCATAAATCCTATTGTTTTTCTTTATTTTCCTGTTAATGCTTGCAAGAAAAGGAATCTCTAGAGTATATGACAACATATATGTACTTTGACAATAAATTCACCTTGACTTTGAAAGAGAGACATATAAGATCATGAGGAGCATAGAGAGTGTGAAAGCACAATCAGATTTCCTGGGGGGCGGGGTGCTAAAACAAGAAGGTATGGGTTTTCAATCAGTGCGGAGAGATTTAAAAGGGGCACCAGGGTCAGCTTCCTCATGTACAGGGTGGCATGTCTTTGGAATGATCTGTCAGAAATAGTGGTGAGGTGGGCATAATTGTAAGGTTTAAAAGCCATCTCTAAGTACATGAATAGGAGAGGTTTAGAGGGCAACAGGCCAAACGTGGGCAGATGGAACAAGCTGGCTGGGCAACACAGTCACACGGATGAGTTGGGCTGATGGACACGTTTCCATACCGTATGATGACTATCGCCTCATTCCAGTCAACTCCCAGTAATCCTCCACCACATGAAAGTCAAAAATCTATTGACTTTGACTTTAAAGATAGTCAAAGATTCTGTTTCTCTGTCATTTGCAGGAAGAGAGTTACACCGATTCGAAAAGGTAAAGAAAATAACCTCATCTGCTTTGAATGGCTGACTCCTTGTTCTTGTACTGTGATTCCTAGTTCAATGTTCTCTGCAAGCAAAATATTCTCTCCACATCATTCTTGTCAAAGCCCCCAAGGACCTTGTGCATTTCTGTCACTCATCTCTCACTCAAGTACATGGATGTGAAAAGTTGAGAGGGATCTGGGCCAAATGGGTCTGGTTTAGATGGGCATGGAGTCATGGAAAACTACAGAATGGGAACAGGCCTTTCATCCCATCTAGTGTGTGCCAGCCTAGACCCATCTACCTGCACCTGGACCATAGTCCTCCATACCTCTCTCATCGATGCACTTATCCAAACTTGTGTGAAATGTTGCGATTGAACCCACATCTATCCTGCACTCTAGGGGATAAAGCCCTGGACTATTGTCTGTTTGCTCTAACTCAGACGCTCAATTCCTGGCATCATTCTTGTAATTTTTCTCTGCATTCTTTCAAACTTATTGATATTGTTCCTGTAAATGACCAAAACTGCACACAATACTCCAACTTTGGCCTCACCGACATCTTGTCTAACTTCAACATAAGATCCTAATTCCTGTACCCAGTGCTCTGATTTATAAAGGCCAACATGCCAAAAGCTCTCTTTACAACCCTATTTACCAGTGATGCCACTTTGAATCTTGGTTGGCATGGATGAGCTGGGCCAAGGGGACTGTTTCTGCTTATTGAAGCTTTGTGGATAACAGAGGTGAAAATCTGCTTTAAGTTGTGTCCTTTCTGAAATGCCACCTCACCAATGCTCTACACGACAGAAGCACAACTATACAGTACTATATTTGTATTCAATTGCTCTCACAAAAAAGATAAATTTTTCTTAACTTTCTCATAGAATCAAAGAGTTATACGGAATGAAACAGGCCATTCAGCCCATCTGTTCTATACAGAACAAAATGCCCAACCTAGCTATTCCCATTTGACAACATTTGGTCCAAAACCATCTGAATCTTTCCAATCCAAGTACCTGTCCAATTGTCTTCTAAAAGCTGTTGTTGTAGCTGCTACTGGAGACTGATACCACATGGACACTGCCCTCTGTGTAATGGGGCTACCCAGCAAGAAATTATTAAATATTTTCCTGCTCACTTTAGACCTATGCCTGCTATTTCTTTCACAAGAATGATTCTGGGAACAAAGGGGTTAATGTATGAGGAGCATTTGATGGCTCTGGGCCTGTACTAGCAGGAGTTCATTGAAACCTATTGAATATTGAAAGGCCTAGATAGAGTAGCTGAGGTGAAGTTGTTTTCTATAGTGGGGAGTCTAGGAGCAGAGGGCATAGCCTCAGAATAGGGGGAATCCCTTTAGAACAGAGATGAGGAGGAACTTCTATAGCCATGAGGTGGTGAACCTGTGGAATTCATTGCCACAGATGGCTGTGTAGGCCAAATCATTGGGCATATTTAGAGTAGGGGTTGATAGGTTCTTGATTAGTGAGGGCATGAAAGATTACGGGGAGAGGCAGGAGAATGTGGTAGAGAGGGATATTAAATCAGCCATGATGGAATTGCAGAGCAGACTTGATGGGCCGAATGTCTTAATTCTGCTCCTATACTGTATGGTCTGTGGCCTTCCTGACTCACCAACTCTGGTGAAAAGACTGATTTGATTCACCCCATATATGTCTCTCATGATTTTATACCCTTCAAAATGAAAGAAGAATGGAAGGCTATGTGGGAGGGCAGGGTTTTGTTGCTCTTAAGAGTAGGAAAAAAGGTTAGCACAACATCTTGGGCTGAGAGGCCTGTACTTTTCTATGTTCTTAATACTTGCTGTGCTTACATACTAGTCCCTTGCAAATGCTGCCCACTGACTCCCAGATCTACACCTCAGATCATTGCCATCTCTCACTATTTAGGTTGTTGATGAGTTGCCTGTCCTGCCAAAAAGAATGACTTCACACTTTCATACTTAATGCCTCATTTGCGGAATCTTTGCCGACTCACCGAATCTATCAATATCCTTTTGTCTCACAATTCACTTTCCCAACTTCCTTTGTGCCATCACCAAAGTTAGAAGACTGTAAGACATAGGAGGAGAAATAGGCCACATAAACTGGAGAGGAACCAGCAGATATTCTTGTGGTGCATCACTCGTTGCAGCCTTCCAACCAAAAACTTAATTTTCATCATTCTAAAATTCCTCTGTGGGTGTTATGCTTCACAGTACCAGTAATCACAGTTGGTGTCTGTAAGGTGTTTGTACATTCTCCCTATGACCACATGGGTTTTGTCCTGCGTTCAAAAGACACACATATTAGGGTTAGTATGTTTTGGGCAAACTATGTTGATGCCAGAAGTGTGGGAACACTTGTGGGTTGCCCCAGCACGTCCTCAGACTGTGTTGGTTGTTGAAGCAAAACGTCACATTTCACTATAGGTTTCGATGTACATGTGATAAATAGAACTAATCTTTATCTTTTACTTTGTCTCCAACTCCATAGCCTTTTTCAGTCCTACATTCTCCAATAACCTGTACTCCTCCAATTCTGATCTCCTGTCCATTTTCACTACAGTCTGCCATCATTTCAGCTCTGAAATTTGGGAATTTGTTCCCTGTCATCTTCCACGAAACCTACCTTCTTGGTCAAGGTGTTGGTTATTGACTCTAGTATTTGCTTACGTGAGTCAGGGCCAAATGTTCTTCTTTTTACCAGGTTGAAGCTGTATTGGAGGCCTAAATTGGAGTATTGTGTTCAGTCTGGTCACCTACCTACAGGAAATATATCAAAAAGATTAAAAGAGTACAGAGAAAATTTACAAAGATGTCGGGATGTGAGGACCTGGGTAATAGGGATAGATTGAATAGGATGGGACTTTATTCTATGTAAGAGAATGAGGGGAGATTTGAAAGAGTATACAAAATTATAAGGGGTATAGACAGAGTAAATGCAAGAGGCTTTTTCCATTGAGGTTGGATTGGACTACAACTAGAGGTCATGGGTTAAGGGTAAAAGGTGAAAAGTTTAAGGGGAATATGAGGGAAAACCTTTTGCACATAGTGGGGAATAGAAGAAGAGGGAAGTGGGGTTAGGGTGAAATTAGCGGAAGGAGAAACCAATGTCCATGCAATTAAATTGGAGGCTACCCAGATGGATATAGTCCTCCTTCCTTTCCAGGTCCTGAAGAAGGGCCTCACCCTTAAATATCAACTGCTTATTCACTTCCGTAGAGGCTGCCTGACCTGCTGAGTTCCTCCAGCATTTTGTGTGTGTTGCTTTTTCCACTGAAATTGGGTGAAACTGGAACAGGAGGTTACAGGTTAAGTGTGAAAGGTGAAAAATCTAAGGGGAACATCGTCACCTCAAAGAGTAGTGAGAATGTGAATGAGCTGCCAGTGGAAGTGATGGATGCGGGGTTGATTTCAACATTTAAGAAAAATTTGGATAAATGCATGAATGGGAGTGGTATGGAGAGCTGTGATCTGGGTGCAGATTTATGGGACTGGGTAGAATAATAGCTTGGCATGGACTAGATAGGTTGAAGGGCCTGTTTCTGTGCTCTGGTATTTTACAAAAGTATAAAATCTCTCAAAGTGTGATATAATTGCCAGTTGCTGCTTATCCAGCTTCACCTTCAATGTATTCTGCTCTTCCTTGTGATTACTCCCTGTGGTAGTGAGTTCCATGTTCTCAGCTCAATAGGTTCAACTTTTTCTCTTACCCATTTATGTGGGTAACTCCCTGTTCATGCCTTTCAAACATTTTATAATGTTGAATCTTTTTCACTAGATTCCTGTCAACCTTGCCTTTTCAGCATTGAAGAGAAGGAAGTAGAAAAAAACCAACAGTTTCTGTCCTTCTATTGTTCAACATTTGTCAGCATGGCAATAGGGACCAAGATTTAATGCCAGGTACAAAGATGACAAAACATGTAAACAAAATGCAATTTTTGTCCAATTTTTAAAATACTAATGGCATAAAATTAAGAGCATCTCATGGCTCAGATGGCAAGAGGAAATCCACCCATTTGAACACAAACAAGATCAAACATTAGGAGGCAACTTCCACCCCTTTCTATATATAGTGTAGATTTTTGTGAAACACGCTGGTTTCTTTCTGCAGTATGCTCTCACTAATTGCATCCTCTCGTTTCACTGCCAAGTTCACCCAACACAGGAAGGGATAGAGACAATACTCCTGAATAGCCTGTTCATCAGGCTTTGTTCAGAGTGAATTCATTATCAAAGTACATATATTTCACCATATACAACCCTGAGATTCATTTTCTTGTGGGCATACTTAATAAATCCAGTAACCACATGAAAGACCCCACCAACAGGGAGGATAGCCAATGTGCAAAAGACAATAAACTGGGCAAATACAAATGAAAGAAGACAATAAATAAACCAATAAGCAGTAAATACCAAGAACATGAGATGAAGAGTCCTTGAAAATGAGTTCATAGTTTGTGGGAACAGTTCAGTGATGGGGCAAGCAAAGAAATCCCCTCTGGTTCAAAAGCTTAATGCTTGTAGGGTAATAATTGCTCCTGAACCTGGTTGAGTGAATCCTGAGGCTCCTGTACCTTCTTCCTGATGGCAGTCGTGAGAAGAGATCATGACCTGAGTGGTTGTGATTCCTGATGATAGATGCTACTTCCCTGCAACAGCGCTCTGTGTAGATGTGCTCAATGGTGGGGAGGGCTTTAGCTATGATGGACTGGGCCATATCCACTACTTTTGTAGAATTTTCTGTTCAAGGGCTACTTTTGTACAACTCCTCCATCTGGGTTTCCTTCAGCTGAGTAGGGTTTGCATATACTTATTAAGCTAACATGGGTTTCCTTAGAGTGGTCTGGATTCTGCTCACATCCCAAAGAACTTGCTGTTTACTTGGATTTCTGTAAGAACACACCCCTCCTGTATTTGGGTGAACAGACATCTGGAAGGTGTCAATGAGCAATGTGTAAGTGTATAAGCTGCAGGGAAATAAGTGGAGGTTGGGCTGAGAACTGGCACAGATTCAATGAGTTGGATAGTCTCCTTTATTAGAAACCTGAGCAAAACAATAGGCAGCTGTGCTCTCTGGAATCAGTCTTGTTGCTATATAATTTAGATAAATTTCTGAATGACATAAACGGGAACCTGTTAGGCACTCATGAGAGTGTAATACGAAGGACTTTGGGGAACATGTCAGAAATGCCTTACTTGGATCCAGCATACATCATGCAATTCTAACTTTGATCTACATGCACAGTACATCCAATTAACTATACCAGCATACTGCTGTGGTGTAGAAAAGTGTGACAATCAAACACATGAAGGACACGGGAAAAGATGACCAAATTAACTATTTTTTGTGAAGTTGGCAGAAGAATAAAGAAGCAACCCCTGCATAAATCTTTTTAAAAATTATGCCACGGAATCTTTTATATCTTTCAGGAGGGTGAACTCTCAAAAGGTGGCAGGCTCTAATGCAGTACTTGATAAAGCTCTGAAAGCTTGCACCAACTGGTGGGGGTATTCAAGGACTTTTTCAACCTCTTACCGCCAGGGTTGGAAGTTCCTGTTTCAAAAGGGCAACAGTTATACCAGTGCCCAAGAAGAATAGTGCCTAAGAGCTGCCTTACTGACTATCGCCCGGTAACACTCACATCGACAGTGATGAAATGCTTTGAGAGGTTGGTCGTGGCTAGAATCAATTCCTGCCTCAGCAAGGACCTGGATCCACTGCAATTTGCCTGTCGCCACAATGGGTCCACGGCAGACGCAATTTCAATGATTCTTCAACTGGCCGTAGATCACCTGGACAAAACAAGCACCTATGTCAGGATGCTGTTCCTCAACTATAGCTCAGTGTTTAACACCATCATTCCCACAGATCTGACTGAAAAGCGACAAAACCTGGGCCTCTGAACCTCCCTCTGCAATTGGATCCTTGACTTCCTAACTGGAAGACCACAATCTGTGCAGATTAGCAATATCCCCTCGCTAACAATCAACGTTGGTGCACCTCCGGGATGTGTGCTTAGCTCACTGTTCTACTCTCTCTATACCCATGACTGTGTGGCTAGGCTTAGCTCAAATGCCATCTATAAATTTGCCGATACCATTGTTGGTAGAATCTAATGGAGACGAGAGGGTGTACAGGAGCGAGATTTGCCAACTAGTTGATTGATGTTGCTCTCAGCATCAGCAAAACTGAAGGGCTGATTGTGGACTTCAGGAAGGGTAAGGTGAGCAAACATGAACCAATCCTCACAGAGGGATCAGAGGAGTGGACAGTGAGCAGTTTCAAGTTCCTGGGTGTCAAGATCTCTGTGGATTTAACCTGGTCCCAACATATCGATACAGCTATAAAGAAGGCAAAACAGCAGCTATATTTCACTATAAGTTGAAGAGATTGGTTTGTCACCCAAAAGGGGTACTGTGGAGTGCATTCTGACAGGCTGCATCACTGCATGGTATGGGGGGTGGAGGTCTATTGCACAGGATTGAAAGAAGCTACAGAAAGTTGTTAAGTCATTTCCACCTTGGGTACTATCTGAAGGCACAGAGTCAGTGATTCTGGAACAGTTCTTCCCCTCTGCCATCCGATTCCTAAATGGACATTGAACCCATGAATGCTATCTCATTTTATATCATTTGTTTTTGCACTATCTTTAATTTATTTATTTAATATACACAATATATACACATCCAGATTTACTGTAATTAACTTATTTTTTTTCTATATTATCATGTATTATATTGTACTGCTGCCACTAGGTTAACAAATTTCACAACGTATGCCAGTGATATTAAACCTAATTCTGATTGTGATATAACTGTTCTACTCTTTCTACACTCACGACTGTCTGGCTAGGTACAGCTCAAACACCATCTACAAATTTGCTGATGACGCAATGATGGCAGAATCTCAGGTGTACAGGAGTGAGATAGATTGGCTGGTTGAGGGTTGTTGCAACAACAGCCATCCTCAGTGTCAGCAAGATCAAGGAATTGATTGTGAATTTCCTGATGAGGAAGTCATGAGAACACACACCAGTCCTCACTGAAGGATCAGCAGTGGAAAAGGCGGAACAGCTTCAGATTCCTGGGCATCAATAACTTGGAGGATTTATCCTGGGCCCAACACATAGATGCGATCACAAAAAGGCATGGCAGCAGCTCTATTTCATTTGGAATTTGAGGAAATTCTGTATGTCATCACAAACTACTCAATATCTTCAATTTTAATCAATAGTCTGCAACCATCTAATTACCATTGAAATTGCAGCTCCCGAAACAGGTTCTTTCACAGATCATAATTCCCTTTACTCTCAAAAGTGGAAGATCTGAGTTTGATGAATGAAGTTGTTTAGAAGTATAACTTTCATTTCTACATTTGTTCAGAGGAGGAGGCAGCATCAGTGGGAAGACCAATAGTTAGTGTCTACAAGTACCACTTTATTAGCTCCCTCAGACACCGAATAAAGTGGCCACTGAGTGGTTTGTGGTCTCTTGCTGCTGAAGACCCTCCACTTTAAGGTTTGATCTGTTGTACTCAGAGATGCTCTTCTGCACACCACTTATGGAACATGTGGTATTTTGAGTTACTGTCACCTTCCTGTCAGCTTGAAACTGACCTCTGACCTCTCTCATTAACAAGGCATTCCCCCACCCCCCACAGAACTGCCGCTCCCTGGATGTCTTTTGTTTTTCACATCATTCTCCGCAAACTCTAGAGATTGTTGTGTGTGGGGAAATTCCAGGAGATCAGCAGTTTCTGAGATCCTCAAACCATCCTATCTGGCACGAACAACCATTCCATTGTCAAAATCATTTAGATCACATTTCTTCCCCATTCTGATGTTTGATCTGAACAACTGAACCTCTTGACCATGAATGCATGCTTTTATGCATTGAATTGCTGCCACATGATTAGCTGATTAGATATTTGCATTAACGATGTGCACATGTGCCCCTAATAAAATAGCCGCTGAGTGTAATTCGGTTTGACCTGAACACCTTGCCTGGGGATTTTGAAGGGCAGGCAGAAGTCAAGTGTATCCGGTGGGTCTGGAATAACAGACAGTCTGAACTGAACTGAATATTAATGAACCAATAAATCTGGTACCAGCATTGTTTAAAGCTTAGCTCCCCAAATTTATGTGGACAGTTTCTAGTTTTTGTCACAGCAACATTTCTGCAAATGCCAGCATACTTCAGTTGCTTGATACCTTGACGGTAAGGAAATATGAAAATGTGTGAAGTGGTTTGGATGGAATATCCCAGCAAAGAGATTCTGATCAGCTAATGAGACATAAGTGGGGTGTGAACAAGGATAGAGTAACATCAGTCTAGATAATTCTTATGCATCTTTACACAGGAGCCGAATTAGGCCATTTGGTCCATTGAGTCTGCTCCACCATTCCATCATGCATTTGGAGAATGGTCAAAGAAGAGGCAGACAGAATATAATGTGCTGAAGTGTATCGTTGTGCACTCTGCTAGAAAGAACAAAGGTATAGACTATTTTCTAAGAAGGATTAGCATACAAGGAACATTTGATAGCTCTGGGCCCGTACTCACTGGAATTTAGAAGAATGAGGGGGATTTTATTGAACCCTACTAAATACTGAAAGGCCCAGATAGAGCAAATGTGGAGAGGATGCTTCCTATAACGAGGGAGTCTAGGATCAGAGGGCACAGCCTCAGAATAGAAGGCTGAAATGATTCCTCAGAGGAGGAAGAGGAATTTCTTTAGCCAGAAGGTGGTGAATCTGGCTAATTCATTGCCATAGATAGCTGTGGAGGCCAAGTTATTTAAAGCGTGGGTAGAAAGGTTCTTGATAAATAGGGGTGTCAAAGGTTACGGGGAGAAGGCAGGAGAATGTGTTGAAAGGGATAATAAATCACCATGATGGAATAGCAGGGAAGACTCGATGAGCCGAATGGCTTAATTCTGCTCCTGTATCTTATAGTCTTATGGCTGATTCACCTTCCTTCACAACACTATTCTCCAGTCCTCTATCAGCTTCTACTCTGCTATTATAACACTATTGAATGCTTACCTAGTACAATCAGATAGTTGGCCTTACAATGTACCTCAAAGGGACCATCATAAATGGAAATTAATCTTGGGAGTTTGATTAAAAAACTGTGAACTAATTCTCAAATTAAACTGTGAAGATAATTATAAATAATCCCCATGTGTAATCAACAAAACTAACAGATTTAAAATAATTTAACTTGTATTTCACATATTACAATAAATTTGTCTTCTATCCAACAAGACCCACTTTCTTGAATATTTATACATTAAATATCCAACAGACTCAGCTGGGTACATGCCCAGACCTTGTTCATCAATTAGTTCAAAGAAAAAGGTAAAATGTTGATGCAGTTCCCAGATCTAATAGCCTTTGGGTGCAAGCCTGTCAAAAAGACAAGAGTATAAAGGCCTTTCCGATCCCAGTGTGGTTCCCCGCGGAATACTAGGTGACATGTGTTTTGTTTGGAAATCTCTGCAACAACTTTGTGGCTTGTTTAGGTGTCAGAAATCCCATCTGCGTCACACCATCCATGTTTGCTTTTGCTCTCCGTTCAGCCTGCAAGACAGATTATTTCCATTAGACACCTAGATGATCACATTAGGAGCTTTAACTTGTATAACAAACTGGCAGGAATAAATCTTCGCCATTGCTTGCTCTTGGAATGCTAAAGAAAGCATTTGATTTGCAAGTGTGCAATTATGTCCAACAGTATAATTAACTCATATAAGGTACACTGTGCAAGTCAGTTTGATACTATTAGGACTTCCCATTACAAATGAAAACTCCAGGTAAAAGATATCTACCTAGAAATGACCTGACTTAGCACCAAAAGCATTTGTATTGTTTGCACGCTCTACCTAGCCCTGAAACACCCTTGATTAACATCAACAGAATAACTTTCAAGTGAAGAATGTGAGGCTATTCTCATGTTGGATGAGCAACACCTCATTCCTTCTGGGTAGCCTCCAACCTGACAGAAGGAACATCGATTTCTCCGACTTCTGGTAATTTCTCCCCCTCTCCCATCTCTCTTCTCCTCACTTCCTCATTCTGACTCCTCTATTCTCCTCACTTGCCCAGTACCTCCCCCTCGCTCCACTCTTCCTTTCCTTTCTCCAATGGTCAATTCTCCTCCCCATCAGATTCCTTCTTCTTCAACCCTTTACCCTTTCCATCTATCACCTCCAAGCTTCATATTTCATCCTCACTCCCACACCCACTTTTCCTTCTCCTAGTCCCACCTAACAGCTGCCAGCTTGTACTGCTCCTCCTCATGTTCTTATTCCGGCTTCTTTCCCCTTTCTTCTCCAGTCCTGATGAAGGTCTTGGCTCAGAAAATTTAATTTATTACTCTCATATATGCTGCCTGAGCGGCTGAGTGCCTTCAGTATTTTGTGTGTGTTTCCCTGGATTCCCCTCATCTGTTTATGATGTCACCATATTGCATGATTAGTACTCAATGACCATAGGTGAAACTCTGAGCAACCCTCACCATGGTTCCACCCAAAATCCCCATAAATACTTTCATCAGTTCATTGTAAATTGTAGGAGCCATACATCTGTTCTCTAATCTGCGTTGTATTGTGTTGCGCATATATTTTGGCAACTAGTCAGTATGACATTGTGGGCATCACCAAGTCATGGTCGAAAGCAGGCCACAGTTGGGACTTTAACATCAAAGGATATATTTTGTAGCAAAAGGACAGGCAGGAAGGCATAGGTGTGGCTCTATTGGTAGGAGATAGAATTACATCTTTAGAAAGAGGAGACAAAGGGTCAGATAAGGTTGAATCTTTGTGGGTGCAGTTAAGAAACTGCAAGAGTAAAAAAAAATCATTACGGAAATCTTATATACACCTCTAAATAGTAGCCAAGATATGGGGTTAAGATTGCAAAGGGAGCTGGAAAAGGCATGTAATAAAGGTAATGACACAATTGTAATGGGGGACTTCAGTATGCAAGGGGATTGGGAAAATCAGGTTGGCGTTGGATCGCAAGCAAGGGAAGTTGTTGAATATCTACAAGATGGCTTTTTTGAGCAGCTTGTACTTGAGCCTACTCAGGGAAAGGTCATCTTAGATTGAGTGTTGTGTAGTAACCCTGATCTTATTAGAGGCTTAACGTAAAGGAACCCTTAGGAGGCAGTGATCATAATATGATTGAATTGATACTGCAATTTGACGGAGAAGCATAACTCACATGCACCTGCATCGAAATAGGATAAAGGGAATTATAGAGGCATGAGAGAGGTGATTGAACAGGTAATTGGAGGAGGATACTGGCGGGATGACGGCAGAGCAGAGATGGCTGAAATTTCTGGGAATAGTTCACAAGGCGCAGGATTGATATGTTCCACAGAGGAGTAAATTCTCAAATGGCAGGGATAGGCAACTGTGGCTGACAAAGGAAGTTAAGGACTGCATAAAAGTCAAGGAAAGGGCACATAAGATAGCCAAGGTGAGTGGGAATTTGGATGATTGGGAAGCTTTTAAAATCCAACAAAAGGCAACTAAAAAACCTATAAGGGAAAAGATGTAATATGAGGGCAGACTAGTCAATAATATAAAGAAGGATACTGAAAGTTTATTTCAGTTATATATAGAATAAAAGGGAGGTAAGAGTTGATATTGGACCACTGGAAAATGATGGTGGTGAGGTAGTAATGGGGGACAAAGAAATGGCAGATGAACTTTGCATCTGTCTTCACTGTGGAAGACACCAGCAGTGTGCCAGAGAGCAGGAGTGAGTGCCACTGCAATATAAAGGAAAAAGTGCGAGGAAAATTCAAAAGTCTTAAGGTGGATAAGTCACCTAGGCCAAATGGACTACATCCCAGAGTCCTGAGAGAGGCTGCCAAAGAGATATGGATGCATTGGTCATGATCTTTCAAGAACCACTTGGTTCTGGCGTGGTCCCGGAGAACTGGAAGATTGCGAATGTCACTCCACTCTTTAAGAAGGGAGGAAGGCAAAAGAAAGGCAATTATAGGCCAGTTAGCCTAACTTCACCACTGGGAAAGTGTTGGAGTCTATTATCAAGGATGAAGTTTTGAGGTACTTGGGGACTAATGATAAAAAAACTCAAAGTCAGCATGGTTTCTGTTGAGGGAAATCTTGCCTGACAAATTTGTTAGAGTTCTTTGAGAAAGTAACAAACAGGATGGACAAAGGAGAGACAGTGGATGTCACTTACTTGGATTTTCAGGAGGCGTTTGATAAGGTGCCACACATGAGGCTGATTAACAAGATAAAATCCTACGGTATTACAGGAAAGATACTGGTATGGATATGGAATGGCTCACAGGCAGGAAGCAGTGAGTGGGAATAAAAGAGGCCGTTTCTGGTCGGCTGCCGGTGACTAGTGGTGTTCCTCAGGGGCCAGTATTGGGACTGCTACTTTTCAAATTGTTTGTCAGTGATTTGGATTATAGAATTGATACTTTTGTGGCAAAGTTTGTACATGATATGAAGATAGGTGGAGGGGTAGGTAGTGCTGAGGAAGCAATGCAACTGCAGCATGACTTTGACAAATTGGAAGAATGGGCAAAAAAGTAGCAGATGGAATACAGTGTCGGGAAATGTATCAAAATGCATTTTGGTAAAAGGAACGATAGTGTGGACTATTATCTAAATGGGGAGGAGTCCTCGTGCAAGACTCCCAGAAGGTTAATTTACAGGTTGAGTCCGTGGTAAAGAAGGCAAATGCAATTTCAAGGGGAATAGAATATAAAATCAGAGATAAATGCAGAGCCTTAATAAGGCACGTCAGGCCGCACTTTTGAGTATTGTCAATAGTTTTGGGCCCCATATCTCAGAAAGGATGTGTTGTCATTGGAGAGAGCCCAAGGAGATTCACAAGGATGATTCTAGGAATTAAGGGGTTAACATATGAGGAGCATTTGACAGCTTTGGGCCTGTACTTACTGGAATTTAGAAGAAGGCAGGGAGATCTCTACTGAATTTTGAAAGGACTAGATAGAGTGGGTGTGAAGAGAATATTTCCTATGGTGGGGGGTATCCAGAACTCAAGGGCACATCCTCAGAATTGAGGGGCGACCCTTCAGAACAAAGCAGGCCAAGTCCGTGTGCATATTTAAGATGGAAGTTGATCGTTTCCTGATCGGTCAGGGCATCAAAGGACCCGGCAAGAAGGAAGGTATATGGGTTTGAGTGGAATCCATGATAGAATGGCAGAGCAGGCTCAATGGGCTGAATGGCCTAATTCTGCTCCTATGTCTTATGGTCTTTATAGTTACATAAGTGTGGTTGTGATAAAAGCGAAGAGAATAAGGCACGTACTTGAGCTTTGTTTGTTGCAGTTTGTACTAGCTAGGGGATGAAAGAGGTCATATCTTTCGTTGACTGTTCAGTTACACTTAGCTTACAGTTGGGTAAACGTAGGCTTCATCACTTCCAAGATTGTATGTTTGCTAATTGCTAATAAAGAATTGAATACACATCCTGACTTATGGAACAAACACTATTGGAGTCATGCAGATATAACAAATTCATAGGGCCACCAACAGCGCCAACTCTTTTGGTTTGGCAGCTACATTAACGGAGCTACCATTATGTAAACAAATAGCTCACAGATTTAGACCATAAGGCATAAAAGCAAAATTAGGCTTTTCAGCCCATTGAGTCTGCACCATCATTCCATCAAGGTTGATTTATTATACCTCTCAATCACTATGCATTCTTCTGCCTTCTCTCCATAACGTCTGATGTCCTGACTATTAACCTCAGCTTTAAATATACTTAATGACTTAACTCCACAGCCGTCCGGGGCAATGAGTTCAACAGGTTCAGCACCCTCTAGCTAAAGAAGTTTCCCATCTCTACTCTAAATGGACGTCCCTCTATTCTGAGGCTGTGCACTCTGGTCCTAGACTCACCCACCATAGGAAACATCCTCTCCACATCCAGTCTGTCTTGGCCTTTCAATATTCAATAGAATACAATGAGATCTCTCCTCCACTTAACTCCAGTGATGGTGTTCACTTTAATTTTCAATGACATGGAGAGCAAACCAATGGATGAGACTAGATAAAATACACCAATAAGTTACACTGATTGTGAGGGGGTTTGATGGGGCCTTTCTTTGTATGCGAGATCACTGTGGACTCTATATGGTGCTATAGAACTATAATATGAACAATAAAAAAGACAATAAAAATGCTAATACAGCTCAGAGCGTCAGGGATCCGATGTCATCTGTAAGGAGTTTGTATGTCCTCCCCGTGATACGCATGGGTTTCCTCCAGGTGCTCTGGTTTCCTCCCACAGTCCAGAGACGTACTGGTTAGTAGGTTAATTAGTCATTGTAAATTGTCCTGTGATTAGGGTTAAATAGGTGGGTTGCTGGGCAGCGCGATTCATTGGACTGGAAGGATCTGTTTCATTTTGAATCTCTAAATCAGGGGTTCCCAATCTGGGCTCCACAACCCCTTGTTTAATGGTATTGGTTCATGGCATAAAAGGGCTGGAACCCCTGTAATCTAAATAAATAAATTAGAAAAGGAGCTCCATAAAGCATGATGCAAAGAATGCTGGTTTTTACATAGGAGTTGTTCTGAACTCTCTCTAATGTCGAATCCTATCCAGCTGGGGTTGATCCATATTACAGACCCACAAGCTCTTCGCTCCTTATAGCAGTATCACCAGGAGAGACTGGAAGGACGTTTGTACCAAACCCACTTCTCCCAGTGAAATTAGGAGTTATTGACAGCTTTACTCTAAGCTTACATTCATTAAATGCAGCATACACAATCTAAAATTAGCTTTACCTCTGCTTTGGCTGCACACTGGTGGAATGCCTGGATCTCCTTGGCACAGGCTACCTCACTGAAATCATTCTGTTTCCAGCACGCCATCATTATCGTCATCTCCGTTAGACATGTTGCCTCTGAAAATTATTAAATTATAATTTCATTCAAAATTAGTATCTAAGGAAAATGCAAAAATGTAGAAGGGTCATTACTTTAGATGGCAGAGCACTGGAGGTGATCATTAAATGATGCCGTCTTTTAAGTGAATGCGGACAACTTAATTACAGAATAATGGAGAGACAATCATATGTTTATACAGTACAGGGTAAGACCATAAGACAGAGGAGCAGAATTAGGCCATTTGGCCCATCGAGCCTGCTCTAACATTTCATTCTTTTTCCCTCTCAGACCCAATATCCTGCCTTCTCCCCGTATCCCTTCATGCCTGACCAATGAAGAATCTATCAACCTCTGCCTTAAATATAAAGATTTGGCCTTCACAGCTGCCAGTGGCAAAGAATTCCGCAAATTCACCACTCTCTAGCTAAAGAATTTCTTCCTCATATCTGTTGCAAAAGGACACCCTCTATTCTCTAGTCTTAGATTCCCCCCTATAGGAAACATCTTCTCCACATCCACTCTATTAAGGCCTTTCAGCATTCGCTAAGTTTCAATCGGGGTATATGGGGTGTCAGGGAGGGGTAGCACCTCTGGTGGGGGAACATGTCGCGTCCTTTTCAGGGCCGTTAGTCCACCTTTGGTCCCCACCTGGCACTCAGCTCTCACCTGTGGCTCCTCGTAGCTGTTTGCATGCGACAGCGGCCACACCCTGGGCAATGGCTTCGACAAGCCGGCTAAACCAGGTGACGGTAGCCGACGGGTCTCAAACCCTCGGTGAGATAGGGAGTTGTCTATCCCAGCATGTGAAGGCAGACTCCAGCGGATTGAGCGGACAAGACCAATGGAAGGTCCAACGGTCAAGAAGGCAGTCCCTGCAAGCGTCATGGAACATGTAGAGCAGGACAAGACACAGAAGATGTCCTGGTCATCCACTGCGCCTAGTCCCATCTCCAGCCGTCTAGACTCTGTCTTGCCACTGGACCCAGATGGGAATTGGGAAGAGAGAGTGAGGCTGACGCTGCGCAACTCTCCCTCACTTAAATCCAAATCACGCACTAGTCTCGACACCATCATTATGGTGTCGAGGTCCTCATCGACGTCTACGATGGACGAACAACTGAACTAAGTTTCAATCAGGTCACCCCTCATTCTTCTGAATATCAATGAGTAGAGACCTTGAGCCATCAAAACGGTCCTCATATGACAAGTCTTTCAATTCTGGAATCATTTTCGTGAATCCCCTTTGAACCTTCCCCAGTATCAGCACATCCTTTCTTAGATAAGGGGACCAAAAATGTACACAATACTCCAAGTGAGGCCCTGCTGGTGCTTTATAAAGCCTTAACAATACATCCTTGCTTTTATATTCCAGTCCTCTCGAAATGAATGGTAACCTCACATTTGCCTTCCTCACCACCGACTCAACCTGCAAAATAACCTGTAGGGAATCCTGCACAAGGACTACCAAGCCCCTGTGCACCTCAGATTTTTGAATTTTCTCTCCATTTAGAAAATAGTTTACATCTTTCTTTCTTCTACCAAAGGGGACTCTTCCCGACACTGTATTGCATCTGTCATTTCTTTGCCCATTCTACTAATCTAAGTCCTTCGGTAGTTTTTCTTCTTCATAAAAACTACCTGCCCCTCCACCTATCTTCATATCATCTGCAAACATGGCCACAAAGCCATCATCAAAGTCGCTGGCATATATCGTAAAAAGCAGTCCCAACACAGACTGCTAGTCACTGGCAGCCAACCAAAAAAGGTTGTCTTTATTCCCACTCTTTGCCTCCTGCCAATCAGCCAATGCTTCAACCATGCTGGTGTCTTTCCTTTCACACCATTGGCTCTTAATTTGTTAAGCACTCATGTGTGGCACCTTGTCAAATCCCTTCTGAAAATCCAAGTACGCAACATGCACTGAGTCTATCCTGCTGGTTATTTCTTCAAAAAATTCCAACATATTTGTTAGGCAAGATTTTCCCTTGAGGAAACCATGCTGACTACGGCCTAGTTTATCATGTGCATCCAAGTATCCTGAAACCACATCCTTAATGATTGAGTCCAACACCTTTCCAACCAATAAGGTCAGACTAACTGGCCTATAATTTCCTTTCTTCCGTCTCTCTCCCTCCTTGAAGAGTGGAGTGACATTATCCCTTTCAATCCTATTCCTTTCCCTTCTCCTCATAACCTTTAACACCTGACTAAACAAGATCGTATCAACCTCTGCTTTAAATATACCCTGTGTCTTAGCAACCACAGGATACTGGAGTGTGAGACAGTTAGAGATCAGTTCAGGTAAAAAAAAATGAAAGCCTTTACATATGTATGAAATTTTCCATAATAGACCTAATCCAAATACAGGCATAAAAATCTCAAATAAGCTATTGTCCAGAATCTGGTCCCAGGGAGACACTTGGACCAGCCATACAAGGTATTACATTTCGCCCCAAGCAAACACACGTTAGCAGTTTTCCCATCTCCTCTCCCAGACAATCCCACCAGCTTTCCATCCCTTAGACATCACCTGCCCCTTTCAAGCATCACCTTCTCCCATAGCCACTGACAGCAATCCTTCATCTCAAGAAATCTCACCTTATGCTTGGTAACACAAACATGGCATCAAAACTATCAAGTCCTGAATCAGCCTGATCTAAGGACTTGCCATATTTTTCATTACTGACCAGAAATGGCAAACATTTTTACATCCTGCATTCTGTAGAGACAGGCAGATGCACAGGAAAAGAGCTTACTGTTGTAACATGGAAGACCGCACAACAGATTAAACAGAAATAAGCAGAGGCCAATTCACCGGGTATGTTCAAACCAGAGGTTGATAGGTTATTGATTAGTCAGGGCATCAAAGGTTATAGGAGGAAGGTAGGAGAATGGAGTTGAGGGGGGAAATGAATCAATCATGATGGAATGGTGGAGCAGACTCAATGGGCCCAATGGGCAAATTCCACTCCTACGTTTTATAGCTTTATAATCTAAGTGATCAGAAAATCTGATTTTTAAGTGAAGTTGAATAACCCAGAATCCAGATTCTTCAGGTGGAATGCACTTTCAATCACGTCTCCTCCTCCTCTTCTTTCACCCTCCCTTGCACCACCTCGGGAATGCTGTAATTGTAAACCTACCACCTACATTCAGCTTCAAGTCATCTATCCTAGTAATCTTGGGGTTAATTTTGCTTGTGCCTCCCCCCATCTTCCCCTTAACTTACTCCCCTCCCCTGCTAACCTCACCTCTCTACCCAATCCCCTGTTCTCCACCCTACACCCACTCTCTGTCCCTCTATCCGCTCCTCCTCTCCCCCTGCATCCCCATCCCATTCCCTCCTCACTACCCCTACCGTTGTCCTTCCCCTCTCCCTCTTATTCCGGGCCCACTCACCGCCCATACGGCTCCGTCGGTTCGCCACCTCGTCGGCGAGTACCAGCGGTCTACTGGGCCTCAGCACGGGCTTCCCCCCGCCGCGCCCGCCGCCGACCAGCAGCTGGGCCACCCGGGCCTGCATCCCTCCGCTCGCCGCCATCAGCCGACACACTGCCGCAAAACGCCCCGGACGGGCCCTCGCCCCGCTGCCGCAAAGCAGGATCACGATCGTAAAGCACCGTCGAAAAGAAACAGGCAAGGCAACGCTCGCCGGCGCTTCGCCTCAGCGGAAGTAACAGGTGTTTCCGGAACTAAAGTAGGAAGCCGGCACCAGGAGCAAACAACGCTAACCTTTATTAATTAATGCAACCCGTATTTATTAATGCAAAGGTTATTTTATTCGAACATCGTTGAATTTTAATCCAATCCCTAGGGTAGTTAATTTAAACGCAAACAACAGGAATTCTGCAGATGCTGGAAATTCAAGCAACATACATCAAAGTTGCTGGTGAACGCAGCAGGCCAGGCAGCATCTATAGGAAGAGGCGCAGTCGACGTTTCAGGCCGAGACCCTTCGTTAGTCCTGACGAAGGGTCTCGGCCTGAAACGTCGACTGCGCCTCTTCCTATAGATGCTGCTTGGCCTGCTGCGTTCACCAGCAACTTTGATGTATGTTCCTAGGGTAGTTAACATTATTTGCGTGAAGCAAGATTCAAGATTTAAGATTGTTTAATGTCATTTCCAGTACCCACGCATAAAGGAGAACGAAATAATTGTTCTTGATCCGGTGCAGCACAAAAAAAAGATAAAGAACACCATGATAGTAATAAAAACACAATAAATATAACTACATGAAATATTTTATTTACATAGATTGTATTTCTATAAAGTGACGATGTGATGTGCGTAAGGTGACCGGAAAAAATACAGTAGTGTTGGTTTGAGGGTGTGGAGGGGCTGCTCAGCCTTACTGCTTGGGGAAAGTACGTAACTGTTTTTGAGTCTGGAGGTCCTGGCGTGGATGCTATGCCGCCTCCTCCCTGATGGGAGTGGGACAAACATGAGAAGGGTGGGTGGGATCGTTTGTTGCTGCTTTTTTCCTGGTGCCCTTCTGTATGTACGTCCTTGATGGTGGATGGGCTGGTGCTGCTATTGCATGGGGCAGCTTCGATCACCCTTTGCCGAGCCGTCCTGCCCGGTGCAGTGCAGTTTCTGATGCAGCCTGTCAGGATGCTCTCTACCGCAAGCCTGTAGAAGGAGATGGGCAAAGTCCAGCCCTCTTCAGCCTCCTCAGAAAGCGGGGGCATGGGGGAGCTTTCCTGGCATTTGAAAAATGCCACAGTAAGCGAAATCTTTTTATTAAACATCGGAGCATGGAATTGATTGTTCAAACTGCATTTGCAGTTTGTTCCCACACATGGTGTGGCCAAACATGGGATCTCTGGTTCTAAAATGGGACTGTTGGAGAGTTGGGCAGAGAAGTGACAGCTGGAGTTTTAATGCAGACCAGTGGAAGCTGTTGCACATTAGGAGGTCAAATGCATGAGGAAAGAGGATAGTAAATGGCGGGACCCTTCGGAGTACTGCTGTCCAGAAGGATCTGGGGTGCAAGGGCATAACTGCATCAAAGTGGCTAACGTGTATTGAGTGGTAAAGAAAGCATATGGCATGCTTGTTTTCATCAGTCATGGTGTAGAGTATAAAAGTTTGCAAAGTTATGGATGCACCTGTATCAATTGATAAGGCCATATTCAAATTCAGATTCAAGTTTATTGTCATCTGACTATACATGAATACAACCAAATGAAAATGCACCCACAAAATGTATATCCCACACAGCACAAAAACAAAATATTACCATAAATAAGTTAATGAAATAGAATTCAAAATGCACATAGTGCACAGTACAATAAACATTAAATGGCTTGCTGTCTTAGTGATGAGACCTCAGTCTCATGAACTGAGGGAAGAAACTGTTATCCAGTCTGGCAATCCCAGTCCTGATGCTCCTCTACCTCCTTCCTGACGGCAGTGAGTCAAAGAGATTGTGGGATGGGTGGTAGGGATCCTTAACAATGCGTTGCAACCCTCCCAGTAAATGTCTGACCTAGTGGGGAGAGACACCCCAGTGATCCTCTTGGTGGTTTTTGCTATCCTCTGTTAGGTCTTAAGGTCTGATGCCTTGCACTTTCCGTCCCATACAATGGTGCAGCCAGACGTTACCATGTTGCAGTTTCTGTCCCACAGAATGGTGCAGCCATGTCGTTGCCTGCATTGGCGAGTATTCATTATAAGGAGAGATTGGAGAAACGTGGTTTGTTTTCAAAGGAGCAGTAGAAGCTGTCAGACAACCTGATAGAACTATATAAGGCACTGAGAGACACAGGTAGAGTTTTTTTTCCCAGGGTAGAAGTGTCAAGTCCTAGAAAGGGTAGGTTTAAGGTGAGAAAGGGTAAAGTTTAAAGGAGATGTACAGGGAAAGAAAATTCTTTTACACAGAAAAAACACATGAGAAAAGCCCAGATGAAGGTAAATTTCTATAGCTGTACCGTGGAGATCATTCTAACTGGCTGGATCACCATTTGGTATGGGATGGGGTGGGTGGGTGGCTACTGCCCAGGATCGAAATAAGCTACAGAAAGTTGTAAACTCAGCCAGCTCCTTCAATGGCACAAACTTCACCAGAATCAAGGACACCCTCAAAAAGGCAGCATCCATCGTTAAGGAACCCCATCACCCAGGACATGTCCTCTTCTCATTAGGAGGAGGTACAAGATCGGGGAAGAGATGAAGAATATAGATAAGGGGAATGCATGCAGGAGAATGTGGGGAGATTTTATAAGGCGTGCTATATTATGATGGACACAGATAGGGTGAATGAATTCAGGCTTTTCCCCGTCAGGTTGGGTGAGACTAGAACTAGAGTTCATAGGGTGAGACTAGAACTAGAGTTCATAGGTTTAGGGCGAGAAGTGAAATACTTATTTATTTTTTTATTGAGATACAGTGGGGAACAAGCCCCCCCCCAGCCCTTTGAATTGTGCCGCCTGGAAATGCCCCGATTTAGTCCTAGCCTAATCACAGGACAACTTACAATGCCCGATTAATCTACCAACCAGTATGCCTTTGGACTGTAGGAGGAAACCAGAGCATCTGGAGGAAACCCAAGCAATCCCAATGAGAATGTACAAACTTCTTACAGTCAGCGGTGGGAATTGAACACAGGTCACCTAGTGTAAAGCGTTGTGCCTACCACTACGCTACGGTGCCCTAGATATATAGAAGGGGAAACTGGGGGGGATCTTTACTTATTCTGTTTGCGCTATTTATTTATACTGTATACAGTGGGTTCTGGTTAATGGGGATGTACTCGGATCATAGAACATAGAAACATAGAAAACCTACAGCACAATACAGGCCCTTCGGCCCACAATGCTATGCCGAACATGTACTTACATTTTGGCACAATTAAGCAGCTGCCCATTTTGCTTGCAAGTTTCATGGAAATAGTTAAAAAGGTATAACAAAGACATACTACTGTTTAACTGAGTAACAAATTGTGTATTTAAATGAAATACAGATCAAATTAGAACACTACCAAGGCCTGCACATACGATAAAATGGTGTATTAGTTCCTAATAGTTATTGACAGAGCATTTCATCCAGTGTACGTTGCTGTATTCTTTTGATTGACTAAAGTAAAGGCATCCGTTAGTCTTGCGAGGCTATGGATCTGCACCTGGAAAGTCTTCACTCTCCAGGGCGCAGGCCTGGGCAAGGTTGTATGGAAGACCAGCAGTTGCCCATGATGCAAGTCTCCCCTCTCCATGACACCAATGTTGTCCAAGGGAAGGGCAAAGGCCGATACAGCTTTGGTACCAGTGTCGTTGCAGAGCAATGTGTGGTTAAGTGCCTTGCTCAAGGACACAAGACATTGCCTCGGCTGGGGCTGAACTCACGACCTTCAGGTCGCTAGTCCAATGCCTTAGCCACTTGGCCACGTGCCCACGATTGACTGTAGATGAACAAAATCAGTGCAGGTAAAGGACTAACTTCGTACAATGCTCTCGATGATTGCATCCTCCAAATCTTTATTTTCATTGTAACATTCAAGATGATTGTCGATACCGTCAAATTCTTCATAATTCCTAACTTGTTGAAGTAGTGAAATCGTTTCATTTTCACTCCCGGGCATTCTTCTCCAAGCCCGAATGCTTAAAACCACAGTTAGTGAAACAGTTCAGAATTGTCTTGCTGTTTATTTCTCACCAACTATCAGTGACAAAAATCACTGGTTTTTGAATAGAAACGCATGCAACTGATGCTATTTAAAAATGCTCACTTTAAGCATGTAGTGTCTAATGGCCACACAAGTGTATTTGACGGACACTTGTTAGAAAATGTTTCACAACAGGCTCCTGTCCCAATGAAATGGCATGGGTCCCAATAAACAACGGGAATCCTTGCTATTTTCTTGATTAGTTTTTGTTTTTTAAGAATTGCTCCAAGTGAGTGGCTGCCTCATTTAACCGAAGGTCCAATTAAAAATCCATTGTATTTTTTAATTGTAATTTAGAGTGTATTTTATGTATTGCACTGTAGTGCTGCCATAAAACAACAAATTTCATGATGTATGTCAATGAGCAAAAACCTTATTCTGATTCTGATTCACTTTGAAGGTTGTGCAAGTGAGGAAGGATCTGCCAGTAGAAGTGATAGATCAAAGTTCAAAGTCAATTTATTTTCAAAGTACATATAATAGGCATCCGTTAGTCTCATGAGACCATGGATTTGCGCCTTGGAAGGTTTCCAGGGCGCAGGCCTGGGCAAGGTTGTATGGAAGACCAGCAGCTGCCCATGCTGCACATCTCCCATCTCCACGCCACTGATGTTGTCCAAGGGAAGGGCATTAGGACCCATACAGCTTGGAACCAGTGTCGTTGCAGAGCACTGTGTGGTTAAGTGCCTTGCTCAAGGACACAACACGCTGCCTCAGCCAAGGCGCGAACTAGCGACCTTCAGATCACTAGACGAACACCTTAACCACTTGGCCACGTGCCCACACAAAGTACATATATGTCACCATATACAACTGCGAGATTCATTTTCCTGCGGGCATACTCAACGAATCTATAACTATAATAGAATCAATGAAAGACTGTCAAACTAGGGTTGTCAACCAGAGTGCAAAAGACAACAAACTGTGCAAATGAAAAAAAAGAAACAATAATGTAAATCAATAAGCAATAAATATCAAGAATATGAGATGAAGAGTCCTTGGAAGTGAGCTGATTGGTTGTGGGAACACTTTCATGAAGTGGGTTCAATTGTAGCATTTAAGAGAAGCTTGGATAGGTTTAGATAAGTTTGGATAGATGGATGGGAGAGGAATGGACATCTATGGTCTGAATACGGGTAGATGGGACTAAGCAGAGGACCAGGCTGGTATGGACTCGCTGGGCTGATATACCTGTCTCTGTGCTATAATACTCGATTACTCTATAACCTCTACCAGAAATAATTGACATTATTTTACAGTTCCGACTGCCAGAACATGGGTGGAACGGTAGTGTAGTGGTGCGCATAATGCTATGACAGTGCGAGCAACCTGGGTTCATTCCCAGCGGCTGCCTGTGAGAAGTTTGTATGTTGTGTCTGTGGGTTTCATCTGGGTGCTCCATTTTCCTCCCACGTTCCAAAGACATACGGTATGAGTTGGTGTTTTGGTCTCATGGATGTAACTAGGTGGTGCGGGCCTGATGGGCCAGAAGTTCCCGTTACCATCAAAAATAGAACAGGGACAAGAGAGCAGTAAATTCTTCAGTCAAGACCACCAACAACACATATGTGCAATTACGAAGAAACCACTACAGCGCCTCTATGTCCTTAGGGGTTTGCGAAGAGTCGACATGGCATCTAAAACTTTCAACTAGCTTCCATAAATGTGTAGTGGAGAGTATATTGACTGGCTGCATCACCAACTGGTATGGAAATTCCAATGCCCTTGAATGGAAAATCATCTAAAAGTAGTGAATATGGCCCAGTCCATCACGGGTAAAACCCTGCCAGCCATTGACCACATGTATATGAAACGCAGTCACAGGAGAGCAGCATCCATCATCAGGGACCCTACCACCCAGAAATGTTCTCTTCTCACTGGAAGAAGGTACAGGAGCCTCAGGTCTCACAGTCCTACCCCTCAGTGACTATCCCTCGACCAGCAGGTGGAATACTTCACTCAGCTTCACTTGCCCCTTCATTGAAATGTTCCCACTAACAACGCACTCACTTTCAAAGACTCTTCATCTCATGTTCTTGATATTTATTACAGATTTATTTATAGTATTGTTTCTTCTTTCTGTATTTGCACAGTTTGTTGTCTTCTGCACCCTGGCTGAACACCCTAGTTGGGCGGTCTTTCATTGATTTTGTTATGGTTACCATTCTATAGATTTATTGAGTATGCCTGCAGGAAAATGAATCTCACAGTTGTATATTGTGACATATATTTACTCTGATAATAAATTTTACTTTGAACTTTGAACTCATGTGTTTCTAGCTCTGGTGGGAATAGTCACTTCATGTCTAAAAATATTCCCAAATCTGTGACACCGCATATTTCTCCTGTAAGTCCATGAGGGTTAGAAATTGTAAATAAAGCTGTTTAGTGCTGTGCATTTGTCAATGCTGGGTCTATACCAAGAGAGTTACTGCCAAATATCACCATTTATAACACTGATGAATGCATAGCATTGAATAGCTTTATTTAAGAGTATTGTAACAAATAACAGATGTCAGCACTCACGAGATCTAATCTAATTTCATCTACAGACATTCCTAATTCCAATTTTACTAACTTCAAAATGGAAAGAATTTCCAAACAGCTGCCTGCCGACATCCTTGGACTGGAGACCTCAGTGTCATACAAGATTCAAGATTGTTTAATGTCATTTCTTGTGCGCAAGTGTGAAGGAGAACAAAATAATTGTTACTCCGGATCTGATGCAGCACAAAGAAACACAAAAGACAAAGAACATAATAATAATAAAACACACAATAAATACATATTCTTAAGATAGCTTATATACATAGGTAGATTGTGCCCATAAAGTGATGCTGGGCTGTACATAAGGTGACTGATGGGAAATAATAAAGTAGTGGTGGAGTTAGTGCGTGGAGGTGTTGATCAGCCTTACTGCTTGGGGAAGGTAACTGTTTTTGAGTCTGGTACCCCTGGAGTGGATGCTATGTAGCCTCCTCCCTGATAGGAGTGGGCCAAACAGCCCATGAACAGGGTGGGTGGGATCCTTCAAGATGTTACTGCCCCTTTTCTGGCACCACTCTGTATATATGTCCTTGATGGTGAGTCGGCTATCATAATGGACGTTAGATACAGTACCACAGTCCTTGATTCTGGTTGAAAAAGAAGCTGGAACTGCACACTGCAATCTGGAGCAAACGATCCACACTGATATTGAGTGTGAGGCTGTTTTATTAAAAAAAATACATCCACCAAATCATGTCAAAATAACAAAATACTCCTGAGCATTACACACAAAATGCTGCCTGGCCTGCTGAGTTCCTCCAGCATTTTGTGTGTGTTGCACGGATTTCCAGCATTGGCAGATTCTCTCTTGTTTGTGGTTTGAAAATTCTCCTCACTCCCGATGCAGCAGTGGAATGAGTGAGCAGCTTCAATTTCCTGGGTGTCAACATCTCCGAAGCTCTACCCTGGGGCCAATATATTGATGCCATGACAAAGACGGCATTACAGTAGCTATATTTCATTCAGAGATTAATGAGATTTGATAAGTCACCAAAGGCTCGCAAATTTCTTCTGATGTACTGTGGAGAGCATGCTAACTGGTTGCATCACTGACTGGTATACGGGGACTATGGGGATCCGTCACTCTCTGGTATACGGGGACTGTGGGGATCGGTCACTCTCTGGTGTACAGGGACTGTGGGGATCGGTCACTGTCTGGTGTACAGGGACTGTGGGGATCGGTCACTGTCTGGTGTACAGGGACTGTGGGGATCGGTCACTCTCTGGTATATGGGGACTGTGGGGATCGGTCACTCTCTGGTATATGGGGACTGTGAGGATCGGTCACTCTCTGGTATATGGGGACTGTGGGGATCGGTCACTCTCTGGTATATGGGGACTGTGAGGATCGGTCACTGTCTGGTATACGGGGACCATGGGGATCGGTCGCCCTCCGGTCTACAGCGAATGCTGCTGAGGATCAGAAAGAGCTACAGAGGGTTGGAAACTCAACCATCTCCATCATGGCACCTGCCTCTCCACCATCGAGGACATCTTGAAAGCTGAGTTGGAATGAGGGGGAGGAAAGAAAGCAGAGCTTATAGATAAGGCTGAGTAACAGAGAAAGGAAGCCATAATGGTTATGTTGATGGGGTGAGATGTGGAGAAAAGGGAGGAGATTCCTGTGGATCATGAGATAACCTGGACCATTTGGGCTGAATAGACTGTTCCTGGCTGTGCTCTCCCACAGCTTGTACTTCACACTTCTGATAAGATTATCTTCATTTGCCACATGTACTATACATCGAAACATACAGTGAAATATGTTATTTGCATCACAATCTGAGGAATGAAAGGGTTACCGTATGAGGAACGTCTGGCAGCTCTTGGACTGCATTCCCTGGAGTTCAGGAGAATGAGGGGGGATCTCATAGAAACATTCTGAATGTTAAAAGTCCTGAACAGATTAGATATGGCAAAGTTATTTCCCATGGTAGGGGACTCTAGGACAAGAGGGCACAACTTTAGGATTGAAGGATGTCCTTTTAGAACTGAGATGTAGAGAAATTTCTTTAGTCAGAGGGTGGTAAATCTGTGGAATTTGTTGTCATGAGTGGCTGTGGAGGCCAAGTCATTGGGTGCATTTAAGGCAGAGATAGATAGGTTCTTGATTAGCCAGGGCATCAAAGGGTATGGGGTGAAAGCAGGGGAGTGGGAATGACTGGAAGAATTGGATCAGCCCATGATTGAATGACAGAGCAGACTCGATGGGCCAAATGGCCTACTTCTGCTCCTATATCTTATGGTCTTACGATGTGCTGGGGACAGCCCACAAGTGTCGTCATGCTTCCAGCACCAACACAGCACACTCATGGTTGTGTATTTAATATTTCAGTAACATTTGAGTAAATTTGTACATATGCTGTTGATTATGCATTCCTGTTTGTTTAAAATAATTCAATATGTGTTATATGTAAAAATACATTAATTGCATACATCATCATGCTGCCCATGTGATATGTGCACACTTTGCTTTAAGTAAACTCAAAGTTATACTGCATTTTGGACTCCCGTGTCTTTGTTTGAAGTTGTTTAATGTTTTGAAGTTACAAAACATAACACCCACAACTTAGTAACCCTAACCCGTAAGTCTTTGGAACATGAGAGGAAACGAGAGCTTCTGGAGAAACCCACGTGGTCATGGGGAGAACATATAAATCGATTGCCAGCGCTGTAAAGCATCACGTTAATCGTACATTACCATGCCACCCCATCGTTTACAGCATCTGGGATATGGTGCCTTTGTTTGTTATAAGTGACGTGGGAAAGCTCTTTGCCTGATGCTGTACACATTGCACAGACTAAAACTCGATTATCTGACAGTGACATTCCTCACAATGATAAGCCATTGTCATAATGACAAAAGGAAAAGAAAAATTTGCCATTGAGAATCAACTCATAACTTCTCATTTCAGGACACTTTGGCTAGACACCCACAGATTTAAAAATATAGTTTCTCACAAGAATCATCCTTAAAAGCTATGACAGTATGACATTGAGCATAATTTCAGATTCTGTCTGAGTACTGCACCATTAGCTAATTACAGCGGCTGAGCTAAATGTACAGTGGCAGACACACACGTCAGCTTGAAGCTCTAATTCAATTAGTATTCTGACATGTTTAAACTCTTAAATATTAACAGTACTGGAGAAAGATCTGTAGCTCCAGCAGAGCATGACATTGTGAATAAAAATGAACTGCTTTTGGCTTCCGGAGAATGATAGTCCTCAGTTATACAGTAGTGTTGGCAGGAGGAGACGAGTTGCTTTCCCTCCTCAAAGGCCTCAGGCACGTCTGGGCTGATGTGTGACTTGTTTAAGAGCTACCTTGATACACCCTGACTGTCCTTCACTGATAGGAATAAAATGTGTGGACTGTTTTCCCATGTTAAAGGTACTTTGCTAATTTAGTTCAAGTTTCTTGCCATCTGACTGGACATATCTACAAGCAAATGAAACAGTGTTGCTCCGGACCTTCGTGCACCCACAGTACACATATCACAAACAGCACAAAATATTACCACAACTATGTAAGTTAATAAAATATCATTCAAAATGCATGTGAAGAGTGCAGCACAGGTAAAGACTAAACAGTAAACAGCTGGCTGTCCTAGTGACGAGACCTCAGTGGTGGCAGGGTATTCATTAGTCTCACAGCCTGGGGGAAGAAGCTGTTACCCAGTCTGGCAGTCCTCGTCCTGATGCCCCTGTACCTCCTTCCCGATGGCTGTGGGTCAAAGAGATTGTGGGGTGGGTGGTAGGGATCCTCAAAAATGCTTCCGACTGTTCATGTACAAATGTCACAAATAGCGGAGAGGGAGACCCTGAGGAACTTCTTGGTGATTTTCACTGTTCTCTGTAGCGCCTTGTGGGGCGAAGACTTGCAGCTTCCATACCACACAATGCTGCAGCCAGACAGGACACTCTTGAAGGCATTATAGGGTCATAGATTAATAGAGCACATCTGCGCAGGAACAGGCCCTTCAGCCCATCTAGTCTATGCTGAACCATTATGCTGTCTAGTCCCATCGACCCATGCCTGGACCATAGACATCCAAAACCTCCCATCCAAAGTTCTTTCAACAAGGTGGTGGTGAATCTGTGGAATTTGTTGTGGAGGCCAAAACATTGAGTGTATTTAAAGCAGAGGTTGATAGGTTCTTGATTAGTCAGGGCGTCAAAGGTTATGGGAAGAAGGCAGGAGAATGAGGGTTGAGAGGAAAAATAAATCAGCCATGATGGAATGGTGGAGCAGGATCGGTGGTCTGAGAGGCCTAATTCTGCTCCTGTGTCTTATGGTCTCATAATCTAAGTTTTGCAATCGAACTCTCATCCACCAATTCCGCTGGCAGCTCATTCCACAATCGCACCATCCTCTGAGTGAAGACATTCCCCCTCAGTTTCCACTTAAGTACTTCATCTTTCACCCCTAACCTATGACTTCTAGCTGTTGTCTCACCCAACATGAGTGGATAAAGCCTGCTTGCGTTTACCCTATCCATACCCCTCATGATCTTGTTAATTATGATTCCCTCTCCCTCATTACCCTATGCCCTGGGCAATAAAGTCCTAACCTATATATCCTTTTCCTATATCTCAAGTCCTCAAGTCGTGGCAACATCCTTGTAAATTTCCTCTGTACTCTATCAATCTTATTTACATCTTTGCTGAGGGTAGGATACCAGAACTGAACACAATACTCCAAATTAGACTTCACCAATGTCTTCAACATAATCTCAACATAACGTCTCAACTCCTGTTCGAAATATATAGATTTATGAAGGCCGACGTGCCAAAATCTTTCTTTACAACTCTCTCTCAGCTGTGACACCACCTTCAAGGAATTATGAATCAGTATTCCCAGATCCCTCTGTTCTACTGCACTCCTCAATGCCCTAACGCTCACTGTGTCAGACATTCCAAAGAAGATGTACTCAATCCCAAGGAATATTCCAAGTTCAAAGCAAATTTATTATCAAAATACATACAGTATATATCACCATATATAACTCTGAGATTCATTTTCTTGCAGGCTTTCACAGTAACTACAATGAAACACAATAGAGTCAATGAAAAACTATACACAACCAAGACAGACAAACAACCAATGAGCAAAAGACAACCAACTGTGCAAATACAAAAACAGAAAGAATAAGGAAATAAGTAATAAATATTGAGAACATGAGATGAAATGGCCTTCATGGAATTCATAGGTGTGGAGCCCATTTAGTGTTGGGGTGAGTGAAGTTGTCCCCTCTGGTTCAAGATCCTAATGGTTGAGGGGTAATAACTTTTTTCTGAACCTGAGTGGTGTGGGATCTGAGGCTCCTGTACCTTCTTCCTCATGGCAGCAGCAAGAGAGAGCATTGATGAAGATCTTCAAGCCAACATCAAAGGGTCTTTCCAGCATACTGATGGATCTGAAATGTGGACTGAAAGTGGCTTTCCCCCTGATGTGCACGAGGCATCATTCTCTGCAAGTAGCATCAGAAGAACAAGATGGCAAAAGTCGAAAGATGATACTTCGTACAGTTGGCAAGCTAGCGCTGATTGGACAATTCTTGCAGGTGTCATCACGAGTCCAATCTCTAACTATCCCACGCTGTTCTCTTATTGATCAGTTAATACATCCAATCACATGGTAATTAGAAAACAAATGGACACTCCAACATCCGCCTGAACAGTTGTTTAAAAAAAGATGAAAATTAACTTTATTTGTCACATATACATTGAAACATTTAAATATACTATGAAATAACAAATATGAGAAAATCTGCAGATGCTGGAAATCCAAACAACACACACAAAATGCTGGAGGAACTCAGCAGGTCAGGCAGCATCTATGGAAAAAAGTACAGTGAACGTTTCAGGCCGAGACCCTTCAGCAGTCCTGTGTGTGATACTGTGAAACATGTCATTTAGTTCAAAGCCAACAGTCTGAGGATGAGTTGGGCAGACCCCAAGTGTCAACATGCTTCTGATAGAAACATAGAAAACCTACAGCTCAATACAGGCCCTTCGGCCCACAAAGCTGTACTGAACATGTCTTTACTTGAGAAATTACAGTACCTAGGGTTACCCGCAGCCCTCTATTTTTCTGAGCTCCATATACCTGTCCAGGAGTCTCTTAAAAGACCCTATCATATCCGCCTCCACCACTGTCGCTGGCAGCCCATTCCATGCACTCACCACTCTCTGTGTTAAAAATGTACTCCTGACATCTCCTCTGTACCTACTTCCAAGCACCTTAAATCTGTGCCCTCTCGTGCTAGCCATTTCAGCCCTGGGAAAAAACCTCTGGCTATTGTCATGTGTGACACCAAGCAGAGCTACCGGACAGATGATGCTAATGAAAGAAATAACAGAAGACAATGGAGAAACATTCAAAATGCTAATAAGAGAGAAGCAAGAGATTAACACGAAAGAAACACAATTCAGATATTGGCGTCTGCGACAGGCTGTTTGCTTTGAACCTAAACTGTTTGAAGTTTGATGGACAGGTGATACCCCAGTAGGGGGATAAAAAGAGCAGGTTTGCTAAGGCACAGGACACCCCACGAGACCCTGGAAAGAACAGTGTGCCCCCACAAGTTGGTGGAGTTTGGAGGGACAGTTCACGGGAATCGGTCAGAGGCTCACAGGGTGTAAAGGTACGATCGGTGGGAACCTGGTGTGTGTCCGTCCTTGCCTGGATGCTGGGTTCACGACGGAAGAACAATTGCATCCGGAACAGAGGGGTCACAGTCGGTGACCACGGCTGGATCAGAAACCATCGAAAGGTTTGCCCGAGACCAACTGCATCTCTCACTCTCTCTCTCTCCAATGGTAAAACAACAGCGATTACTTCGAACTGCACTAGACTGAACTGAACTCTGCTTCACTTAAGACTGATCATTTTACCCCTAGACTGCGATAGAACTTGGTTGATTCCTATTACCCTATTTCTGTGTATATATGTGTATTATTATTGCTAACCTGTTACATTTATATCCTTGCGATTAGTGTACTGTATTACTTATTTCTTTAATAAAACTTAACTAGTTCCTAGTAATCACAGACTCCAACGAGCGTTCCATTTCTGCTGGTTTGGTAACACAGTTACGGGGTACGTAACACTATCCACACGATTAATGCCTCTCATGATCTTATACACCTCTATCAGGTCACCTCTCATCCTCCGTCGCTCCAAGGAGAAAAGGCCGAGTTCACTCAACCTGTTTTCATAAGGCATGCTCCCCAATCCAGGCAACTTCCTTGTAAATCTCCTCCGCACCCTTTCTATGGTTTCCACATTCTTCCTATAGTGAGGCAACCAGAACTGATGGTAATATAACATCCCACAACATACTAAACCTAACCGGTACATCTTTGTAATGTAGAGGGGAATCAGATCACCTGGAGGAAACCCACAGAGTCACAGGGAGAACAGACAGTGATTAAAACTGATTCCCAATTGCTGGCACAAAAAGCGAAACACTAGCTCCTATGCTACCATGTTGAAACTGACCCCTTCACTCCACCCTCACGTACCAAAATTTTAATATTTGTAAGGAACTCAGATCTGTTTTTTGAGAAAGAAGCATATCTTTTCTCTGTAAGGGCTTGAGTAGATTACAGTAATGTGATTAAAGACAAATCTAGAGAGTTGGTTCCCCCTGATCAGTCAATAAGAAGCTGTACTCAGTCTCTATTTTTTCCAGCTATAAAGGTGGGGCTGAGATAGTCAGCCTGGTGGTGAAGTGCACTGGGGTGGTCCTGTGTTACTTTGCTGGGTGATGGGACTTTGTGAGACTCAGACTGAGAATCGGAATCAGGGTTATTATCACTGGCAAATGTGAAACTCATTGCTTTGCAGCAGCAGTATGGTGCAAGACCTAGTATATGCTATAAATCGTAATAAGAAATACATTAAAAATTAAATAAGTTGTGCAATAAGTGAGCAAATGGTGAGGTAGTGTTCATGGACCATTCAGAATTCTGATGGCGGAGGGGAAGGAGCTTTGAGGAGAGGTCTCTGAGTTCATTGTCTTGATGCCCTAAATCTTCTTCAGATATGTTGATGACACCTTCGTAGTGTGGCCTCATGGACTCCAGGCACTCCAACGTTCCACCATCATCTGAACGGTAGGCATCCAAACATTCAATTTACGATGGAGATGGAGAAGAATGATTGCCTCCCGTTCCTGAACATTCTAATACAATGGAAACTGGATGGTAGCCTCAGAAATGGCGTCGATCGGAAACCCACTCACAAGGACTTATGCTGTACCACAGCCACCATCACGCCTCGCAATGTAGAACGGTTCTTTCTACTTAGATTAACCGTGTGAAAACCATTTCGGACCATGAGAGTCTCCCGAGGAAATAAGGTGATGACGCGTGGTGTTGCTGCTCTCACTGCTACAGTCAGAAGTTCCCACATGTTTCAAAATACCAGTGCCCAAGAAGAGACGTGTGAGCTGCCTTAATGACTATCATCCAGTCACACTCACACCTATGGTGATGCAATGCTTTGAGAGGTTGATCATAGTCCCGCAATCTGCCACTATTGGAAACATCCTCTCATGTTAATAAGGCTTTTCAATATTCGATAGGCTTCAATGAGATCTCCCCAGCCCCCCCGCTGCCATTGTTCTGAACTCCAGTGAGTAAAGGCCCAGAGCCATCAAACACTTCTCATACATTAACCCTTTCATTCCCAGGATCATTCTCATGAACCCCCTCTGGACCCTCTCCAACATCAACACATCCCCTCTTAGACAAGGGGCCCAAAACTGCTCACAATGCTCCAAATGTACACCTAAACAATGCCTCAGCAAGCCACGTGGAGACCATAAGTCGGGGACATGGAGCCCATGGTTGTTATTACTGAAGTTCCACCACCAGGCTCAAGGCCAGCTTCTCAGAATCAGAATCAGAATCAGGTTTACTATCACCAGCATGTGACGTGAAATTTGTTAACTTTGCAGCAGCAGTTCTATGCAATACATAATATAGCAGAGAAAGAGAAAAATAATAATAAGTAAAATAAAACATAATAAATAAATCAGTAAATCAATTACATATATTCTCTCCTATTGAATGGACTATTGAAATGGACCTCTATTGAAACTGTTGAATGGATCTCTTATACAATAAGACTGTTGAACAAACCATCGACTTCATCATGGCCTTTGCACCTTGTCCACCTGCACTGCACTCTCAGTCTATACCTTTTAAAAACGCAAACACGAGGAAATCTGCAGATGCTGGAACTTCAAGCAACACGCATAAAAGTTATTGGTGAATGCAGCAGGCCAGGCAGCATCTATAGGAAGAGGTACAGTCGACGTTTTGGGCCGAGACCCTTCGTCAGGACTAACTGAAAGTTCCAGCTCTTGGCTCTATCCCTCCCCCTCCTGTCTTCTCCGATCATTTTGGATCTCCCCCTCCCCCTCCCACTTTCAAATCTCTTACTAGCTCTTCCTTCAATCAGTCCTGACGAAGGGTCTCGGCCCGAAACGTCGACTGTACCTCTTCCTAGAGATGCTGCCTGGCCTGCTGCGTTCACCAGCAACTTTGATGTGTGTTGCTCCATCTACACCTGCTGGCTTTAGTCCCTGTATCCTTTGTTGCCATGTTACACTGCAGAAGCAGAAAATTAAAGGGCTTCCTGAAGAACTTCACACCATTTACTCATGGGATTTATCACAGCAAGCATGGAGACACTCAATTAAGTCTCCATCTTGTTATTATAGTCCTTAAAAATATTTTTGTTAAATGAGTGACTGATCTTTAGCAAGATTTCAGATGAGTGAAATCAGGAGTGACTCAGAGATCGGGATAAATGATTTATGTTTCAGTCGGGAAAAAACATTACGTCAATACTTACCAACTGGCTATTAGAAGGTATTAACAAGTCAATCCCTTCTGAACCACCATTTCATTGAAGGATTAGTCATAGACACTGCAGTGCTAAGCCAGACTAACTCAGATAGAGTATTCACCTCCACAGATTTATTACTTCTAAAATTTTGAAACTGCTATACAACCAAAAAATAAATTTGAAGTGTAAATGCTGTAATGTGGACACTTAGTTTGTGCAATGAAAGCTTCCACAGTCAGTAATGTGATTATTTATTTATTTACTTACTAAGATACAGAATGGAATAGGTGCTTCTGAAATTGAAATTGAAATATTGAAATATCTGTATTGTCATTGCATAGTACAATTTGTCATGCACCAATACAGCGAAAATGAGTTTGCAACTCTCATACTCAACGCTATAAAGCAGGGGTCCCCAACCTTTTTTGCACCGCAGACCAGTTTAATATTGACAATATTCTTGCAGACCGGCTGACTGGGGTGGGGGGGCGGTGTTCAAGTAGGGTTAAACTCCCTCAACATGTCTCTTACAGTTAGGGAGCCAACTTTCTCACTCCCAAATAAGGGACAAAAGTAGCGGTCAAATCCCGGGACCCTTTACCCCAGGAAAGACTACTATGACCATGAAGCCTAGCGCGGGCACCTGTGTGCGCATGCGTGATGTGTGCATTCACGTACGGGCCAATTTCTTTCCCCCCACAAATCGGTTCTGCTTTCATCTTCCTGACTATACTGTATATACATTATTTCTACTTTATATAGGCTGTGTATTTACCATATCATTCCTGCTTTTACTATATGTTAGTGTTGTTTATTTTCGGTTTTATGTGTTATTTGGTATGATTTGTTAGGTTATTTTTTGGGTCTGGGAACGCTCAAAAATTTTTCCCATATAAGTTAATGGTAACTGCTTCTTCACTTCACGCCATTTCAGCACGAAAGGTTTCATAGGAACGCTCTACCTTAGCGGGGGAAATATTGGACAAACCAATTTAGCCCAATATCCGGGATATCCCGGCAAATACGTGACAGTTGGCAACCCTATGTTCAAGTTCAACAGTGTGTGACAGGGAATGAGGAAAGGTGCAGCTGACTCATATGGTTTCCTCGCGGCCCGGTAGCACATGCTCTGTGGCCTGGTAGCGGTCCGTGGCACTGTGGTTGGGGTCCGCTGGGATAAAACAACAAATAAAATAAATAAACAATAAATCAATCAAGTAACCAGCCAGTACAAGCAATGTCCAGCAGTACAAAAGGGCAACTCAGATACATGACAGCCATAAAACCAATATTAAAGTAGCAATATGACAATTTATGGATGATGGATTTCCGGTCCTTTGACCCGCACTGCCCTACAGCCCTCAGTTTAACCCTAGCCTAATCATGGGACAATTTACAATGGCCATTTAAACTAATAACTGCTACACCTTGGGACCGTGGGAGGAAACTGGAGCACTGGGAGGAAACCCATGGGGAGGACGTACAAACTCCTTACAGATGACACCCAGAATTGGACTCTGAACTCTGACTTCCTAAGCTGTAATGGTGTCTACCACTACCATGGTGCCTAGCTTATTTCATCACAGAGTGGTACGGCAAATTCCCTGTCTGGAGCTGCAAAAACACAGCAGAACATTGAGAATAAATCAGTACATCATGAAAGCCAGCCTCTCCTCCATCGAATCTGTATACACTTCTCGATGCCTCCGTAAAGCAACCAGCGTAATCATAGACCCTGGACGTCCTTTATTCTAGCTCAGCCCATCACAGTCAAAGTCTCCCCACCCACCATTGAGCACATCTACATGGAGTGCTGCCACAAGACTGCAGCATCCATCATCAAGACTCCAACCATCCAGTCCAGGCTCCCTTCTTGCTACTAACATTAGGTCCCATACACCAGGTTCAAGAAAAGTCATTACCTCAAGATCATCAGGCTCCTGAACCAGAGTGGACAACTTCACTCACCTCAACACTAACTGATTCCACAACCTATGGACTTGCTCTCAAAGACTCTACAATTCTTGTGTTCAGTATGTACCATATGCACGTACAGTATCTATTTCTTTATCTGTTTATTTATTCATTACTTATTTATCTCTCCTACTTATTGATTTATCTACCTATTTATTTATTTATTTATTATTTATTTATTTTTGCAGGATTTGTCTTCTTTTGCACATTGATTGTCAGTCTCTGTTGATGAAAAGCTTTTAATAAATTCTATTTTATTTCTTTATTTTCCTGTAAATTCCTGCAAGAAAATGAATCTCAGGGTCATACAGTATATGGTGACATTGAGAAGTACAGCACAGAAACAGGCCCTTCAGCCCATCTAGCTCATACTGAAACCATTGAAACTGTCTACTTCCATCAACCTGCACTGGGACCATAGTCCTTCATATCGCTAATATCCGTGTACCTATCCAAACTGCTCATAAATGTTGAAATCGAGCTTGCATGGACCACTTGTGCTGGCAGCTCATTTCACACTCTCACAACCCTCCGAGTGAAGAAGTTTCCCCTCATGTTCCCCTCAAACTTCTCACCTTTCACCCTTAAGCCATGACCTCTGGTTGTAGTCCCAACTGCCCTCTGAGGCAAAAGCCTGCTTGCATTTACCCTCATAACTTTGTATACCTCTATCAAGTCTCCTCTCAATCTTCTATATTCTAATGAATACAGTCCCAACTTATTCAATCTTTCCTGATAACACAGGGTCTCTAAACCCAGCAACATCCTTGTACGTTTTCTCGGCATTCTTTCAACCTTGTTTACATCTTTTCTGTAGGTAGATGACCAAAACTGCAAACAATATTCTAAATTCAGCCTCACCAATGTCTTATACAACCTCAACATATCCCATCTTCTGTACTCAGTACATTGATTTATTAAGGCCAATGTGCCAAAAACTTTCTTTACGACCCTATCTACCTGTGATACTAGTTTCAACAGATTATATACCTGTATTCCCAGATCCGTTTGTTCTACCACACCACTATTCACTGTGTAAGGCCTACCCCGGTTGGTCCTACCATGGTGCAAAACCTTACACTTGTCTGCATTAAATTCCAACTGCCATTCTTCATCCCATTTTTTTCAGCTGATGCAGATCCCTCTGTAAGCCATGAACGCCTTCCTCACTGTCCACTACATCTCCAGTGTTGGTGTTATCTGCAAGCTTACTGATCCAGTTAACCACGTTATCATCCAGATCATTGATATAGATGACAGACAACAATGGACCCAATACCAGTCTCAGCAGCACACCACTAGTCATAGGCTGCCAGTAGGAGAGGCAACCCTCTACTACCACTCTCTGATTTCTTCCACTTGCTGAATTCCTCCAGCATTTTGTGCGTGTGTTTCTCTGGGTTTCCAGCAACTGCAGAATCTCTTGTGGTTTCAAAAATACCTTCATTTTGATTAACACTCCCCGTTATAAATGCGTGCATCAGAATTAGCTTCAGTAAAACTTTCTTGAATTAGCACAGTGAGCCACCATGAACTCATTGTGTAAAAGCCTGCAGGAATTATAATCATTCCGTAGTCGCTTATCTTGCAGTTCATATCTGCTTACGGCTGCAGAATGCCAAAGTACCAATACATTTTAACTTAATTTTGGCCTATGTTATGCAATGGTAGGATCTATGCATTCTATTTAAAGGAACAAGAGCTAGTTTAATAATCAGAGCAGGAATTTAACGGAGAGCTGGGGTTAATCCTTGTCTGTGTCTAGATCGTGTGTGTGTGTGTGTGTGTGTGTGTGTGTGTGTGTGTGTGTGTATTGTGTGTTTAAGAGAGAGAGAGAGAGGGAGAGAGGGAGCTATGTCTAGGCTATAGAATTTCTCAGTGACTTTCTATGAACACTCTGGTATCTGTAATTTCCACTTCGGTGTTGCTTCTTCCAGTACAAGGGTGAAGGTAGGCAATATTGATTAGATGGCAACCTTGTCAGCTTTATGATTAATATCCAACCTTTGAGATATATGCTTCCACGTTAACTATTGTGAAACAAGACCTGCATATCTGTCGTATTTATATTTCTTTCAAGAAGATGCAATAAAGTCCTGTTGCAATAAACACAGTGATTTTCTAGCCCAGTTTTCTATCAGCAGCCAATTTACTAAGAGTAACATCTAAGAATTTACTAAGATGGGGATTAGAACAGGAGCAGGCCAATTGGCCTTTCGAGCCTGTCCTGCTCTTCAATAGGATCAGGGCTGATCTGATTTATACCTTGTAAGTCCTCACTCCTCATCACAAGAGATTCTGCAGATGCTGGAAATCCAAGGCAACGCACACAAAATACTGGAGGAACTCAGCCTGTCAGGCAGCATCTACGGAGGGGAATATACAGTCGACATCCTTCATCAGGACTAGAAAGGAATGGGGAAGAAGCCAGAATAAGAAGGTGGGGGGGGGGGGTGAAGGAGTACGAGCCAGAAAGTGATAGGTGAAGCCAGTTGGGTGGGGGACGGGGATGAAGTAAGAAGCTGGCAGGTGATAGGTGGAAAAAGTAAAGGGCTGGAGAAGAAGGAATCTGATAGAAGAGGAAAGTGGACCATGGGAAAAAGGGAAGGAGGAGGGACACCAGGGGGAGGTGATAGGCAGGTGGGGAGAACAGGTTTGAGGTCAGAGTGGAGATTCCTCCCCAGTAACCCATCACCCACTTGTTCATCAATAATCAAGGCCTAATGGCCAGTACCTGGATCTGCAAGTCTGCTGGGTAGGCTGAAGGCCCAAAGTTTGCAAGTCTGGAGACTTGATGCCTAGGGAGAAAGAAAGGGGGAGGGGAGCCTACCTCCCTTTCATACCCCATCCCTTATTTATTTATTATTATTATTTTTTTTTTCTGTCTTTTTTTTCTCCCTCTGTCCCTGTCAGTATAACTCTTTGCCCATCCTTTGGGTTCTCCTCCCCCTTTCTTTCTCCCTAGGCCTCCCGTTCCGTGATCCTCTCCTGTCTCCAGCCTCGTATCCCTTTTGCCAACCAACCTCCCAGCTCTTAGCTCCATCCCTCCCCCTCCTGTCTTCTCCTATCATGTTGGATCTCCCCTTCCCCCTCCCACTTTCAAATCTCTTACTATCTCTTTTATCAGTTAGTCCTGACGAAGGGTCTTGGCCCGAAACATTGACCGTACCTCTTCCTATAGATGCTGCCTGGCCTGCTGCGTTCCACCAGCATTTTGTGTGTATTGCTTGAATTTCCAGCATCTGCAGATTTCCTTGTGTTTGCGTTATTACTTCTCTTAATTTTTTGATGCCCTAACTAATCAAGAACCTATCATCTTACGCTTTAAATATACCCAATAACTGGGCCTCGACAGCCGTTCATAGCAATGAATTCCATAGATTCCTCACTCTCTGGCTAAAGAAATTTCTCCTCATCTCTGTTCACACAAGTCCCAAACCAACAGTGCTGTAGGAGCACCTTCACCAGAGGGGAAGCAGTGGTTGAATGAAACATTTCACCACCACTTTCTCAAGGGCAAATGGAGATGGGCAATAAATACTGCTCTTGTCAGTGACACCCATATCCTGAACGACAAAGAGATCACAAAAACTGAGGCGGTGAATCTTGAAATTGATGCATAATTTATCAGGGAACTATGTTCTTGTGCCAGATATGTTTACATCAGAGTTGTGTCATAACTCAATTGACCTCTGGTTTGTCAGAACTTTTAACACTCACAGAAATAGGGACAAAAAAGTTTTCTCATTAAGCACGAGAAAAAAATAAAACAATTAATAAAAGTCTTGTCAGATTCAATGAAGAGGTGTTCTTCACAGATCTTGACCCTGCACAGAACCACAAATCTTTCTTTGTCACGTGAATTCTTTGTTCTAACCTCTGTGTTTTCTGAACAAACCATGCCTCCACAGTGACAAGGTTTGGCTTGTGGAGGCTGTGTTTCTCCACATTTGGACAATATTATGATTTTCAGCTTGTTGAAGCCTTCCTCGGCAGTACTTAGATGCATGTGATCTTTCATTTTCTATAGACAAACAGATCACATAAAAATGACCAAAGAAAAATGAAAAATATCATCTTATTTTATTTAATTAGAGATACAGATATTAGGGATTCATACATTTTTCAGAGATATTAACAGGCCCTTCCAGCCCAACAACACCCATGTGACCAATTAACCTACTAATCTGTATGTCTTTGGAATGTGGGAGGAACCCGGGGCACCCGGAGGAAACCCACGCATTCACGGGAGAACGTACAAACTCCTTACAGAGAGTGGCCGGAATTGAACTGGGGTCACTGGAGTTGTAATAGCATTATGCTCACCAATATTATTAATCCGAGGAGGGGGATCTTCTCTTCTGCGAACAATTACGAATGCTTTAATAATAGAGGTAATTTTGTTAGAATGTTCACAAAAAGTGAAAGATAAATAGGAATACACTTGGCCCTCTGCCTACCCTCACTGTGTGTGTTGTGAGCAAGGTGCAAGGAGGATTCAAGGTTTATTTAGGGAAGTTCTGAAAGTGGGAAAATTCATATGGCGTGCTCATGTAGATTCCCTCCAGATGCTCCGGTTTCCTCCCACAGTCAATAGAGGTACCGGTTAGTAGATTGTAAGCTAACCTGTGACTAGGCCAGTGTTAAATAGACGGGATACCGGGCGGTGTGGCCCCCTGAGCCAGAGGGGCCTAGTCCACGCTGTATCTCTAAATAAATAAAGATGGCACCACTTTCAAGCTTTGCACTACCCTGACCTTGTTTTAGAGGATTGTGGTTGAGGTTTGTTACTCTGATCCTTGCCTGCAAGAAGGATTTATTGCTGTTGGAGTTTCAGAGTTCCCTACTGAACCCACAGCCACAAATCAGCGGCTCTTTGAGTGTGGGGGGAGCTCCAATTGTCCAATGCCTTTTCCTAACTGAGTGGTGGCACACCAGCCAGAAATGTGTCTGTGGGCAAATATAAGCCGACACTTTATCATAGCGATTAGCGTTTACGCTAGTACGGTGCCAGCAAGCCAGGCTCAATTCTGGCACTGCCGTAAGCAGTTTGTGCTTTCTCCCCGTGAACCGCATTGGGCAGTGCAGCTCGTTGGGTTTGAATGACCTGTTCCCTGATGTATCTCTAAATAACAAATAAATAAACAGATACATAAATAAATGGACAGATAAATAAATAAATAAATTTAATTGTAATCATCTTTCAGAATGATATACTTTAATCTCATATTGCAATTAAATTTTGGGTCTTACAGAGGAACCAGTTCCCATGATTCAGGTGGACCTCAGTGAACAGGGGGAGATTGTAGTTACCCAATAAATATTTTGCAACTGCAGGACATTAAAAGTGATGCAGACTAGTTGGGCCAAATGGCTCAATTCTGCTCCGATGTCTTATGGTCTAAAACTTAAGGATCTGCTACACATATTAACATGAATTCCAACCGTAACATGAGCTTATTGGAAGTACTTTTAAATTGCATTTCAACACTGTAATCTTAAATCAGCCAGCTAATTAAAGTAACTTTCTTCAACAGCTTCAGCTGTTTCTTCACACATTTGATTTATATCTAAATAAAGCACTTGACACACCATTTAAGTGTAATTTTATCTCAGATTTGAACTATTGATTATTTTTACCTTTTGAGTGTTTAAAGAATTATGTTTTGACTTTCTATTTCTGTGGAAAATTCCTCATCCTAATTATCTAATCTCATCTCTTTGTGAAGAACAGCTGATTCAGCTAGTTTCTTATAAATTAACTGTGGTTCATTTTTCAAAGTTCAAAGTTCAAACTAAATTAATTATCAAAGTACACATATATTAATATATACTACCTTCAGATTAATTTTCTTGCAGGCATTTACAGGAATTTATGGAAAATGACACATGAACAGTCAAAGAGTGACAAACAACCAATGTGCAAAAGAAGACAAACTCTGCAAATAAAAAATAGTATTGAGAATATGAGTTGTAAATATTCTTTGAAAGTGTGTCTGTAGGTCATAGAATCAATTTTGAATGTGGTAATTGAATTTATCCATGCAACTCAGGAGCCTGATAGTTGTAGGGTAATAACTGTTCCTGAACCTGGTGGTGTAGGACCTAAAGCCCCTGTATCTCCTTCCCAAAGGCAGCAGTGAGAAGACAGCATGGCCTGGATGGAGACGGTCCTTGATGATGGATGATACTTTCTTGCGCAGCATCCTTTGTAGATGTGCTCAACGGTGGGGGTGGCTTTGCCTGTGACAGACTGGGCCGAATCCACCAATATCTGTGGCCTTTTCTGTTCGTGGGCTTTGGTGTTTCCATACCAGGCGGTGATGCAGCCAGTTAGGATAATCTCCACTATACATCTATAAAAGTTTGTCAGCATTTTTGGTGACATTCCAAGTCTACACAAAAAATTAGAGAAATTAGAGGCATCTGGGACTGCCTCCTTTTCCTTCTTATTCAGACGGAAACAGTTAGCCATAACATGACCAGATTTCCTACAATAGTGACAAATAGGACCAAAATATTTTTCATTCACTTGCTTCCCTTCATCCCTACCTTTTTCACTAGTTCCCGATTTAATTTCTGGTTTACCCTGACTATCAACACTACTGTTTTGGAAAGTTTTATTCGGAGTAAACTTACCCTTGTGGGTTAGAGCAAACTCGTCTGTTAATTTAGCAGACTTTTGCAATGTGGCAGTGTCCTTCTCATCCAAATATGCCTTTATGTCATTAGGGTCGCACCTTTTAAATTCCTCAATTAAAACCAACTCTTTCAAGTTGTCGTAACCTCCATTCACACTTTTAGATGTGCAGCATCGCTCAAAACACAGAGATTTGTCATAGGCAAATTCCACATAAGTCTGGTTCACAGATTTCTAAATCTTTGTCTATAAGCTTCCGGAACCAATTCATAAGCTTTAAGTATAACCTGCTTCACAGTATCATAATCAGCTGCCTGTTCAACAGATAAGGCCATATAAACTTGTTATGCTTTACCCTTAATTACACTTTGTAAAAGGATAGGCCAGCCATTTTTCAGCCACAGTGAACTCTGAGCAACTTTCTCAAAATGCTGGAAGTATTTATCAAATTCAGCCTCATTAAATGGAGGGACCAATTTTACTTCCTGACTGGCAACAAACTTAACACCAGAGTCTACCGCTAGACCTCTTTGCTTCAATCTCTCTATCTTTTCTAGCGCAACCTCCCTCTGTTTGTCTGCTTCTTCCCGCCATTTCTCTGCTTCTCTAGCATCAAGCTACCTGTTTTACTGCAGCTTCTGATCGTTTTTGTTCTAAATCAGCTTCTAATCGTTTTTGTTGTAAGTGAGCCTCTAATCATTGTCGTTTCACTTCAGCCTCTATTTTAAATTTCTCTAACACTATTTGTCTTAGCTGTAACCGGATCACATCTTTACTTACAGGAAATTCTCTAACACCCTCTCATCAAATTCCCCTTTAGTTATATAGTACTCAACTATTTCCCTCTGAAACTCAGGCTTTGTCATAGCCGGCTATATCTCAGTAAGCTCCAGCTCTTTAGCAATTTCCAGCACTTCACCCTTTTGGGCTTTTGCTAATGCCTCAGGAGTTGGCAATGCCAGAAATTCCCAACATCCATTGCTGTTGATTTCCACGCACACGCCAATTAAACGAAAGGAATTGGGTATTTCCCTTTTTCCAATTAGATTGATAATTAACCAATAAGCTCCAAGTTGTTCTGATTGCGGGCATGCCCCCAATTTTTATGCTACGGACCAGCAACAATAGATGTAGAATGGAGTTGGGGAATTAATGCAAAACAACTAAATTTATTAACAATTATGCAGAAATATAGAAAATTAAACAAACGAATAACTTAAACAGAAGTTAATGGCATTATGCATCTATAGTTCCCAAACAGTCCTTAACAAAGTCTTACTCAAGCACAGACTTAGAGTGGCAGTTTAGAACATCCAGGTGATTCATGAAATAAGTGAGAGGCGGGACTTGTATATTCACGATGCAACGAAGAGACGATCTTGGTAATTCACAATACAGCGGAGAGGCGATCTTGAAGAAACAGTTACCAGAGTTTGCAGCCGTGGAGTACCTTTTTTGATGAGTCTAAGAGGAGCGAGATTTCACAGAGTAACTGACAGGGAATGTCCCTTTTGCCAAAATGGTCACCACACAACACCTGAGTGTTGGGGGTAGGGTACTAATGTGGATAGAAAATTGGTTGGCAGACAGGAAACAAACAGTGGGGATTAATGGGTCCTTTTCAGAATGGCAGGCAGTGACTAGCGGGGTACCGCAAGGCTCGGTGCTGGGACCGCAGCTATTTACAATATACATTAATGATTTAGATGAAGGGATTAAAAGTAACATTAGCAAATTCGTAGATGGCACAAAGCTGGGTGGCAGTGTGAAATGTGAGGAGGATGTTATGAGAATGCAGGGTGATTTGGACAGGTTGGGTGAGTGGGCAGATGCATGGCAGATGCAGTTTAATGTGGATAAATGTTAGGTTATCCACTTTGGTGGCATGAACAGGAAGGCAGATTACTATCTGAATGGTGTCAAGTTAGGAAAAGGGGAAGTACAACGAGATCTAGGTGTCCTTGTTCATCAGTCACTGAAAGTAAGCATGAAGGTACATCAGGCAGTGAAGAAAGCTAATGGCATGTTGGCCTTCATAACAAGGAGAGTTGAGTATAGGAGCAAAGAGGTCCTTCTGCAATTGTACAGGGCCCTGGTGAGACCACACCTGGAGTACTGTGTGCAGTTTTGGTCTCCAAATTTGAGGAAGGACATTCTTGCTATTGAGGGAGTGCAGCGTAGGTTCACGAGGTTAATTCCCAGGATGGCGGGACTGTCATATGTTGAAAGATTGGGGCGACTGGGGTTGTATACGCTGGAAATTAGAAGGATGAGAGGGGATCTGATTGAAACATATAAGATTATTAAGGGATTGGACACGCTAAAGGCAGGAAACATGTTCCTGATGTTGGGGGAGTCCAGAACCAGAGGCCACAGTTTAAGAATAAGGGGTAGACAATTTAGAACTGAGTTGAGGAAAATCTTTTTCACACAGAGGGTTGTGGTTCTGTGGAATGCTCTGCCTCAGAAGGCAGTGGAGGCCAATTCTCTGGATTCTTTCAAGAAAGAGTTAGATAGAGCTCTTAAAGATAGCAGAGTGAAGGGATATGGGGAGAAGGCAGGAAAAGGGTACTGATTGTGGATGATTAGCCATGATCACAGTGAATGGTGGTGCTGGCTCGAAGGGCCGATGGTCCTCAATGGTCTATTGTCTATTGAGACCATGCAGGGGTTAACCAAAAGTGTGTGCCACAATCCATGTATGGATTATACGAAATGCCAGTCACTTTTGAAATGCACAGGGTGCTGCCGGCTAATCCAATCCTTTGGGTTCGTTCGAAGGTTGCAATCTTCACTCTCACTCTCTTCCCATTGATTTCTTAACGACTCCTTACCAAGTGACTCCTTAATGAGTGACTGCCCACTAAATGATTCTCACAGAAACAAAGTCATGGATTCCCAGTAAACCACATGGCACCCCCAGGAATCGAAATTACAAGCTTCCAGCAAAATAGGACTATAGATCCATCACACTTAGTAAATGAAACTATTATCACATGACATCCATTGGAATCGAAACTGTGGACCCATAACAGAAGTTAATAACTCATCTCCTTCTACCTTAGGCCACGAACTTATCAATCACCCCTGCTGTGGACCACTTCTACAAAGAGGGATCCGTATGCTCCACGACTGCTGGACTAAGTGTGTACACGTAGGAGGGGACTATGTTGAAAGATAAATGTGCTAAGTTTTCTAAAATTGACTCCTTCTACCTTAGGTCACGAACTTATCACTCACCCCTCGTATAACAACTCAAACACGAGGAATTCTGCAGATGCTGGAAATTCAAGCAACACACATCAAAGTTGCTGGTGAACACAGCAGGCCAGGCAGCATCTCTAGGAAGAGGTGCAGTCGACGTTTCAGGCCGAGACCCTTCGAGGTCCTGACGAAGGGTCTCGGCCCGAAACGTCGACTGTACCTCTTCCTAGAGATGCTGCCTGGCCTGCTGCGTTCACCAGCAACTTTGATGTGTGTTGCTCGTATAACAACTCCATGGGGTTGCAGACTGGTGGAAATAGTTTTGTTTTGATTTTGGATCTAGTTTTTGCTGCTACAATGTCTTTGCGCTGTGCTGCTGCCTCAAAACAAACAACTTTATGTCAAATAAGTCAAAGATTGTAAATATGATTCTGATTCAGTCTGTATTGCCTTTGAGTTGGGTGGCGAGCCAGTTCATTTCAGAGGATAGTTAGAATCAGAATCTGGATAGTGGGAGTCTTTCATGATGGATGCCTCCTTCCTGAGGCATTACCCTTTGAAGATGTCTTCGATGCTGGGGAGACTTTTGCCCATGATGGAGTTGGCTGAGTTTGTAATTTTTTGCACCTTTTTCCTATTCTGTGCAGTGGCCCCTCCTTACCACATGGTGATGCAACCAATTGGAATGTTCTCCATTGTACATTTGTAGAAATTTGATAGTCTTTGACGACATAGCAAATCTCCTCAAACCCCTGATGAAGTACAACTGTTGGCTGCCTTCTTTATGAATGCATCAGCATGATGGGCCCAGGATAGAGCTTCAGAAATGCTGACACCCAGGAACTTGAAGCTGCTCACACTTTCCACCACTGACCATTCAGTTTTTGAATCAACCTGCACGATACTGTAATCACTATCTCAGTTGTTACGTACCCCGTAACTGGGTTGCCAAACCAGCAGAAATGGATCACTCAGTTGGAGTCTGGAGTACTAGAACTAAGAAAGTTTTATTAAAGAAACGAGCAACACAGTAATCGAAATGATAATAAATGCAACAGTTCAACAATGATAACCACACATGTGCACAGAATTAAGATAACAGCATCAATCAAGCTCTATCGTTGTCTAGGGGTAAATGACCAAATTTCAAAATGACTCAAAGTTCAGTCCAGTTCAGTTCGCAGTAATCGTTGCCATGGCGATGGACAAGGTGGGGGAAGAGAGAGATAGAACAGGAACAACTGATCATTCAGACACGGCTTCACTCACAGACCGGCGGGATGGCTCACAAGCAACTTTTGGGCGGGTCCTTGGTGATGTCACCTGAGGTCACCGACTGTGACCCCTCCTCCAGATGCGGTCGATCCTCTGCAGTGAATCCGGCGCCCAGGCAAGGGCGGACACACACCGGGTTCCCGCTGATCGTACCTTTCCACCCTGTGCGTTGTCCGATACTTCTCACCCACTCGTGAGAGGCGCACCGCTTCCAGGGTCTCGTTACCTCGGGTGGCGTGTGTCCTCTGTCTTAGCGAACCGGTCCCTTTTTATCCCCCTGCTGGGGCATCGCCTGTCCATCACTTCAAACAGTTCAGGGTTAAAAGGGGGGAGCCGCTCCAGACAGCTCTCTCTCCCACATCCCTTCATTACACATCTCCAGACGCTGCTCCATTGTTCCTTATCTCTCCTTCCCCTGAGGGCAGGTGGCAGACCAACTGCTGATGCCACTGATCCCAGGCCAGCAAACATCTTAATTTTATGTGTATTCTCGTAACACTTCCCCCCTTTAAGGATTTTTACCGGGAGGTAAAAATTACAAACATGACTACATTATCTGATACATACACAATATACATCTTTAACAGTTATTTAGCTAATACAGAGAATTTGAAGCTGTCAACACCTTGACAGACAGTCATCACATTTTCTGTTCCTTTTACACGTGTTATTAATAATCCCTTAGACCAGGCTCCAACTCAGCAAACTTCATAGTGGCCAAAAACACTGATGAATTTCGATCAATGTAACCTCTCATTTGGTTTTGTCCCGGACCACAACAACAAGGGTCGTCCCATTCCGACTCAGTTTTCTCTCGCAAGGGAACGGGTATTGACCGCAGAGTTATTGCAAAACTTCCTGCAGTACCCCACCATCTCCAAAAGCCTTCTGAGGGCCCTCTTGTCTGTCGGGGTTGGGAGGTCAGCGATAGCCTGCAGTGTAGCTTGCATCGCTGCCAGCTGCCCCTGTGTCACCACAATTCCCAGGTAAGTGACCCTCGTGTGGCCGAATTCATTTTTTTCAAGGTTCACTATCAAGCTGGCTTCAGACAGCCGTATTAAATTGCCAATACACACCTCTGTGGTCATCAGCCCTTTAGTCACTGAATTACTCATTATATATGAGTGTTCTTTACTGGGCTGCCCCATTGTAACAGACATAACCCAACGACCCAGTTCTTTGCATTTCCTCGGGACAATCAAACACATAGGTGCGAGTCGTTTAATTACTCCTTCTAAAGATTCGCTTTGTTCGGGGATTAAGGGAGAGACCTTATCAGTAGACCTGGCCAAAACAATAGCCTTCTCCCATCTGACCGATCCCATCCTAATCTTTTCAAAATGGTTTTTTTCTCTTATCAGGGGGCCCCTAGCTTCATTGATTTCCACGCTAACACCGACTAGGTTTGTTAGCATATCAAAAGCCGGTGACCGTCTCAGTTCGCGTCGGTCATGATCAATAACATTCTTCCCCCTGGGCAGCCGGTAAATCTCTTTCATGATTCCACCAACTGTTTCCTCCAGCACCGCAAAATGTCCACCGGGGGGTACCTCGTGGGCCATGTTAAAAACCTCATCCCCATAACTCTTTTGCACCACCCCCCACTCCTCATCTGCGGGTACTGTACTTGATTTCCCTTTCTTCCTTAGCACTTCCTCATCCGCACAATAGCCTACTAGTTCCCTTGTCAAGGCTGTGTCAGAGAGAGCTGTCTCTGCAAACCCCATCAGCCCCTCGCCTCGCTCCTGCGTCTGCACAAATTCTTTCCTGGCTACTGCTACGTCTGTCCCAGCTCCCTCACTACCTCTTATCTCACTACACCCTGTCTCATACAAGGTTGGCAGAAATGTTTCAGCCAAATTCACCATCGCGGGCGGGGCCTCCATGCTGGCAGGCTGACCCGTCAATCTCACGACTGGGAACACGATTCCTCCGGCGATGTCATTACCGAGCAAGACTTCCACGTCTTTCATCGGTAATTCGGACCTCACCCCGATCGTGACTAGTCCAGAGACCAGGTTGCTCTGTAAATGTATCTGGTGCAAAGGGACTGACTCTGTCCCTTCCCCAACACCTTTGACCTCTACCTCCCCAGTCTGGGTCTCTGAGCTAAACTCTAATACACTCTTCAGTATTAGTGACTGACACGCTCCCGTGTCTCTCCAGATCCGCACTGGAACTGGTTTTAACCCCTCCTTCACTGACACCAGTCCGGCCGAGATAAACCTCTCGCGCCCTTCCTGGACTTTTTCAGACCTGTCCTTCCTAGCGTCGCTTAACAGCTCAATACAGCCATTCAAAATTTCCGCTTTTCCTTTCCCCGTCTCCTTCCTTGGGGCAAAGCACCTGGACGCAAAGTGTCCGGCTTTCCCACAATTATAACAGACGACCCCAGGAGACTTCCTACCAGACTGCTCCCGGTCTACCTTATCCTTTTCACTAGTCCCCGGCTTACTTTCTGACTTTTCCGGCGGACTCTCCCCGCCATCCTGACTACCCTTCTGGTAGCCTTTACTCGGGGCAACCTTCATTTTATGCGTCAACGCATACTCATCCGCTAACTTAGCAGTTGCGGCTAACGTGGCTGCCTCTTTCTCATCGAGGTAGGGTCTCATACCCTCAGGGACACAACCTTTAAACTGCTCAATCAGGATCAGTTGTAGCAGTCTGTCATAATCCCCCTCTACCCCTTTCGAGGCGCACCAACGCTCACAATATGTTTGCATCTCACGAGCAAACTCCAAATACGTGCGGTCCCACCGCTTCCTCGCATTCCGGAACCTCTGCCGGTATGCCTCCGGGACCAACTCAAACCAGCAACTTTGATGTATGTTGTTTCATAAATCCTGAGGATGGCCTCTTTCACCACCTCATACCTCTGGGCATCTTCCGCGGACAAAGCTGAGTAAGCTTCTTGGGCCTTCCCTTTCAGTACACTCTGAAGTAAAACAACCCACTTATCCCTCGGCCAGTCCTGACTTATAGCCACTTTTTCGAAATGGAGAAAGTACCGATCCACATCGGTATCGTCAAATGGGGGAACCAGCCTAACCTCCTGGGTCGCCCGGAACCCTCCACCTTGGTTCGGCACGAGCCCCTGCTCGGCCCTTATCTTTAACTTCTCCAGCTCAAATTCCCTTTCCCTCTGTTTCTCCTCTCTCTCCAACTGTCTGTCCCTCTCTCTCTCTTCTCTCTCCAACTGTCTTTCTCTCTCTTGCCTTTCTACCTCTTTCTCTTTCTCCCGCCTTTCTAACTCTCTCTCTTTCTCCCGCCTTTCTAACTCTCTCTCTTTCTCCCGCCTTTCTAACTGTCTCTCTTCGTGTTCTAACTGCCGTACCCGGAACTCGTGCTCGAGTCTCAGTTTTTCAAGCTGTACCTGTACTGCGTCTCCAGCAGGTTTTTCAATAGACACCACCCCCAGCTCACCTTGGGGAAACACACCTTTAGATACATAGTGCTCTACAATAGCTCTGTGTATCTCCTCTCTCCTCATTGTCGACTTCACCTTAGCAAGATTCACCCGTTTGGCCACAGCTATCAATTCCGATTTCCTGGCATCCTCTAATGCCTCCAAGGTCGGCGCCTTTATAAATTCCTCAACCTCCATTTCTGCTGTTTGTCTTTTCTTTCTTTCGGGAATTTTAACCCAATCAATTTACTCCGTCCCAAATTTAGCGTTCAAAATCGCGGACGAGAACCCCACTTATGTTACGTACCCCGTAACTGGGTTGCCAAACCAGCAGAAATGGATCACTCAGTTGGAGTCTGGAGTACTAGAACTAAGAAAGTTTTATTAAAGAAACAAGCAACACAGTAATCGAAAGGATAATAAATGCAACAATTCAACAATGATAACCACACATGTGCACAGAATTAAGATAACAGCATCAATCAAGCTCTATCGTTGTCTAGGGGTAAATGACCAATTTCAAAATGACTCAAAGTTCAGTCCAGTTCAGTTCGCAGTAATCGTTGCCATGGCGATGGACAACGTGGGGGAAGAGAGAGATAGAATAGGAACAACTCATCATTCAGCACAGCTTCACTCACAGACCAGCGAGATGGCTCACAAACAGCTTTTGGGCAGGTCCTTGGTGATGTCACCTGAGGTCACCGACTGTGACCCCTCCTCCAGATGCGGTCGATCCTCTGCAGTGAACCCGGCACCCAGGCAAGGGCGGACACACACCGGGTTCCCGCTGATCGTACCTTTCCACCCTGTGCGTTGTCCGGTACTTCTCACCCACTCGTGAGAGGCGCACCGCTTCCAGGGTCTCGTTACCTCGGGTGGCGTGTGTCCTCTGCCTTAGCGAACCTGTCCCTTTTTATCCCCCTGCTGGGGTATCGCCTGTCCATCACTTCAAACAGTTCAGGGTTCAAAGGGGGGAGCCGCTCCAGACAGCTCTCCCTCCCACATCCCTTCATTACACATCTCCAGACGCTGCTCCATTGTTCCTTATCTCTCCTTCCCCTGAGGGCAGGTGGCAGACCAACTGCTGATGCCACTGATGCTAGCCCAGGCCAGCAAACATCTTAATTTTATGTGTATTCTCGTAACACAGTATAGTGACACTACGACAATTTTGCATTACAATGAACTACCAACAGGGAAGAGGTACTGGAGCCTGAAGCCACACACTCACTGTTTTAGAAGCAGCTCCTGATACACTCCACCATCAGATATCTAAACGGACCATGAAACCATGAATCTGACGTAAATTGGGGGACTACTTCATCGAGCACCTCCAATCCATCTGGCAGAAGCGGAAATTCCCAGTGGCTAAACATTTTGATTCCTATCCCCATTCCCGTTCTGACCAATCGGTGCATAATTCCCTCTGGGTGGAGGAGCAACAGCTTATATTCTGTTTGTGTAGTCTCTGATCCGATGGCATTGATATCAATTTCTCCTTCTGGTAAAAAAAATTCCCTCCCCCTCCCCTCTTCTATTCCCCACTCTGGCCTCTTACCTCTTCTCACCTGCCTATTACTTCCCCCTGTATCCCCTCCTCCTTCCCTTTCTCCTGTGGTCTACTGTCCTCTATCTGATTCCTTCTTCTACAGCCTTTTATCCTTCATACCCACCTGATTTCACTATTACCTTCCAACTATCCTCCTTCCCCTCCCTCCACTTTTTTATTCTGGCATCTTCCTCCTACCTTCTCAGCCTGAAACGTTAATTCATTTTCATAGATGCTGCCCTACCTGCTGAGTTCCTCCAGCATTTTGTGTGTGTTCCCATGATCACTACCTCACTCTTTGCACTAATTTATTTGTTATATTTCTTATTGTAATTTATAGTAGTTTTTTATGTTTTGTACTGTACTGCTGCTGCAGAGCAACAAATTTCATGAGATACAGTATGTTAGAGATCATAAATCTGATTTTGATTCTGATTCTGGCGGAAACAAAGCAGCTTTTCTTGAACCTGGTGGTGTAGGACTTTAGGGTTCTGTGCCTTCTGTCCCATGGTAGTTGTGAGCAGATGGTGGGGATCTTCGACAGCTGATCTTGAGACAGTGCCTCATACCAGGTACTTTTGATTGTGAGGAGAGAGGTGCCTGTGATTGTGCCTATTGAGCTGAGCCCACTACTCTTTGCAGTTACTTATGCCGCTGTGGTTTTGAATTGTTGTGATGCAGTCAGTCACATTTCTCTCTACGTCCGTTGTATCAATTCAACACAATCACCTGCAATATGCCAAGGTCACTCTGCCAGCATCTCCTGCGAAGTCCTGTTGTCAACTGTCTGATGCTGCCTGACCTGCCGAGTTCCTCTTGCATTTTGTGTGTGTTGCTCTGGATGTCCAGCATGTGCAGAATCTTCCTGTGTTTATCTCCTGGGAAGTGTCAGGTTTCCTTCTTATTGACTGCAGCGACTTTATGAATGACGCTTTGTCCGTCAGAGAAAGCAGGATCTCCCAGTGGCCACACATTTTAATTCCACATCCCATTCCCATTCTGATATGTCTATCCACGACCTCCTCTACTGTAAAGATGAAGCCACACTCAGGTTGGAGGAACAACACCTTATATTCCGTCTGGGTAGCCTCCAACCTGATGGCATGAACATTGACTTCTCTAACTTCTGCTAATGCCCCACCTCCCCCTCGTACCCCATCCATTATTTATTTATATAAACACATTCTTTTTCTCTCTGTCCTTTTTCTCCCTCTGTCCCTCTCACTACACCCCTTGCCCATCCTCTGGGTTTCCCCCCTCCCCCTTTTCCTTCTCCCTGGGCTTCCTGTCCCATGATCCTCTCGTATCCCTTTTGCCAATCACCTGTCCAGCTCTTGGCTCCATCCCTCCCCCTCCTGTCTTCTCCTATCATTTTGGATCTCCCCCTCCCCCTCCCACTTTCAAATCTCTTACTAACTCTTCCTTCAGTTAGTCCTAACGAAGGGTCTTGGCCTGAAACGTCGACTGTACCTCTTCCTAGAGATGCTGCCTGGCCTGCTGCGTTCACCAGCAACTTTGATGTGTGTTGCTTGAATTTCCAGCATCTGCAGAATTCCTCGTGTTTATGAATGAGAGGTCCCAATTTCAAGGTGAAAGCCCATTGATGAGAACAGTGGAACCCTCAGATTTCCCTTTGATCAAACAATGTTTACACACTCCTCCTCCCCTGTTACACCCCTTGTTCTTTGTTAACAATACTTCAGCCTTACCCCCCCACCCTCACACCCTCACGCCAGTCCACACACACACTCTTTCTTGGTGCAGCTGTTATTACAAACTTAATGATGCCACATAATCATTAAAAACTGTATGCCAGGTGATCAAATACAATATTTAACATTGGTTAAATAATTTCAGGAAAGAATAGAATACACAAAGGTACTTTTAAGTGGTAAGAGAGGTTTGAAATTTCAGACAACTTTGTTGAAACAAGGGAGTTCATGGCAATAGCTTAAAAGTATCTGATGGCAAGACCAAGACATCTAAGAAGCTTCTGTTTTCTGACATTATTTTAAAGGTTAGCTCTCTGGCTACACAAATATCTCAGGTGATTTGGACTTGCTGCTGCCCAAACTCTTTGTTTCTCACAGTGCACATTCCCAGCCTTCTGAAACACTGCTCTCTCGCAAGGAGGGAAAGGAAATGTTTGATCAGTTATTGAACTGAGCACTCAAACTCTCTCTTGTTCTACACTGCCTGCATCACTGTCCAACCCCATTAATGTAGATGCAGACAGTTAAATTTTACTGTAGGTATTTTTTCAAACCCCATTTTCACACCTTCTCTCCAAAACCCTTAACCCCTTTGAGAACCCATCTGTTACAATGGGCATTGGCAATATCGAAACCCAAGTGCAGAGAAATGACAGGCTCTGATGTAGAGAGAGTGATGACGGTTTATTCATAATAATTCTAAAAGAACATTGGTGGCTTAGCTGAGCGACACTAGGAGAAGTAACACTTTCTGTATGCTGGATGAACTCAGCAGGTCGGGCAGCATCAGTTAGAAATGATGAGTCGACGTTTCGGGCCAGAACCCTTCATCAGGACTAAAGAGTGAAAGATGGGGAAGGATTTGAAGAATGCTTGTAGTTTCAGCTGAAAGACCAGTAATTTGAGACAAAGGGGTGGGGGAGGGGAAGCATTGACGTCATAGCCCTGAAAACAATGGGTGGTAGAAGGAGGTGGAACCATGAGGGAGCTGGGGGAGGGGGTAGAGTGAAATAGGGATAGGGGAAGGGAGGGGGAGGGAATTACCAGAAGTTAGATTTTTCGGGGCTATGACGTCGTTTCCCCTCCCCCACCCTTTTGACTTTCAAATTACTGATCTTTCAACTGAAGCTACAAGCATTCTTCAAATCCTTCCTCATCTTTCATTCTTCAGTCCTGACGAAGGGTTCCAGCCCGAAACGTCGACTCATCGTTTCTAACTGATGCTGCCTGACCTGCTGAGTTCATTCAGCATACTGAAAGTGTTACTTTGATCACAGCATCTGCAGATTATTTTGTGTTTACTAAGAGAAGTAAAATTCTCAAAACTAGGACCCTGTGATTAGTGCTAATCAGGTATCAGTTTAAATAATACAAGTAACATGTAATCCCTGAGCCTATCAAAATAAATTTAACAAGCTAAAACAGAAGGTTCCAGGAGACTGCATTATAAAGAATGAGTCATTTGAGAAAAGCACAAGGAACTCTAAATGATTAACAACTCTCATGAAACAACAATTAACCAATTCAGGTGCTCTAAAAACCTTGGAGCCCACTGCTCTCTGGTACCCCACACAGGCCAAAGAACTCATTACATTATCAATCTCTGCCTTAAATACATCTAATAACCTGGCTGCTACAGTTGTCTATGACAACAAATCCCACATATTCACCATCATCTGGTTGTAGAAATGCCACTAAAAATATAAGAGAGATTAAATTGTCCAGAAACCTACTATTGTCCAGTTGTGCTAAATCTGGTACATATTAATGGCACTGTTACTCTACTGCTGTTAGGAACTGTGGAAAGAGGGGATTTCGTAATTCTAATTCCTTATAACACCAGCCTCTCCTTCATGGACCTTGTCTAAACCTCTCAATACCTTGGTAAAGTAGCCAGCATAAGCAAAGAACACATCCAACCTGGCTAAAAACCTGAAAGTACGTACCACCAGGCACAAAGACAGCTTCTGCTCTTCTGTTGTTTCCCTAGTACAATAAGATGGACTCTTAACCCCACAATTTACCTCATTATGACCTTGCACCTTATTGTCTACCTGCACTGTACTTTCTCTCTAACACTTTATTTTGAACTTTGTTATTGTTTTACCTTGTTCTACCATAATGCACTGGTGTAATTAATTGGTCTGTATGAACGGTATGCAAAACCCTGTACCTTGGTGCATGTGACAATTTACTACCAACCAGGGCTAGGTTTCAGGTAGCTTTATTTGAGTGATATGGTTAGGGGTCAAAATGTAGACACAAAATGGTGGTTATATCTCAGTCCATCACAGGCAAAGCCCTCCCCACCATCGGGCACACCTGCAAAGAGCACTGCCACAAGAAAGTTGCACCCATTATCAAGGACTCTTACTATCCAGACGACGCTCTTTTCTCACTGCTACCATTAGGAAAGTGGAACAGGATTCTTAAGTCCCACACCACCAGGTTCAGGAACAGTTATTACCCTTCAACCATCAGGCTCCTGAACCGGTGTGAATTTCACTCACCACAACACTGAACAGATTCCACAAGCTACAAACTCATCTTCAAGGACTCTACAACTCCTGTAATCAATATTATTTATTTAAAGTTATTTGTTGTTTTTGTATTTGCAGCTTGTCTTCTTTTGAACATTGTTGTTTGTCAGTCTTTGTGTGTGGTTTTTCGTTGATTCTACTGCATTTTGTGAATGCCTGCAAGAAAAGGAATATCATGGTAGTATTTCATGACATATACATACTTGGATGATAAAGTTAGTTTGTACTTTGAAACCGTGGGTTAGACAATCAGAATGATCTGCTACTCTTCTTTTTCTGACGTATGGAATCTTATCCGTCCATCTGAGCAAGTCAAAATCTGGCAGTGTAACATCACTGCAGAGAAGTACGCAAGTATCACCTAATCTGGTGTTCCAGTTCTCATGTTTATGTTTGAAACTCTCCATAGTCTCGTTCATCCTCTTTGTAGCTTTATACTTACATACTGCTTGTTATGCCTGCTGGCACTTAGGGCAGCCATGAAGGTCCTCTATCTCTCTTGGTGGTGTCCAAGGACACCTTCATCGTGACAGTAACTTTCTCTTCTGTCAGTCATGCAAGGCCCAGATGGAGTCTCAGGAATACTGTCACACTCCGATGTAGAAGTGATTCTTCAATGCTGTTTCATAAGGTTTGTTTGAACAAACTGAACTGAACCCCTGAACCTGGAGGACTGGTAGATCACTTCTAGTCTGGCTTGACCTGTTTGGCATGGGTAACCCTACCAAGAGCCAAAGCATAAAGCCCTGACTCCAGCCAACATAGCTCTCTGGGTCAAACCATGGCAAGGTTGGACCATTCTTAGATGTTTCGTAGCTTCATACAGCCCTACAACAAACACCCTGCATTCTCTACTCAAGCCCATTTAAACCCTGTTTGATGGGAAGAATTAATTAGAGCAGGGAAGTGCAACACTGAATTCAACACTGAGAGTTTAACCTGAAGGTGGCTGTGTGGAGTGGTATTGTCAAAATTTAGGAGGAATAAATGACAAGAGTTTTATGGTTCAAACTGATAAGCTATGAATCTGAAAAACAACATAATCTCTTTAATAGCATGTGAAGAACTCATTTTTGAATTGTAATTTTTATTGATCTTGTATCCAACATTATCTGCATTACGAATAAAAACTACTTTCTTTTACCTCATATAACTTGACTAAAATAATAATACGACCCCTGCCACTGGGATTGAGAGGGTTATTTTGAGGAAGCATTCTGCACGTTCAGAATAAGACCCTCACAAGCAATTTAGATTCAAATATATAGAAGTTAAATGGAAAGAACAGATAAAAATAGAAATTAGCCATACTTCTGACCAAACAGTCATAGTATTTCTGATTTTTTTTTGTAACAACACTGCTTTTCTTTTATTTGTGTAAACAAGGTTGAATACTGCGTGTTACAACTCAGAAAGTACAATCAGAATCAGGTTTAAAATCACCTGCATATATCGTGAAATTTGTTGTCTTTGTGGCAGCAGTACAATGTTGCTGCAAAGATAACAAATCTGACCATTGTTCAATTATAATTACTGGAACGTATTTCATGAGTATGGCTATATCTTTCTTCTAGTTTATTGAAGCACGCAATGAACTACAGTGATTATCCTTAACAAATTCTGTAACAGTTAAGCAATGAGTTTGCTGGGCCCTACACCTGACATTTAACATTGTATTCTGCTGACAGAAAGACTGAGGAATTTCGCAACTGGGGAATGATCTTTTCCCCTAAATAAGCTCTTGGATGCAACATTGGGTGGCAATTTATTACTAACTGCTAATTCTACCTATTTGAGCAGATGTTAAGTGTCAATCTGGAGTTATTTATAGCTGGACTTAAACAGGAGTTTTTTTATTGGGATGCAATATAGAATAGGTCCATCCAGCCCTTCGAGCCGCGCTGCCCAGCAATTCCCGATTTAACCCTAACCTAATCACTGGACAACTTACAACGACCAATTAACCTACTAACCAGTATGTCTTTGGACTGTGGGAGGAACCTGGAACATCCAGAGAAAACCCATGCATTCCATGGGGAGGATGTACAGACTCCTTAGAGATGATGTTGGTGCTGTACTCTGAGATCTGAAGCCCCAAGCTGTAATAGCGTTGCACTAACTGCTACACCACCGTGGTGCCCAACTGTCTAACAATGTACAGTGCTGTTGCTGCAAAAAGCTCATTTTCATAGCATGGAAATTCGTTATCAGACCAGCCGTCTGTATTTGAATATTCAAATGAGTTTCTGCTAGTTGGGATGCACTACTATTGTAACTATGTAATTCTGCAAAGCTACCGTCCAAAATGTTAAAATAGGTAATTATAGATACTGTAATCTTTTATTGTTATTTTTGTGTTCAGAAAATAAAACACTGTGTCAGGAGAGGAGAACGAGGTTCTCTCCAGTAGACCTTTTCTGTTTGTTTCTCATTAGGAGTTTGAGAAGACTTGGTATGTCACCAAAGATTTTTGCAAATTTTTGCAGATGTACCATACAGAGTATTCTAACTAGTGGAGTTATGGAGGGGACACTGCACAGGACTGGAAAAGCTACATAAATTTGCAAACTCAGCCAGCTCTAACATGTACTAACCCTAACCCTCCCCAGCATCCAGGACACCCTGAAAAGGCGATCGTTAAGGACCCCTATCTTCTCATTGTTACCATCAGGAGGAGCTACAGGAGCCTCAAGGCACAACTCACCATTTTAAGAACAGTTTCTCATTTTCCGCCATCAGATTTCTGAACAGACAATGTTCCTATGAACACTATCTCAGTACTTTTCCATCTCTTTTTGCACTAATTGAATTTTCATTTTTGGATATATTTATTGTAATTTATAGTTTTTATTATTATGTATTGCAATGTACTCTCACCACAAAGCAACAAATTTCATGACATATGCCAGTGATATGAAACCTGATTCTGATTAGAGATTTTTATACCACTAGTTTGTGTCTCTCCAGTGAGTCAGGCAGTCACAACGCATAGGTATGCATTTAAAACATAAACCAACCCACTCTAACCATGGTAAAACCTCACTCAACCCTCGCCTGAGGATTGATTTTTTTCCCCTATCTTGCACCAACCTGCCGTTCATTGGAAATGTAACATCTTGAAACATGCTCTGGATCTGTCTGAGATTAACAACAGGGAATGCAGGCAGTAATACACAGCAAAACATTCCGAGCTGGATAAAACACAGAGCTGAGCTGGAATGGCAAGACAAGAATCAAATAGCATACACAGAGGTGAGTTCTGTCAGATTTGGATGAGGTAACCAGGCTCTACAATGTAGTGATAAATACCAAAGCAATATGTAGCAATAAATTCCTTTGGTTATGCTCAACAAATTCTGTTTAAACAGCACCACTTGAACAGGTAGACAAAAAAAAAATTCCTTGCTTCTTCCATGTTAGCCTCACTGAGTAGGTAAGGTTGAATGATGTACAATACTCAAAAAAAAATGTCCATAAGTAGAAAGAATCCAGGTAAACAACTTGAAACAATTCTTTGGCATCCATTTTAAATTAACATAATAATATAAAGATTCAAATTGCATTGAAAGGCTAAAGTGCAGTTCTTCCAAATCTTAGGTTACCAGACAGCGGAGTAGAAATATATTAGTCAAAGCTCCTCAATTGGGTTACTACACTCAGTGGCCACTTAATTAGGTACAGGAATAGAATCCAGTGCAGTCTGCTGGTGCTGTAGATTTGACGTATTGTGCGGTCAAAGATGCTTTTCTGATATCACTGTTGTAATGCGTGGTTATTTGAGGTACTGTTGACTTCCTGTCAGCTTGAACTAGTTTGGCCATTCCCCTCTGACCTCTCTCATTCACAGGCATTTTCACCTGCAAGACTGCCACTCTCCGGATGTTTTGTTGTTTTTCACCATTCTCTGTAAACTCTAGAACTGTTGTGCGTGAAAATCCCAGGAGATGAATAGTTTCTGAGATACTCAACCACCCTGCCTGGCACCAACAATCATTCCATGATCAAAGTCACTTAGATCACATTACTTTCCCATTCTGAGGTTTGGTCTGAACAACAACCGAACCTCTAGACCATGTCTGCATGCTTTTATGCATTGAGTTGCTGCCACATGATTGGCTGATGAGATATTTGCATTAAGGAGCAGGTGTACAGGTGTACCTAATAAAGTGGCTACTAAGTGTATTCTGCAATTAACAACTGCATCTCAACCCACCAACAGCAGTAGAGAACAGTGGATCAACAGCTCCTTTCATGTGTATTTGATATCCAGTGTTTTCCCAGAGTAATGTTCGGCCACTGTTTTCATTGCTGTAGAATGTAGTGGAAAATTTTAACTAATCATTTTATCTATAAAGGTTGGACTTCCATTTTGACTGTGGAATAGTTCTATTGATGAACTGATTTCCGATGTAAGATAATCTGCAGAAGGAATACACTATTTCACAATCCCAAATGAATCATGTGCTATAAGTCTTGTACTCATACACTTGTTAGGCAGGGGTACTTTTAGTGATTTAAGTAAATCCTACACCTATATAACATTGTACAGTATCTTAAATTATCTTGCTGAACAATCCTCCAATATTTTTCCTGGTCATGAGTCAGTTTTGTCAAAAATCGTTAAAATCAACAATGCACCTTTGTTGGTAATAAATCTATATCTCAAGACTACGTCATGTTTCATACAAACTCCATAAAGCTTCAGCAACAACTGAAAACTTAAGATAATTGACAGTTGAACATCTGACAGTTCTCCAGTGGAGCTTTGCTCTCCCTCCGGCATCAATTAACCCTGCTTGAACATCGCTGCTGTCAATCACCACAAAGCAGACAAGCAAACCTGCAGTAACGAACCTCCCGTGACCAAAAGATAAATGAACAAGTAACCTTGGACAGACAGAGGAAGAAATTGCAAGTTGCCACATAATGGATCTCCTGCTAGGTCTGCAGTGGTGGCCCCTAAAGTACAAAGATTGAAGGCATGCATTCAAAATATTTTTGTGCACATTTTTTATAACCTCCTGCCACCCTCTAAATGAAAGCCAGACGTTTTATTTGCTTTGGTTAAGAAAAATACTAAGCACTTCATTTCAAGGCTGTAAGCTTCTTTATATCAAAAACTCACATGAAGCTGAACTCCCTGAACACACAGCATCCCTTAATCTTTGTGCTTTCTAGCTCCTGTGAAATAAATTCCTCCACCCAATTTTCAATGCAAACACTCTTCACTATATCACAAGCACTCACTTGCATGAACTTTACGTAAGCAGGTATTTGGGAGTTACATCTCTCTTGAAATCTGTTTTGGTTGAAGCCAAAGTAAGCCACAGGAATCAAAATTTTGGGAGTGTTGAATAACTCACCTAGAGTCATAGAAAAGTACAGCACTGAAACAGGCCCTATGACCCATCTAGTCTGTGTCAAACCATTTAAACTGTCTACTTCCATCGACCTGCACGGGGCCCATAGCCTTCCATACCCCTACCATTCGTGTACCTACCCAAACTTCCCTTAAACATTGAAATCAAGCTTGCATGCACCACTTGTACTGGCTGCTTGCTCCACACTCTCATGACCTTCTGAGTGAAGATGTCTCCCCTTAAACTTTTCATCTTTCACCATAAAGCCATGACTTCTTGTAGTCCCTCCCATTCTCAGTTGGAAAAAAGGGTACCATATTACCAATTTTGTACTTCTAAATATTTATATTGAAAAACAAGGGCAAAAAAAATCAAATTTAAATAAGGATTAAATTCCATTTACGTGTTTTGGTTTATTCAAGGCTGGGAAGCTTGGACTCTTTTTTCAGGACCATTGGAGAGTGAGGGGTGATCTCATATAGGTTTATAAAATCATGAGGGGCATAGATAAGGTGAATAGTCAAAGTCTTTTTCCCAAAGTAGGGGGGTTCAAAACTAGAGGGTACAGGTTTAAGGTGAGAGCAGAAAGATTTATAAGCGACCTGAGGCACTACTGTGTTCATTCAGAGGGTAGTGAGTATACGTCAGTGGAAGTGGCAATTATAATTTTGACATTTAAAGAGTACTTGGACAGGTACACAGACAGAAAAGGTTCAGAGGATATGGGCCAACACAAAGAAAAGGGACCAACTTAGATGTGCATTATGGTGAGCCTGATGAGTTGGGCTGAACTAGGCAGCACGGTAGTGTACTAGTTAGCACAATGCTATTACAGCTCAGGGTGTTGGACTTTGGAGTTCAATCCTGGCATCCTCTGTAAGGAGTCTCTGTACATCTTCCCTGTGGAACACGTGGGTTTTCTCTGGGTCCTCTGGTTTCTTTGCACAGTCCAAAGACATACACCGGTCAATTGGTCATTGTAAATTGTCCTATGATTGGGACATGGTTAATCAGGGTTGCTGGGGCGTCATGGCTGAAGGGCTGGAAGGGCGTTCTCCACGTTGCATCACTAAAAGAAAAAAATAAATAAACAGCCTGTTTCAAGCAACACACATCAAAGTTGCTGGTGAACGCAGCAGGCCAGGCAGCATCTCTAGGAAGAGGTGCAGTCGACGTTTCAGGCCGAGACCCTTCGTCAGGACTAACCTCTTCCTAGAGATGCTGCCTGGCCTGCTGCGTTCACCAGCAACTTTGATGTGTGTTGCTTGAATTTCCAGCATCTGCAGAGTTCCTGTTGTTAACAGCCTGTTTCAGTCTGTTTAGCTCTGTGACTGTAAATCTTTAATCTTGGTTCACTCAAAAACTATATGTGGTCCTGGCTTCAGACCAGTTACTGGAGTTCAGAAGATGAGAGTTATGTTAAAATGACATAGAACATAGGTTAGGTAAGGGGGAACAATATGCACAGATCTGACCCCCATATTACAAAATGGATTAGGAAACACAATGATAATATGCAAGATCGTACTATTGCTAAGAGTGGGACTGTGGTCAAGAAGTACTGAAGCCCAGAAAGTCAGGCAAATCCAAGACAGCCCAGTGCACCTCGAGGCAGCAGAGATCAGGGGTGGAGTGGGTAGATTAAGGATCAGGAGAGTCAGGGCAAACTAATAGGTCGAGCGGTCAGGAACAAGAGGAATGCGGAGGTTGGGTGTGTGTTGGCTTCTGGATATCTGTGGGGCAGATGCTATTTGGAGTTTGTGTGGATAGTTGGGGGAACTAATTGGATCTTGGTGAAGGATTAGTAGTTGGTGATTATAGTCAAGATGATACTCAGGGGTGGGGGGGAGATCACATGCAGGCTAGAAGACTTGGGGCACTGGGGAATGTGGAGATGTGAGGTTACTTCCTGAGACTATCATTGGGAGGGAGCTGAGACTCCGGAGCTAAATGGCTTTTATCTGCTTTATAGTTTAATCCAAACTTACTTTGCAACCCCTTCATGAAAGACAATAATTAGACCAAAAGGGTTAAGGAATGGAAGAGAAGGTGACATCTAAACACCCCTCTGTAATGCCCACAGCATAGTGTTACTTCCTGATGAAGGGTCTCAGGCTGAAACATCTCAAGTCCACACTAGCAGGTTCAGGAACAGCTATTACCCATCAACCAAAGGCTTTTGATCCAGAGAGGATAACTTCACTCACCTCAACAATGAAATGATTCCAATATCTATGGACTCACTCTTAAGGACTCTACAACTCATGTTCTAGATATTACTTATGTAAGGAAAGGAAATTGCCTTTTAAACTCACGAGAGAGCGTAGGCCATCAGTTTTTTGCTGTTGATGTTTCTGTAGCAGGCAATTTCTTTTTTACGAGGTTGAGTTGCTAGCTCGAGGCTCAACCCAGCACGGATGGAAAGCGTGCCTGGGGAGCCGGCTGGGTTCAAACTCAGGAGCCTTCGCTCCGAAGTCCGGTGCTGATGCCACTACGCCACCAGCCTTTTTTTGTATTTGCTCAGTTTGTTGTCTTCTGTGCATTGGTTGTTTCTCGTCTTTGTTGCACGACGTTTTTCATTGACTCTATTGTGTTTCTTTGTACTGTGACATAATCTTAGGGTAGTATAGTATATAGTGAGATTTGTGTACTTCGATAATGAATTTACTTCAAATTTTATATGTCAACTCCTTATTCCTCTCCGTAGATGCTGTCTGACCTGCTGAGTTCCTCCAGCATTTTGTTTGTCACTCTAGATTTCCAGCTTCTCAGAATCTCGTGTTTAACATTTAGAATTTCTTATCTTCTTGTACAGTGTAGCTGAGGAGATATCCACAAGTAATGTTGAAACTTTATAAAACACTAACTAGTGAGGCCTCACTTGGAGGATTGTGAGCAGTTTTGAGCCTCTTAGCTTAGAAAGGATGTGACAAAACTGGAGAGGGTTCAAAGGAGGTTCACAAAAATGATTGCAGGATTGAACGGCTTATCATATGAGGAGAGCTTGATGTCTCTAGGCCTGTATTCAGTAGAATTCAGAAGAGTGAAGGGTCACCTCATTGAAACTTATAGAATGATGAAAGGCCTTGATAGAGTGGATGTGGAGAAGATATTTCCTATGGTGGGAGAGTCTGAGACCAGAGGGCACAGCCTCAGAATAGGACTGTCCTTTTAGAATGGAGATGAGGAGGAATTTCTTTAGCTAGAGAGTGCTGAATCTGTGGAATACTTTGTCACAGTCAGCTGTGGAGGTCAAGCCTTTATGTATATTTAAGGAAGAGGATGATAGATTCTTGATTGCTCAGGGCATGAAGGAATACGGGGTAAAGGCAGGAGACTGGGGCTGAGAGGAAAATTGGATTAGTCATGATGAAATGGCAGAGCAGACTCAATGGACCAAAGGGCCTAATTCAGCTCCTACATCTGATGGTCTAAGTCCATAAAAGGGAGAGACCAGCATGTGTCAGAGTCATAAAACATGAAAACAGGCTCTTCAACCAGCTCGAACTGTGCCAAACATCGAACACCCACTGGCACCAATTCCACTTGTATTGTAAAGGGTTTTGACTGTCTCACCACCACTGTGGCCTTGAATGTAACAGAAGTGTCTGTCAGAGCACTGATTACTATGATGGGAACAGAGCATGAGAATGCAATACTATGGAGCAAGCATGGGAACAGGAGTGTTAGTTAAACACGGGCTGGGACTCATGACGAGTGTTGACAAGTGATGATTGGTTCTGACCCGGTGGTTTGAGATAGTGCGAGGTACTTGTTCGCTTACTGCAGCATTTCAAATCAGTGCAAAGATATAACAGTAGAGCAGTCAGGGGGCTTGGGGGTAGTTTTTTGGGGCTTCACTGACGGGCTGGTCTTGAACAAAGCTGCAGATCGAGAGAGGTGCTGCGCATAGAAAAACGTTTTAATACTTGCTCTGTTCTTTTCTATCCTAATAAACGTACAGTAGTTTTGTAGTTCTAAGTAGATAATTGGAGTTTGTGGCTTTCTGTCGCATTAAGCCAAATCCAAGAAGCTATTGTTTTAATGAAACACCACTCGAATGCCATTCTATTCATCCCACACTCCCTTTAACTCTTTCAAGACTGAAATGGAAGTGTACCATTTCTACCTTCCTGTTAGCACTGAATAAGGTACAAGTCTGAATGAATGTTAAAAGCAGGTTAAAGTCAGTGCAAAAGATTTGTTTAAGATTACAGGAAAGGTTTACAGGGTTATGCGCCATATATGATTAATTTAGATGGGAACCTTGGTCGGCATGGATGAGTTGGGTCAGTTTCCGTGCTGTATAACTCATGAACCACTGATTCTTCCATTCACCTACACAGCAGGGGCTTTACTGTGACCAGTTAACCTACCAACCCAAGTGAGTGCAACATGTACAGCTTAGCACGACCTTTATAACATAAAATGGAGGGCTATGAGGGAGGGAAGAGTTAGATTGATCGTAGAAGGTTAAAAGGTCAGCACAACATTGTGTACCGAAGGGCCTGTACTGTGATGTAGTGTTCTATGTTTTACAACAGACAGTATAATGTATGTGCTGGACCAATGGATTCCTGCAATCAGTTCAACGAGGGTGAACATTTCTTTCCTTACACCCCCATAAAGTTTAAAAAACTGCATATTTTTGGCCTTTTAAGCAGAATGAATGAACTTACAAAAATATAAAATCGTAAGAAATTATTCTCAATGAAAATAGATCTATAGATAAGTCCACATGACCATTAAATCACACACATGCAGTAGGACTTATCCACTTTTGGCATGATTTTCAAGTCAGATTTGTGAACGGTTTTACTCCCAGTATTAGTGTTTAGTCCTCTTCATTAACAGTTGATGAACATAATCCCACAGTTTACTTGAGTCGGTCTCATTCCGGAGAATCATGGTTGTCAGGGCTTCAGCTTGGTCAACACTCTGCCAATAATCTTGCTGCCACATTTGTTTCCAACTGTGAAAAAGGATGAAACAATGTCAGTGAATCACCAATGATTACGCGGGAGAGTAACTACCGGGAGGAGGTTGTATGGTGTTGAAAGACTCGAAACACCCGATGATTCCAGGAACATCACTAAAGATGTGTCCAGAAGCATCAGTAGATGTATGTACACAGCATGAAAGATCTCACCCACTCTGCTCATGGACTGCTTGTCCCACTCCCATCAGGGAGGAGGCTTCGTAGCATCCATGCTAGGATCACCAGACTCAGAAAACAGTTTCTTTCCCTAAGCAGTAAGGATGATCAACACCTCCACCCACTAACCCACTTCTCCACACCCCCCCCCCCACCAACTACTTTATTTATTTATTTATTGAGTATAGTGTGGGATAAGCCCTTCTGGCCCTTCGAGCCACACTGTATACATGTAACAATAATAAGCTAATACCTGGAAATGGTTCTGGTTAAAAAATAAGGATTTGCAATGTTGCAACATTGCTACTGATCTAGAACAGTAAATCATCCTAGATTAAGTGCTGAACAGAGCTAACATGGCACAGCCAAAACCAATACAATCTCAGACACTTTAAAATGCATATGCAGTGAAATGTGTCATTTGTGTCAAGGATGTGCTGGGGGCAGCCTGCAAGTGCTGCCACACTTCCGGCATGTCCACAACTTACTAACCCAGTCTTTGGGATGTGGAGGGAAAATAGAATACTTGGGAGAAAACACACATGGTCACAGTGAGAATGTACAAACTCCTTACAGACAGCAGTGGGAATTGAACCCTATCTTATAACTGGTGCTGTAAAGAGTTATCCTAACCACTGCCTCAATGTTTTAGCAGAACATGTGTAGCAGATCTGACCATCAACACAGAGATCTGTCCCACACTGTATCCCTCTTAACATCTCATTTTCCAGGCTAAGAACATTGCACGTTATGTCTTTAAAGACCATAAGACATAGCAGCAGAATTAGGCCACTCAGCCCACCGAGTCTGTGCTGCCATTCCATCATGACTGATTCATTAACCCTCTCAGCCTTATTTTCCTGCCTTCTCCCCATACTCCTTCATTCGCTGACTAATCAAGAATCTTTCAACCTCTGCCTTAAATATACCCAATGATTTGGCCTCCACAGCCAACTGTGGCAATGAATTCCACAGATTCACCTCCCTCTGGCTAAAGAAAATTTTCAATGGATATTTCTCTATTCTGAGGCTGTGCCCTCTGGTCCTACACTCACCCACTATAGGAAACATCCTCTCCACATCCACTCTAGCTAGGCCTTTCAATATTCAATAGGTTTTAATGAGATCCCCCTCATTCTTCTAAACTCCAGTAAGTACAGCCTCAGAGCCATCAAACACTCCTTATATATTAACTTTTTCGTTCCTTGGATAATTCTTGTGAACATCCTCTGGACCCTCTCCAAAGCCAGCACATTCTTTCTTAGATACGAGGCCCAAAACTGCTCACAATACTCCAAGTGCAGTCTGACCAATGCCTTATAAAGCCTCAGCATTATATCTGTGCTCTTATATTCTAATCCTCTTGAAATGAATGCTAACACTGCACATGCCTTCCTTCCCACCAACTCAACATGCAAGTTAACCTTTAGGGAATCCTGCACGAACACTCCTTGCAGCTTGATTTTTGAATTTTCTCCCTGTTCAGAAAAAATTCTATGCCTTTATTTCTTCTACCAAGATACATGACTATGCACTTCCCTACACCATATTCCATCTGCCACTTCTTTGCCCTTTCCCCCAATCTGTCCAAGTCCTTCAGCAGACTCACTGCTTCGTCAACACTACCTGCCTCTCCACCTTTCTTTGTGTCGTCTGCAAACCTAGCCACAAAGCCATCAATTCCTTCATCCAAGTCATTGATGTACAATGTGAAAAGAAGTGGTCTCAACACCTACTCCTGTAGCACACCTCTCGTCACTGATAACCAACCAGAACAGGCTCCCTCTATTCCCACCCTTTGCCTGCTGCCGGTCAGCCAATCTTCTCTCCGTGCTAGTATCCTTCCAGTAATATCATGGGCTCTTATCTTGTAAGCAGCCTCGTGTGTGGCGCCTTGTCAAAGGCCTTCTGAAAATACAAATAATCACCATCCACTGCCTCTCCTTTGTCAATCTTGCCTGTTATTTCCTCAAAGAATTCCAACAGATTTGTCAGGGAAGATTTTCCCTTATGATTTAATTAGCAATAATAATAAAGAAAGCATATAAAACCACAAACATATTCAGTACATAATTCGATGAGTTTAAAACCCACTTATCTTTTCTCGGGTACACACAAATCTTGGGGAAGATTGGAATGTAATCAGTAGCTTGCTGAAGTGGATATTTTGAGTTTTAGCACTGTGAATCATCCACTTTGTTTAATTTGATGAAAATGTAGATTAGTTTTAAACTTGGATGAGTAGAATTGCTTGATGTAAACAAGCACAATGTTATGATCAATCACATTAAAATACAGTTTTGTGTTATGACAATGTCCAGTTGCAAGGAAACATCATGTTACTCCCATGTAAACAATGATAATAGAAACATAGAAAACCTACAGCACAATACAGGCCCTTCGGTCTACAAAGCTGTGCTGAACATGTCCTTACCTAGGATTACCCATAGCCCTCTATTTTTCTGAGCTCCATGTACCTGTCCAGGAGTCTCTTCAAAGACCCTATTGAATCCACCTCCACCATTGTCGCTGGCAGCACATTCTACGCACTCACCACTCTCAGACATCCCACCTCTCCTGGAAGTTCCGGGAGTCTCCCGCATATCGACAGTGGTTCCCTGATGCCCGGGAATTATATACAATATCCCAGAAATAGATTTTTTTGAGAGGGAGAGGGAGAGCAAGCATCCTGATTGGTCTCTCTTCGTGTTAATAGTGGTCCTCAACCACCGGGCCACGAGGAAACAATATGATCTGGCGATATGAAAGATATGAGTCAGCTGCACCTTTCCTCATTCCCTGTCACGCACTGTTGAATTTTAACACACGCGAGGTCATCAGTGACCCAACACGTGCAAAGGAATGGGTCCGTGACCCATTTGTGAATGTCCCTGGTGAATTATCCATGTCAGCGTGGGAAAAAGATCAACTCCTCGAGCTTGCAAATGATGACGGGCTGAAAAGTATGTTTTTTTTGGGATTATGAGAACACTCAGTCCTCTTTTATTGTCACTTAGAAATGCATACATGCATTAAGAAATGATAGAATGTTTGACATAACATCTCTGCCAGCATTCTGGATCAAAGTCAAGGTTGAATATCCTGAGATAGCCACGAAAGCACTGAAAACGCTGCTTCCATTTCCAACATATTTCTGCGAAGCGGAGTTTTCTGCAATGAATGCAACGAAAACTAAGTTGCAGAATAGACTGGACATAAGGAACCCCCTTCGAGTATCGCTGTCTCCCATCACCCCTCGACAGGACCGTGTTGTTGCAAGAAAACAAGCCCAGGGCTCCCACTGATTCAGCAATATTGGTGTGTTGCAATGATTTTATATGTTCCGAGGAAAATATGTGCTGTGTGTTTAATATCCAAACGTTACTTAAAATGTTGTGATGTTATTGACTTACAAGTGACTTATAATTCAGTGGTTCCCAAACTCTGGGCTGCGAAGAATATAGCGGTACAGCGGTGGCCAGAACGCACCCAGCACATCTTTAAGAAAAAAGGCGAAATAAACAAGCTAATTAATTAGGTGCCGCCTGGCACGTAACTGTTGGCCCAGATCAGAGGCAATTGCCGATTGCCGGGCGGCACCTAATCAATTAGCTTGTTTATTTCGGCTTTTTTCTTAAAGATGTGCTGGGTGCGTTCTGGCTACCGCTGTACCGCTGAATTCTTCGCGGCCTGAAGGCTTGGGACCACTGTTGTAATTGACTTATCACTACATTCATGCGAGGAAAATATGCGCTGTGTTTAATATTAAATTCATTAGATAAACCCCTTTAGAAACGAAATTTCTATGCTATTGATGTCCTACGTGATGAGGCCAAACTCCCTGTAGACTTGCTTAAAGTTGTAATAGAATAAACATGATAACGTAAGTACATATTTTAATGTCACATTTGCTACGTATACCCAACTTGGTTTACAGATTAGACAAGATCACTAAACAAGGTATTGCATACACCCTTGGAGGTCAATGGGGGGGGGGGGGGATATGGGGTTGCGGGGGGTGGGGGTGCTGCCTCCCTGAAATGAGTTTTTGCAGGGTGGGATGTCTGCACTCTCTACGTAAAAAACTTACCCCTGACATCTCCTCTGTACCTACTTCCAAGCACCTTAAAACTGTGCCCTCTTGTGGCAGCCATTTCATCCCTGGGAAAAAGCCTCTGACTATCCACACGATCAATGCCTCTCATCATCTTATACACCTCTATCAGGTCACCTCTCACCCTCCGTCACTCCAAGGAAAAAAATGCCGAGTTCACTCAACCTATTCTCATAAGGCATGCTCCCCAATCCAGGCAATATCCTTGTAAATCTCCTCTGCACCCTCTCTATGGTTTCCACATCCTTCCTGTAGTGAGGCAACCAGAACTGAGCACAGTACTCCAAGTGGGGTCTGACCAGGATCCTAAGTAGCTGCAACATCACCTCTTGGCTCCTAAACTCAATCCCATGATTAATGAAGGCCAATGCACCATATGCTTTGATTTTTGATTACAGATTTCCTCTCCTTTCCAGTCATCATCCTGCAGATTTGCTTTCAAGGACTCTACAATTCACATTCTCAATATTTTTATTACTTATTTATTATTATTCGTATTATCTTGTATTTGCACAGCTTCTTATATTTACTGTGAATGCCTGCAAGAGAACAAGTCTCAGGGTTGTTTATGGTGACATAGATGTACCTTGATAATAAATTTACTTTGAACTTTGAGTTTGTCTTCTTTAACATGTTGGTTATTCGTCTGTCTCTGTGTGTAGTTTTTTTTTACTGATTCTATTATGTTTCATTGTATTTACTGTGAATACTCACAAGAAAGTTCATCTCAGGAAAGTTAGTATTTGGTGACATATACATACTTTGATAACAAATATACTTTGAACTTTGACCCCACCGGCTGCACTACCTTTACAAACTGCTGTCAGGTTTTTGACGAAGAACTGATACATACATCCTCAACCCACGCCCTTCTTTCCCTTTCTGCCCAGGTGCTCCTGCCTATACCACCTATACCCCGGTACAGAACACTAACATACACTTGATGTTAATAAGATCGGCAATAAAATGAAAGGGCGAGCTTCGAGCATGGAGAGAAGTTATGGATGCAGTGATGAGCATTTGAATCTCACCATGCCATCTGAGCAATTTAAACTGAATTATAAACATAATAGATTCTGCAGATATTGGAAATTCAAAGGATTTAAAGTATATTTATTAGGAAAGTATGTATTACTTATACAACCTTGATATTTGTCAGGCAGCCACAAAGCAAGAAACCTGAAAGAAATCAATTAAAAAAAGACTGACATCCAATGCACAGAGAAAAAGAGAACAAAGTAAATTGTGTAAACAACAGAGGTGAACAACATGATTCCAAACCAAATTGAGTCCACAGGCCTGAATCCCCAGGGCAGCTGAGTAGACCCAAAGCCTTGGTCTCAGTTCATCATACAGTGGGGCAAATTGCCACGAAGCTCACAGACACAAAGCACGTAGCAGCCGGAGCCGTCTCACAGCCTCAACACTGCAGAGAGAGGAGTGAACATCACGGGAGAGCAAGTGGAATCGGCCCGACCCTCGCCTCCGGTCCCGACACCCTGCCCGTCTTTCCAGTCTATCTGGTCTGGCGTTTGTTATCCAAACACAGGGGTGTCCCCCACACTAGGACCTGGACCCTGCCGCGGCAATACGCTTTGGGCCTAGACCTTGCCGCCCGGCCCGAAGCCATTCTTAACCTCTTCAAATCGGCTTGGCACCTACTGCGATCCAACCTTGCACCCGGTTTAGGTGGACCATCATTGAAACTCCTCCGCCTCAACTCTATCTCCATCTCTGACACCATCTTGAACACGTTAAGCTCAGACTTTGCAATGCACCAGCACGGCTCATTCCTTGAGTCAGCCTCACTGTCGCTCACCTCTTCATTGGTTGTGGTGATAGTTTGCCACAATTTATCTCAGAAAAAATTTCATTAATTATGTTTTTAGTCTTATTTCTTGCCTTTTAGACTATCGATACGCTGTTGCTCAACTTCAGTAGCACCATCTTAAACTGGAACACAAAATGCTGGAGGAATTCAACTGGTCAGGCAGCATCAATGGAGAGGAATTAACAGTTGAAATTTCGGGCTGAGACCCTTCAGAACTGCAACTGAATTAAATAAATTTGGAAATTTAAAGGAGAGGTGTTGGTTACATGGAACTTAAGATTGTCTGGGTGAAAATAAACATCAGTTCTTTATGGTAGGCACTCATCTAAAATAGATTTGCAAGCCATTCAGTCACAGCAGATCACGTCGTAGAGTCATATAGCACAGGAAATGGCTATTCGGCCCACATGGTCCCTGCTAACCCTAATGCATTTGTCAGATGAAAGCGCCAACAGCAGCATAAGGACTGAACCATCTTTCAACTTGAAACTAGAATACTGTTTCTATCTTTTTAGATGCCAACTCACATCCTGAGTATCTTTAGCATTTTATGTTTTAATTTGAGAACTGCAGTAATTCACTGAGGCCAATTTGATCTTGGCAGGGTCACCCGTGTCTCATGGGATTAAAATTAATCTTCTCTTTGGTCTCAAGGCTGCTCTTGTACAGAAACTCATCCCCAGTGGGACTGAACAATAGCAGAGGTCTACTGCTTTACCTTTCTGTCAAATCTATACAGGGCCAACAATCACTCATTGTGGTTTGATTCCCACTGCTGCCTGCAAGGAGTTTGTGTGTTTTCCCCATGACCGCATGGATTTCCTCTGGGGTGTCCTGGTTTCCTCCCACATTCCAAAGACGTAGAGTCAGGGTTAGTACGTTGTGGGCATGTAATGTTGGCACCAGAAGCACGGCAACACTTGCGGGCTGCCCAGCACAATCCTCGCTGATTTGATTTGATGCAAACAACACAGTTCACTGTATGTTTTGATGTACATGTGACAAATTAAGCTAATCTTTGAAGAGCTTCCACATCTATCAGTTTCTTCAGTGACTTAGTCAGTCAGAAAGCCAAGCATAACCTAGGTTCTTTAGTGAAAATGAACACGTTTAATGCTTTTCTAACCAACATTATCATCTAATGACATCACCTCTGAAGATACGTGTTGGCAAATTCACGTTTACAGATACTGCAATCATAACAACATTTTAGTGATAGAACTCTTCACAGATGCACCAACCATGAACATGATAAGATCACAATTAACCAGGCAGCATGCACAGTTAGGACAGGTCTGTTAACATGTTCAGGCAGTGATTTTACATCAGAGTAAAGGGCAGCCTTGTGCCCTGTAATGCTTAATAGAACACTGATATATTAATGCATTCTCTTTCGTAACTTATACTTTATCCTGGATAAATATTTTACCATCCTCTCACTTCCTCCTTTGGTAATTATAAGACCATAAGATACAGGAGCAGGAGTAGGCCATTTGACCCATTAAGTCTTTTCCAAGGTTTGACCATGGCTGATATACTAACACTTTCAACCCATTCTTCTGTCTTCTCTTGTAACCTTTGACACCCTTTCTAATCAAGAGTCTATTCAACTACTACTTTAAATATACCCAATGATTTGACCTCCACTGTTGTCTTTGGCAATGCATTCCACAGTTTCACCACATTCTAGATAAAGAATTCCTCATCTTTGTTCTAAAGAGATGTCCTTGTATTCTGAGGCTGTGCCTTGTTCAGATCTACAGAAAGTTTGTGAACCCTGTAGCATTTTTTCTATTTCTGCATAAATATGACGCTTAAAATGTGATCAGATTTTCACGCAAGTCCGAAAACTAGCTAAAGAGAACCAAATTAAATAAATAACACCAAAACATTATACTTGCTCATTTATTTATAGAGAAAAATGATCCAATATTACATGTATTTGTTGGAAAAAGTATGTGAACCTTTGCTTTCAGTAACTGGTGTGAGCCCCACCCCCTGTACAGCAATACAAACCGACAGTTTTCGGTAACTGTTGATCAGTCCTGCACATCGGCTTGGAGGAATTTTAGGACATTCCTCCTTACAAATCTGCTTCAACTCTGGGATGTTGGCGGGCTTCCTTGAATGAACTGCTTGCTTCAGGTCCTTCCACAACATTTCCATAGAATTAAGGTCAGGACTTTGACTCGGCCATTCCAAAACACAAATTTCCTTCTTTTTAAACCATTTTGTTGTTGATTGACTCTTGTCTTTCAGATCATTGCCTTGTTACATTATCCAACTTCTATGAAGCTTCTGGTGACGGAATGCTACCCTGACATTCTCCTGTAAAATACATTGATATGATTTTGAATTCATTGTTCCCTTACTGAATGCAAGCTGTCCAGGCCCTGAGGCAGCATAGCAGCCCCAAACCATGATGCTCCTTCCACCATACTCACAGTTGGAATGAGGTTTTGGTGTTGGTGTGCAATGCGTTTTTCCCTCCAAACATAGCAAAGTGCACTTTTGCCAAAAAGTTCAACTTCTGTCTCATCTATTTTGGAGAGCAGTGGTTTCTTCCATGTTGTCCTTCCATAAACACTATTCTTGTCTAGTGTTTTTCTGACAGTGGACACATGAATAGAGACTTTAGCGAGTTCTAGAGATTTCTGTAGGTCTTTTGTTGTTACCCTTGGGTTCTTTTTCACCTCCTTCAGCATTACACATTGTGTTCTGGGTGTGATATTTGTAGGACGCCCACTCCTAGGGATAGTAGCAACAGTACAGAGTTTACTCCATTTGTAGACAATTTCTCTTACCGTGGACTGATGAACACTCCGGTCTTTAGACATGCTTTTGTAACCTTTCCCAGCTTCGTTCTTATCTACAATTCTTCTTCTAAGGTCTTCTGAAAGTTTTGATCGAGGTATGGTGCACACATAAAGGTCTTTCTTGAGAAGAACAGCCTCTATCAGTAACCTGAGTTTGTGTGTCTGTTATATAGGGCAGGGCACCTCTACAAGCCACACCTCCAATCTCATCTCATTGACTGGAACACCTTACTCCAAATAGCTGTTGTAGAAGGCATTACCCCAGAGGTTCACATACTTTTCCCAACAAACACACGTAATGTTGTATCATTTTTATCAATCAGTAAATGAACAAGTATAATGTTTTGTGCTATTTATTTAATTGGAATCTCTTTATCTAGTTTTAGAACTTGCGTGAAAACCTGATCACATTTTAAGTCATATTTATGCAGAAAAAGAGAAAATCTACACGGTTCACAAACTTCCTAGCACCACCGCATGTTCTTCCAGTGTGAAAATCTACTGATGTGACTCGAAGTGGTTGGCAAGGCTACTTATTTTCATGGCAAACAGACAGAATGAAGCAGCTACATCTGTAATGGTCTCCAGGTCCATCGGAAGGTCACATCGGAAACCTGTTTATCAGCAAGGCAAGCTCAACGAGTAGGATGGCTCAATTTTGCTCTTAAAAAACACAGAACATAAGACACAGGAGCAGAAATAGGCCATCTGGCCCATCGAGTCTGTTCCGCCATTCAATCATTGCTGATCCTTTTTCAAATCTCCTCCTCAACCCCAGTACCGGTCTTCTCCCTTTGATGCCATGTCCAGTCAAGAACCTATCAATTTCTGTCTTAAACACAGCCAACGACCTGTCCTCCACAGCTGTATGTGGAAACAAATTCCACAAATTCACCACCTTTAAGCTATGGAAATTTCTCTGCATCTCTGTTTTGAAAGGGCACCCCTCTATTGTGAGGCTGTGTCTCCTTTCCACATCTACTCTGTCAAGGCTTTTCAACATTCGAAAGGTTTCAATGAGATCCCCCCTCATCATTCTGAATTCCAGCAAGTTCAGACCCAGAGCCATCAAACGTTCCATGTATAATAACGATAACCCTTTCATTCCTGAATCAAGCTTGTTAACCTCCTCATGGACCCTCTCCAATGCCAGCATACATTTTCTAAGATAAGGGGCCCAAAACTGTTCACAACACGTACTCAAGGTGAGGCGTCACCAGTGCCTTATAAAGCCTCAACATACATTCTTGCTCTTGTATTCTTGACCTCTTGAAATGAATGGTAATGTGACATTTGCCTTCCTCACCACCGACTCCACCTGCAAGGTAACTCTCAGGGTGTTCTGCACAAGGACTCCCAAGTCCCTCTGTATCTCAGATTCCTGGATTTTCTCCCCGTTTCGAAAATAGTCTGTACATTCATTTCTACTTCCAACGTGCATAACTATGCATTTTCCAACATTGTATTTCATTTCCAATATTGAACATTGCAGCACAGTACAGGCCCTACAACCTGTTGATTTGACCTTACAACCAAGTCCAAAATCAATTTAACCCTTCTCTCCTACATAGCCCTCCATTTTTCTTTCATCTATGTGCCTATCTAAGAGTTTCTTAAATCTTCCTAATATATCTGCCTTTACCACCACTCCTAATAGTGCATTCCATGCACTTACCACTCTGTATAAAAACCTACCTTGGACATCACCCCTATACATTCCTCCAATCACATTAACACTGCACTCAGTGGCCACTTTATTAGGTACAGGAGTGTAGCTAAAAAAGTGGCCACAGGAGTGGAACCCAATGTGGTCTTCGGTCTTCTGCTACTGTAGCCCATCCACGATGTATTGTGTGTCTAGAGATGCTCTTCTGTACACCACCATTGAAACGCATGGTTAATTGAGTTACTGTCACCCTCCTGTCAACTTGAACCAGTCTGACCTCCTGCTTATTAACAAGGTATTTTCACCCACAGAATTGCCACTCACTGGATGTTTTTTTTTGTTTTTTTTGCACCATTCGCTGTAAGCTCTAGAGACTATTGTGCGTGAAAATCCCAAGAGATCAGCAGTTTCTGAGATACTCAAACCACCCTGTCTGGCACGAACAATCATTCTATGATCCAAGTCACTAAGATCACATTTCCTCCCCATTCTGATATTTGGCCCAATCAGCAACTGAACCTCTTGACCATGTCTGCATGCTTTCATGCCTCGAGTTGCTGCCATCTGATTGGCTGATTAGACGTTTGCAATAACGAGCAGGTGTACTAATACTAGCCATTTCTACCCTGTAAAAAAGACGCTGGTTGTCCAATCTAACTATGCTGATTATCATCCTATACAGCCCTATTAAGTTGCCTCTCATCCTCCTTTGCTCCAAACAGGAAAGCCCTACCTTGCTCAACCTCTTCTCATTAGACGTGCTCTCTAATCCAGGCAGTATCCATCAGTTTCTCTTTCAATAGATGCTGTTTATCTTGCAGAGTAATGCTTTCATTTTTATAATGGACAGAATCCCAAATACTGATATAAAGCCATGAGATAAAAACTGAACTGGAATAATCTCTCATTAGTTAATCCATATCTCCGTCATGGACAGTCCCAAGCACGGATGTGAAAGAAAGAGGGTTGACATGGGGTTAGCAACCCCATCCTGTGAAAACCCAGTGTTACAGAAACACCAACAGAAGCTGCAAAGACCTCATCCCTGGGAGAGGAAGGATCTTCACTGTATGATGGGCTATACCTGGGGACAACGTGAAAGACTGGCCCAGGACTGAGGACTCTGGTGAGTTGCTGTCGGCAGTAGGGTGATGGGCTTAAGTAAGTAAGTGTGAAGTTAACAGTCCCCTTGTAATCATCAAGGTAGCAGTCAATTTCAATACTGTATAAAACACTTCAATTAAAAATGTCATAATAGCTAATGGTACGGCACAAATAATACCATCCTTTCTAAAAGAAACAAAATTCTTTTTAAAAGCTGAGAATGATATATTCAGTATTAATACTGTATAATGGAACAAAATTTAAACTGAATGATAAATAACATACTATTACTGCAGTCCCTGAAGAGGCACTGAAGTGTTTGTTTATTCTGTCACTTGTTTCAGCATTTTGAGACATCACCCAATTTTTGCAATAGGGAAGGGACAGACAGTCAGTACTTTTCTAAAAAAATTGGGAAGAAGTATTCAAATTGACGGTTCTGTTACCACGTACTTGAAATGGTCTTTATGGGCTTTTCCTGCACCTTCTCGTCAGAATCAGAATCACGTTTGTTATCATCGGCACATGTTGTGAAAATTGTTTTGTGGCAGCAGTACATTGCAATACATGATAATAAAAAAACTATAAATTACAATAAGAAATATATAGATATGATCTTAATTAAATAAATGGTGCAAAAAGAGAGCCTAAAAGGTAAAAAATAGGGAGGTTGTGTACATGGGTTCATTATCCATTGTCCAACCCAGAGGACAAATTTACCATGACCAATTAACCTACTCAGCAGTACAACTTTGGACTGTGGGAGTAAACTGGAGCATCCAGAGGAAACCCATGTGCTCAGGGGATAGAATGTGCAAACTTGCTGACAGAAGACTTCAGAATTGAACTCTGAACTCCGACACTCTGAGCTGTCATAGCGTTGTGCTAACTGCTACACTACAACAGCACTCCTAATGTCTCTACCACCACCGCAGGCAGGGTGCTCTGCTCCCACAACACGACCACATAATCTGATGCTCTTTCCTCATTACGGTTTGTACAAAGTGATATTTTGATTTCTCAGAATATTAAATTCTCTCAAGAGAGATCTACTGGGTAAGTGAATCATACTTTTAAGACTGGATGTTCAAAACGAGTGAAACATTTTACTTTTATTTAGATGACTGTAAAAGCAGTGCATCATGAAGAATCTAAAGATTGTCCTTGTCTCCTAATTATATGATAGCAAGTGAAATGCATCTTTCAAAGATGCAATAACTCACCATTCTGTACCATATGTCACTGAACTTATTTCCTTCTGAAAAAAAACACCCTTTAGAGACTTGAAAGTGACTTAATGCTGAGGCTTTATAAGACATTGGTTAGACCTCACCTGGAATACAGTGAGCAGTTTTGGGCCCATTATCCAAGAAAGGATGTGCTAGAAATAGAGAAGGTCCAGAGGTTTACGAGAATGATCTGAGGAATGAAAGGGTTAATGAATGAAGAGTGGCTCTGAACCTGCACTTGCCAGAGTTAAGAAGAATGAGAGCGATCTCATTGAAACCTACTGAATATTGAAAGGCCTAGATAGAGCAGATGTGGAGAGGAAGTTTCCTATAGTGGGTGCTTCTAGGACCAAAGGACACAGTCTTGAAAAAGAGGGAGGTTCATTTGGAACAGGGATGAGGAGGAATTTCTTCAGCTAGGGGGCAGTGAATCTGTGGAATTCATTCTCACAGATGCTGTGGAGGCCAAGTTATTGAGTACTAGACAATGGGGTGACCCGTTGGGGCACCCTTTGAGAGAAGGGTAGTGCAGTCTGACGTGACCAGAATGAACACTAAATTTTCCTGACTGCTATTGGTATCGCTTTGCTTTGGAAACTGAAGTAGAAAACCTCAGTTTATTAAAGAAGAACGACGCATGGCAAAGCAAATATAGCTGCTCCTCATTTAATGAAGGACACTTTTGATGGCATCATTTCTGGTTTATCTGCCACCCTCATGCGTCTCGTTGTTATTCTGGAGCCATGCAGCCCTTTCATCCCGTCTCTTCATCTCTTCTGCTGTTTGTTGTTTCTCTCTGATCCTGGAGACGTGCATGCCTCTCCTCCTCTGTCTCTTCTTCTCTCATCTTTTTTTGTCCTGACCCTTTGATCCTGGAGTTGTGTCGCCCTGGCTTCATCTGATTCTTGTTCTCTCCCTCTCCTTGCCACTTCCCGACAATGTTTGGCGTCATCTCTTGACCATAATGTCCCCCTTCCCTTTCCACGCGGCATAATTAGGCTGACCATTTTTGTTTACCCTAATGCTGGATAGAGGATACGAAGCAGTAACACCAAACAATGCTGATTATTCTTGATGATGTAGTTGGCGTTCTCCTAAATGGACGTGATATAGTCACCGCTGTCCTTTGACTGCAGCAAAGGGTTTTATGGGTGTCTCGGAGTACGTCATTACAATAAGATTTAATTATCTCTTATTGATGGGTGGCAGTTAGATCTTTCCCAATCCTGCACATGCTGATGTGACCCCTTGAAATAGAGCTGCCCTGCCCTTTTGCTCCGGTAGGTGTCGCTGCTGAGGCTGGCTGTGCGCATGCGTTGGGCTGTCGCGTCCCGATTTCCATGATGGCAGATCGGCTCTCGGGTTAAAAGGGAGCCTGCTGATTTTTGCAAATGAGCAATTTTATACGAATATATAACTCTGAACTTTGCCTGCATTCTGTAAGTTAGCGCATTTTAATTTGATGTAGCCAAGAAAAGTGCTGCTGTGATGCACCGTTTGCGCTAATTGGAGGTCACAAACAGACAAACAGAGCATGAAAGTTTTAGTAGTATATAGATTTTTAAGGTGGAGGTAGTAGATAGATTCATTATCGGTTAGGCATCAAAACATATGAGGAGAAGACAGGAGAATGGAGTTGAGAGGGATAATAAATCAGCTATGCTGAAGTGGCAAAGCAAACTTGATGGAGCAAATGGCCTAATTCTGTTTCTAGGTCTTATGGTCTGATGAATATCAAACCTATGATATAATTGGATTGCATTTAGATAAGGCATTTTAATAGATGAACTGGTTTAAGTACCACTTAGGGCAGTGTAATTGCACTACAGACTGGAAGAGGGTTAGACAAAGTAGGCAGAATATATAGTACAGAAAAAGGCCATCCAGCTCATGTATTTTTATCCTAGTTTATATTTTTTCCAAGTCAACTTTTGTTTATCTATCAAAGAATTGCCTCTGTTCCCTTCTCTCTCATGTGTTTATTCAACTTCCTCTCGTGTGTATTTAAGCCACTCACTGCCACTGGAAACCTGCACTGAACCGTTCATTCTTTTGCTGAAGAAATCTTTCTTGCATTTCCATTATTAATGAACCCTTGTATTGATCTTACTTACACTAATGTTCACAAATTACATTTACTATTTAGATGCGTATTCTGTAAGTTGATAATTGACTTCTTATACTTTGTTGTTGTACTTGCTGAATGTTAGCTACTCCATTCTGAGCTTATCCACAAAGTTGGTAATCTTGTGATTCCTGAATGCCAACTGTTCAAGTAACTGGCAAATGACAAAGGTCCCATCATTAGTTCTTGCTGAGTATCACTTCATGTTTTGAGAGAATCACCCTTGCTCCAAGTCCTGCTTTTCAGTTTCCATAAGCTCATTAGACATTCGAGAATTATGCTATTCAGCCCATCGAGTCTGATCCACCATTACATCACGGCTGATTTATTAGCCCTCTCAACCTCATTCCACTGCTTTCTCCCTGTAACCTTTGACACTCTTACTAATCAAGAACCTATCAACCTCTGCTTTAAATATACCCAATGACTTAGCCTCCACAGCCATCTCTGACAATGAATTCCACAGATTCAGCACCCTTTGGCTGAAGAAATTCCTCCTCATCTCTGTTCTAAAGGAACACCCTTCTATTCTGAGGCTGTGGCCCCTGGGCTTAGTCTCACCCACTATTGGAAACATCCTCTCCATGTCCACTCCATTAAGGCCTTTGAAAACTCAATAAGTTTCAATGAGATCCCTTCTCAGTCCTCTAAACTCCAGTGAGTACAGGCCCAAAGCCCTCAAATCTTTGTATATTAACTCTTTCATGCCCTAGATCATTCTTGTGAGTTTCATATCTGCATGTAATCATTCTCTTTCCTGATAACACACATCAAAGTTGCTGGTGAAGGCAGCAGGCCAAGCAGCATCTGTAGGAAGAGGTGCAGTTGACGTTTCAGGCCGAGACCCTTCGTCAGGACTAACTGAAGGAACAGTGAGTAAGGGATTTGAAAGTTGGAGGGGGAGGGGGAGATCCAAAATGATAGGAGAAGACAGGAGGGGGAGGGATAGAGCCAAGAGCTGGACAGGTGATTGGCAAAAGGGGATACGAGAGGATCATGGGACAGGAGGTCCGGGAAGAAAGACAAGGAGGGAGGAGACCCAGAGGATGGGCAAGAGGTATATTCAGAGGGACAGAGGGAGAAAAAGGAGATTGAGAGAAAGAATGTGTGCATAAAAATAAGTAACAGATGGGGTACGAGGGGGAAGTGTTACTTATTTTTATGCACACATTCTTTCTCTCACTCTCTTTTTTCTCCCTCTGTCCCTCTGAATATACCTCTTGCCCATCCTCTGGGTCCCCCCCCCTTGTCTTTCTTCCCGGACCTCCTGTCCCATGATCCTCTCGTATCCCCTTTTGCCTATCACCTGTCCAGCTCTTGGCTCTATCCCTCCCCCTCCTGTCTTCTCCTATCATTTTGGATCTCCCCCTCCCCCTCCAACTTTCAAATCCCTTACTTACTCTTCCTTCAGTTAGTCCTGACGAAGGGTCTCGGCCTGAAACGTCGACTGCACCTCTTCCTACAGATGCTGCTTGGCCTGCTGCGTTCACCAGCAACTTTGATGTGTGTTGCTTGAATTTCCAGCATCTGCAGAATTCCTGTTGTTCTCTTTCCTGATTCCTGGTTCCTTGTGCACAGGACTAATTCACCAATCTATGTGCTAAATTAAAAAACAGTTGAAAATCCAAATACCACCCATCTCTAAAGACAGAGATGGGAAGGGCCAGAGTTAAACATCATGATCACAGTTTTAAATTTGGGGTAGTTGGGGACCAGGAGCCAAAAGCAAGGAAGCAAGAAATTTCTCATCTCTGTTATAAAGGGACAGCTTGCATTCTGACGCTGTGCGCTCTGGTCCTAGACTCCAATAGAGAGGGAGTCTAGGGCCAGGGGTTCAACCTCAGAATATCAGGACGTCCCTTTAGAACAGAGATACAGAGAAATTTCTTCAGCCAGAGGGTGGTGAATCTGTGTAATTTGTTGCCACGGATGGCTGTGGAATCCAAGTCATTGTATTTAAAGCAGAGGTTGATAGCTTCTTGATCAGGAAGAGTGTCGGAGGTTATGGGGAGAAGGCAAGAGGACGGGGTTGAGAAGGATAATAAATCAACCATGATTGAATGGTGGAACAGACTCCCATGGGCTAGAGGCCTATTTCTGCTCCTGTGTTATGGTGTTATTTTCAAATTTATAGCTAACTAGTAAGTAGGAGATTGTGTGAGCTAGAGCAAGTGTACAGAGGGTGAAAGGCTGACCTGGAAAACAATGGAATACAGGTCTGAAAGTGACCTGTATCACACTGAGCTCAATGTAACTGATAGGCAGCCTGTGGTGCTGCACTCCTGATATTCGGTTCCAAAGACTTTGATGAGTTGGCTTACACTAAAACATCCATTCAGCATCAGTGACCAGGGTGAATTTTAACCCTTTGGAGATCTTCAGTGCACTGAGGCATCATTCCCCTGTTTAGAAAGGGCAAGGGAAGTCATAATTCTCCATCAGAATATAAATGTGTTGTCACCTTGATGACAGATCTAACCAGGTTGATACTAAATTCATTTTCCTTAACTTTCTTTTTCATTCTTTCCTAATAAGAATTGAATAGTTTGAATATTTGACTGGAAGGGTTTTGAAAACTATTTATTAGACTGGTGATGTGGATAATAATATTTCAAATGTACTCTACACCCAAATCCTGCTCAGTCAAGTACATAGAGTCAATAGCACTGTGTCAGCAGTACCTGTCAAGGACAAGTTAAGTTTATCTACTAGCATCCTTAATATAGAAACATTTTACAAACATTTTGAAACAGTATTTTGCAGAGGTGCAGTAGCATAGTTATTGGCATAGTGCCAGCAACACGGACAATTCCTGCTGCTGTCCGTAAGGAGTTTGTAAGTCCTCCCTGCGACCATGTGTGTTTCCTCTGGATGTTCTGGTGTTCTCCCACATTCCAATGATATATGGGTTCGTAGCTTAAATGGTCACATGGGTGTAACTGGGTGGGCCAGTAGGGCCTGTAACTGTACTGTATCTCTAAATAAATAGAAATTGGCAGTGCACTATACAAGCTGCTCACAGACAGGCAACCAAAAAGTCAGATCTTTTTTCAGTTCAGTTTCCATTTATTGTCATTTAGAAATGCATGCATTAAAAAATGATACAACGTTCCTCCAGAATGATACCACAAGAAACACAGGACAAACTAAGACTAAACCTGACAAAACCACATAATTATAACATATAGTTACAACAGTGCAAAGCAATACCATAATTTGATAAAGAGCAGACCATGGGCACAGTAAAGAAAAGTCCTCAAAGTCCCGATAGACTCATCATCTCACGCAGGCGGCAGAAGGGAGAAACTCTCCCTGCCATGAACTCCAAGCGCCACCAACTTGCCGATGCAGCACCATTGGAAGCACCCAACCACAGTGGACTCTGAATCTGTCCGAAAACTTTGAGCCTCCGACCAGCCCCTCAGAAACAGCCTCTCCGAGCACCATCCTCTGCTGAGCACTTCGACCTCACCTCGGCTGCCAAGCAACAAGCAAAGCCGAGGACTCGGGGCCTTCTCCTCCGGAGATTCTGGACCACACAGTAGCAGCAGCAGTGAAGCAGACATTTCAGAAGTTTCACCAGATATTCCTCCGTGCTCTCACGTCCGTCTCCATCAAATCAGGATTGTGCACGGCACCCTACTTGACAAATAACAGACATCACCACCGGAGTGGCCGTTGTGAGCTGCATCGTGCCGCCATCTTCCTCCTGCATACTTGCCACCTTACAAGAAGCAGAGAAAGCTGCAGAGTGGGGAGATTTTGGGAGGGAGGTCCTGAGCTCTGGTTCTTGGACAGTTCACTAACAGGGAAGGAACCAATGAAACTCACGGATACATAAATGTCAGAAATGGAAGAGTGCAGAATCTGGGAAAGCTGCAGTATTGAAAGAGGTTTGAGAGAGAGGAGCTAGTGAGTCCATGGGGAGTTTTCCACATCATTTGGCTGCGCGGACTGCATTGCCACATGTAATCAGCAGCTGAGGACAATGATTCAATTTACCTACAGCGAGGTCCTCACACTGGCAAAGTTCAAAGCAAATTTCTTATCAGGGTAGTATATGTACGTCACCATACACCACCTCGAGATTCATTTCCTTGCAGACATTCATGGTGGAACAAAGAAATATGGCAGAATCAATGAACACCTAAAACAAAAATACAAGAGATTCTGCAGATGTTGGAAATCCAGAGTAACACACACACAAAATATTAAAGGAATTCAGAAGGTCAAGAGCATCTGTATAGAGGAATAAAGAGTCTATGTTTCAGGCTGAGACCCTTCATCAGGACTGAAAAGGAAGGGGGAAGAAGCCAGATTAAGGCGGCGGGGGGAGGGAAAGGGGCACAAACTGGAAGGTGACAGGTGAGACCAGGTGGGCGGGGGAGAAGGATTAACGTCAGAAGCTATAAGGTGACAGGTGGAAAAGGGTGAGGAAGGAGGAATCTGGTAGGAGAGGAGAGAGGACCATTGAAGGAGGGGGAACAGGGGGAGGTGAGCAGAAGAGAAGTAGTAGGAGGAGATAAGACTTGAGAATGGAAGCCAAGGGAAGGGGGATGGGGAAAATTTACTGGGGGTTAGAGAAATTGCTGTTCATGCCATCAGGTTGGAGACTATCCAGAGGGAACATGAGGTGTTTCCGCTCCAATCTGAGAGAGGCCACACCATGGCAGTAGAGGATGCCACGAGTTGACATGTTGGAACAGGACTGTGGATTGGAATTAAAATGGCCGGCCAACGGGAAATCCTGCCTGTTGCAGATGGAGTGCAGATGCTCAACAAGGAGTCTCCCAATCTACCCTTGGGTCTCACCAATAAAGAGGAAGCCACATCGAGAGCACCAGACACAGCAGATGACTCCCAAAAGATTTGCAGGTGAATTGTTGTCTCACCTGGAAGGACTGCTTTGGGACTTGAATAGAGGTGAGGGAGGAGGTGAACGGGCAGGTGTAGTACTTCTTCCATTTGTAGGGATAAGAGCCAGGAGGGAGATTATTAGAGAAGGACAAATGGACAAGGGAATCACGGAGAGTGATCCCTGCGGAAAGCAGAGAATGGGAGTGGGGGGGGGATGTAAAGATGTGTTTGGAGGTGGTATCCTGTTGAAGATGGCAGAAGTTGCGCAGAATGATGTGCTGGATCTGGAGGTTCATGGGTGGTGGGTGAGGACAAGTGGAAGTGTATCCCTGTTAGGGAAGCAGGAAGCTGGGGTGAGGGCAGATGTCCAGGAAATGGAGGAGATGCACGTGAGGGCAGCATCAATGGTGGACCATTTACCTTTTACAACTATCACCTCTCAGCTTCTCACTTCATTCTCTCTCCATCGGCCACCCACCTACCCTTTCACCCGATTTCACCTATCACCTGCCAGCTTGTACGCTCCCTCCCCTCCCCAATCTTCTTATCCAGGCTTCATCCCCCTTCCTTTCCTGTCCTGGTAGGACCTCAGCCTGAAATGCCGACTGTTTATACCTCTCCAGAGGTGCCTGACCTGCTGAGTTCCTCCAGCATATGTGAGTTCCTCCTCACATAAACAAAGACTGACAAACAAACAACGTGCAAAAGAAGACAAATCATTCAAATAAATATATAAATAATCAATCAATCAATCCCAAACATTAGTTGTAGAGTCCTTGAAAGCGAGTGTATGGGTTGTTAGTTCAAAAGCAAAATAAATAAATAAATAACACTGCAAAAAATGTTGTAAGTACTCTCTGACATTAATTCTGTTAAGTGCTTCTTGAAGAAACCACTCAGTATCCTATCTTTTTGGGAGAAAAAGAAAGACAAAATTAATGCTTCAATGACTTATGGTAACAGGATGCCTTCACATTGACAAAAGAAATTATAGGGAAATAATACTAAGCGGGAAAAATGCAAATACTTTTATGAGTTAGAAAGAACAATTTCTTCAATGGACATTTAAAAGAAATCAAATCTGGCTGAGGCCCACTTCCTTCCACAGATGCTGCTTGATCCACAGAGTTCTTCCACATTGTCTTTGCTGAAGTTTTGTAATGAAGCAATCACAAACTTTAATCTGAAAAAAAGCTTTCTTCACACAAGTAAATTCAGTGTATTTTAGCAGCTATTGCATAGCTACATTATTGCAAATAAAATCGATTTGAATTTAATCCCCTTCCTTTCATGTGTATCAGAATCAGAATCAGGTTTAATATCACTGGCACATGTTGTGGAACTTGTTGTATTGCCGCAGCTGTACAGTGAATTACAATAAGAAACGTTATGCATGTGTGTGTGTATATATATATATATACACACACACACAAATTAAGTAAGTAGTGTAAAGAGTGTAATAAAAGTAATGTACCTGGATTTATTGTCTGCTCAGAAATCTGATGACAGATTCCTAAAACATTGGGTGTAGGTCTTCAGGCTCCTGTATCTCCTCCTTGATGGTAGCAATGAGAAGAGGGCAGGCCTTGGGTGGTAGGAGCCCGTAATGATGGATGCTGCCTATTTGAGGTATCGTCTTTTGAAGGTGTCTTTGATGCTGGGGAGGCTGCTGCCCAAGGTGGAGTTGGATGAGTTCGCAACTCTCTGCAGCTTTTTCTGATCCTATGCAGTGGCCCCTCCATACCAGACGGTGACAAAACCACATTTACATCTGTAGTTGTACTTTGTTTCTTTATTAAAACCAAAGGTTCCTATAGTTCTGATCTACAACCTCAAAAAGACTTGAATTTATATGATGGCTTTCAAAAACAGGATGTATAAAGGTACGTCACAGTCAACGAGGTACCCTGAAGTATTTCAGTGGCAGGAAGGCAATATAAAGTTGAATAAATTGGACAGCAAATCATCACAGCCTACAGCGCAACACACACTGCACAATGCAATACTATAAATGATCACAGACAGGACATCAGAACGAATGAACTCTTCCTCCTCATTCATCACTTCCGTTCAAAATCTAATCCTGACCTACACCTGACACACTGTAAATAAGTTATGCTTTCAAACTTTGTTAGCTTCTTGCACTTGGAATTCTCAACCAGGCCTCACAAGGTCACATTGAAGGTTACTGTACACTTGACCTTGAGGACTCGTGGTCAAAACCCTTCACCCAAACAATCCCCAAATCTGCCATCCACCAACGGATCCTCTCAGAACACCATTATCTATAGTCAGCCAATTATATCTCTGACCATTAGTCAACCCAAGTGCTTCACTTATGGCATTTGACTAGTTCTGGGCTGGTTTCCAATTTAATAAACTTTAGTTACAACCTTAAATGGCAGTCTACCAAAATTCCGACACACAAAAATCGATCAATTATTTTCTTCTATCCACTTCCAAGTCACTTTGCACAGTGTGGGAACAGCTTCAATGAAGCATGTGAAGAAACACAGGCATTTGCTTACCCTGCACTGTAATTCTCTACACTTGTCAAAGTGGTTGACCACCAGTGAAACAACCCTGGGCTATTTATTTTAAGCTAAGTAAATCTGTGTTGGGTTTCTCAACATCTTTTGCAGTGAATCAGAATCAGGTTTAATATCACTGGCATATGTCATGAGTTATACAGATCTCGTTACATGCACGTGCAGTTCAACACTTTCAGTGATTATGCAGAAAGTTTGAAGATAGTAACTCATCTCCTTCTACCTTAGGCCACGAACATATCAATCACTCCTGCTGTTGACCACTTTCTAGAGGTCCAAGACGCCGACTTCTACAAAGAAGGGATCTGTATGCTCCACGACCACTGGACTAAGTGTGTAAATGTAGGAGGGGACTATGTTGAAAAATAAATATGCTAGGTTTTCTAAAATTTACTCCTTCTACCTTAGGTCACGAACTTATCAATCACCCCTCATGTAAAGTAAGTTGTGCAAAAAGAGATGAAAAAATAGTGAGGTTGTGTTCATGGGTTCATTGTCCATTCAGCAATCTGATGGCAGAGGGGAAGAAGCTGTTCTTGAATCATTGATTGTGTGTCTTCAGGTTCCTGTACCCCCTTCCTGATAGCAGCAATGAGAAGAGGACATGTCCTGGGTTATGGGGTCCTCAATTGATGGATGGGGTCCTCAATTGATGGATGCCTTCTTCTTTGTGGCATCGTCTTTTGAGGGTATCATCAATTCTGGGGAGGCTTGTGCCTGTGATAGAGCTGGCTGAGTTTATAACTTTCTGCGGCTTTTTCTGATCCTGTGCAGTGGCCCCTCCATAATCAGACGGTTAGAATGCTCTGTAGTTGTATTTGGTTTCTTTATTAAAACTATAGATTCATAGAAACATAGAAAATAGGTGCAGGAGTAGGCCATTCGGCCCTTCGAGCCTGCACCGCCATTTATTATGATCATGGCTGATCATCCAACTCAGAACCCCGCCCCAGCCTTCCCTCCATACCCCCTGACCCCCGTAGCCACAAGAGCCATATCTAACTCCCTCTTAAACATAGCCAATGAACTGGCCTCAACAGTTTGCTGTGGCAGAGAATTCCACAGATTCACCACTCTCTGTGTGAAGAAGTTTTTCTTAATCTCGGTCCTAAAAGGCTTCCCCTCTATCCTCAAACTGTGACCCCTCGTTCTGGACTTCCCCAACATCGGGAACAATCTTCCTGCATCTAGCCTGTCCAATCCCTTTAGGATCTTATACGTTTCAATCAGATCCCCCCTCAATCTTCTAAATTCCAACGAGTACAAGCCCAGTTCATCCAGTCTTTCTTCATATGAAAGTCCTGCCATCCCAGGAATCAATCTGGTGAACCTTCTTTGTACTCCCTCTATGGCAAAGATGTCTTTCCTCAGATTAGGGGACCAAAACTGCACACAATACTATAGTTCTGGCGGAGGGGACGAAACTGTTGAAGAAATTCCACTTAGCTGAAGGTGATATTGCCAGTAACTTTGAGAATACATCTCTTATGATTTTTTAAAAATGAAATAACTAAGTAAGAAATATTTAGGACCACATTCTATAATCTGAAGTCAATGGGCAAAAAGCTTTTGCATTGATGTGGTAGTGACAAACTACAATTAACAGGTGGTAGCAGAGACAGATACATTAGGAACATTTAAGAAATTCTTGGACAGACACATGGATGATAGAAAAATGGAAGGTTATGTAGGAGGGAAGGGTTAGATTGATCTGAGTAGGTTAAAATGTCGGCATAACATTGTGGGCTGAAGGACCTGCACTGGGCTGACAGCATCTGTGGGGAGAAAGGAATTGTTGATACTTTCGGTTGAAATCCTGCACAGGACCCTTTTCCATATCCAGCATCGTCAGCTTTGTGACTCTATTGATCATCAAGGTATAATTGAGCTTCAAAGCTGATATTCAGCTTACGCTGCATTTTCCATTTATCTCAACATGCATCTACTTGGTAAATGATTTGCATCTGTAATGTAATCATAATATGATGGAAAATATTTAGCTAATTACCTCTTTTGTATTTTTTTCTGACAATGTTGCTGCTGTAATTACCAGTTCACTTTTTTGTTCACTCATGTGCTAACGATGACTGACCTGACACTGCAAAGCATGAGTTGGAAATACAACAAAATTTACATATAGGGGAAAAGTGGCAGTTTTACAGGACCTTCCTTTGTTCTGTAACAACACTAATGCTACTTTGTACCATCCCAAAGTCCTACTCACAAAAGTATATCAACAACATCTTTCTTTACCCAAGTAGAAACATCGATTTCTCCAACTTCCAGTAAGTTTTCCCCTCTTCGTTTCTGCACCCTGGCCTCTTACTTCTTCTCTGCACCTGCCTTTCTCCTCCACCTGGTGCCCCTCCTCCTTCCGTTTCTCCCATCATCCTCTCTCTCCTATCAGATTCCTTCTTTTCTAACCCTTTACAGTTTCCACCTATCACCTTCCAGCTTCTTACTTCATCCAGCCAACCAACCCGGTTTCACCTATCATCTTCTAGCTTGTCCCCCTTCCCCTTCTCCCCACCTTTTTCATTCTGGCAACTTCCCTCTTTCTTTCCACTCCTGAGGAAGGGTCTCGGCCCGAAACGTCAACTGTTTATTCCTCTGAGCTGTTCAGTTCCTTCAGCATTCAACAAGATCCAAAATTAGATGTTTTTAAGTTATCTCGGTTGAAGGAGTCATTGATGGCAACAGAAGTTTGTTGCTCTTCGCCTCCTTTAAGGTACTTTCTTGAGATTCTTTAAGCCATGTGAATGAGTAGCTAAGTTGTCTGTTTAATGCAGAAGTTTCCAACTGTTTTTATGCCATGGACCCCTACCATTGACCAAGGGGTCTGTGGACCCCAGGTTGCGAACCCCTGGTTTAATCAGAATCAGATTTAATATCACCGGCATATGCCATGAAATTTGTTAACTTTGTGGCAGCAGTACAATGCAATACAAGATAAATAAACAGAAACAGTTAAATTAAGTAGTTCAAAAAAAGAAATTTAAAAAGTAGTGAGGTAGTTTTCATGGGTTCAATGTCCATTTAGAAATAGGATGGCAGAGGGGAAGAAGCTCTTTTTGAATTGCTGAGTGTGTGCCTTAAGGCTTCTGTACCTCCTTCCTGATGGTAACTATGAGAAGGCACCGTGCCTTGAAGATGTCTTGGATGCTATGGAGCTGACTAATTTTATAACTCTCTGCAGCTTGCTACAATCCTGTGCAGTAGCGCCCCCCCACCCCCCTCATACCAGACAGTGATGCAGCTAGTCAGAATGCTCCCCACAGTATATATGTAAGAGTTTGAGTTTTTCAGGTGACAAACTAATCTCCTCAAACTACTAATCAAATAAAGCTGCTGTCTTGCCTTCCTTATAGCTGCATCGATATGTTAGGACCGTGTTAGATCCTCAGAGATACTGACACCCAGGAACTTGAAATTTCTCACTCTCTCCACTTCTGATCCCTCTATGAGGATTGGTTTGTGTTCACGCATCTTACCCTTTCTGAAATCTTTGGCCTTAGTGACATTGAGTGCCAGGTTGTTGCTGTGGACACTCCACCAGTTGGCATATCTTGCTCCTGTACACCCTCTCACTACTATATGAGATTCTGCCCACAGTAGTTGTATCATCAGCAAATTGATAAATAGTATTTGAGCTATGCCTAGCCACACAGCCATGGGTATAGAGAGAGTAAAGCAGTGGGCTAAGCACACACCCCTGAGGTGTGCTGGTGTTAATTGTCAGCGAGGTGGAGATGTTAATACCGATCTGCACAGATTGTGGTCTTCCGGTTAGACAGGCGAGGATCCAGTTGCAGAGGGAGTACAGAGGCTTTTCAATCAGGACTGTAGGAATAATGTCTCATCCTAAACAAATCCCCCAGAAACAAATACAGCATTTGCCGGGTAACCACCAAAAAATCAAGTCATTGGTTTGCTGTCACGGGATGCACGAACAGGAAAAGCTCAAAAACAAAATAATTAAAGCTAAGTCAGTACAGACACACAAATTAGAAGCAGGTATAGGCCCTGGTCTGTTGAATGTTACCATTATTTAGTAAGGTTATGATTGTTGTTAGCTGATCAATGCTGAATACACTACTGTTTAGTCAGTTTCCTTGAAGAGAGTAGACATATTTACCTTTACTGAATAATGTAAGAATATCTAACATATACACTGATATTGGGGGATCTGGAGTTGTTTCATTGACAAAGGGCCGGTCATGACAAGGAGGGTTCACATCTTCCTGTATCTGTCTGGTGCGGTGGGGCCACTGCACTGGATCAGAAAAAGCTGCAGAAGGTTGTAAACTCAGCCAGCTCCATCATGGGCACGAGCCTCTACAGCACTGAGGCCATCTTTAAAAGGTGATGCCTCAGAAAGGCGGCATCCATCATTAAGGACTCTTAGCATCTGGGATATGCACCGTCTGGAAGGAGATTATATGTTCTCCTTGTGACCATGAGGGCTTCCTCCGGGTGCTCCGGTTTCTTCCCACATTCTAAAGACGTACGGGTTCGTCGTTTAATTGGTCACGTGGATGTAATTGGGCTGTGTGGAGCACATTGGGCAGGAAAAGTCTGTTACTGTGCTGTATTAGCAAATCTAAAAAAAAATTCATAAAGCACGTGCACCTGAGCGACTTACCTGTCATTGTCAGGTATGTCATCGAAGTTTCCATACCCCGGCTCTGGAAGTGGACACCCCATGTGTTTATAAGCAGCTATCCTGGGGGCTGGTGGTGGAAATTTGTCTGGTTGTTCTCGATGTGCCTTCTCTGCCCAAAGGCGTATGTTCTCCTGATCGCAGACGTAGCATTCAAATCCATTCAAATAGTTGGGTTTGTTGATGTCGTTCACGCCCCATTCCCGCTTCTCCAGAGTTTCTAGCAGCAATGTGTTGGTGATGCCTCCTAGCTGTTTATACTCCAGATATTTCATGTACTCCTCGTCATTCTGATCCAGAAAATTGATGTAGTCTGCTAGGTCCTTTGGAGATTTGAAATCATCGATCAGAATTATAGAGTGGGAATTGGGCATCCAGTCCTGCACCACAGGGGAACCGCGGTATATTGGAACCACTCCCAAGTGCATGGGGCGCCACAGTTTCTCTGTCATGTAATCATCGCAGATTGCATTCTCCATAGCGAGGTGGAACTTGTACTTGCTAATAAAATCCATGAATTCTGAATCTTCTGTTGTTGCTGTCAGAGTGTCCACAAGCCGGTGACTGGGCAGCTCTTTGTTCTGCAGGCACTGGCCATAGGAGTCAATCTATGAGTGAAAGAGAGAATAAAATTAAATGCCAGTCAATGTGTGTCCTGGTAGAGGTTTCAAAGCAGCTGTTTACAATACTAGGCCAGAGATACAAAATCCTAGACAGATTTTTAGATTACTGTCATACACACCAGTTACTGTCCGTTACATCACAGCATTTAGGGCAGCAATGAAGGTCCTCCATCTCTGTCTGTCCTTGGTCATTTTCTCTATTGTACTCCAGGTGTGTTCAGGGTTCTTATCGTGCCAGTCACTACTTTCACTACTGTCAGTCACTCAAGTCCAGGGTGGAGATTCAGGAACACCATCGCATGCAAATATAGGATTCTGCATTGCTGTTTCTGTAATAATTTTGTTTTGATCAGGCAGGGTTGGTAGTCTTCAGCTGAACCCCACGCCTGGGGGACTGGTGCACAACTAAGCCTGGCCTCTATTCTTTCACCTGTTTGGCAGGGGTGACCCTACCAAGAATCAAAACACAAGGCCCTGGCTCCAGCCAACATAGCTCACTGGGTCACTCAGGCACGCAAGCCTCCAAACCCTGGGCAAGGTTGTGGTCCTCTTGGAGGAGATGCACCAAGAAGCAACTAAATTCCTTGTTCCTATGAAGTCACGGATTAAACAGTGTGCATGATAAATATAAATAAGCACACAAAACAGCAGATTGATGTAAAGAAGCTGAAATAGTACAAAAAATGCTAAGGTGGCAAAAGGAGATTAACTGAGAGGAACATAGAAAGCTACAGTACATTTCAGGCCCTTCGGCCCACAATGTTGTGCTGACCATGTAACCTACTCTAGAAACTGCCTAGAATTTCCCTACCGTATAGCCCTCTATTTTTCTAAGCTCCATGTACATAAGAGTCTCTTAAAAGATGCTATTGTATCTGCCTCTACCACCGTCGCTGGCAGTGCGTTCCATGCACCCACCACTCTGTGTGAAAAACTTACTTCTGACATCCCCTTTGTACCTACTTCCAAGCACCTTAAAATCATGCCCTCTCGTGTTAGCTATTTCAGCCCTGGGGAAAGCCTCTGGCTATCCACACAATCATTGCCTTGCATCATCTTGTACACCTCTATCAGGTCACCCCAAGGAGAAAAGGCCAAGTTCTCATAAGGCACACAGAGTTAAGAGTACAGGAACAAGGCAGCACCATTGAGAAGAGGGTGTACAACTGGTCATTGGTTTAGCAGTCTGACCAGGCAGGTTTTCGAGCTCCCGTGTCTTTTCGCAGAAGGTAGAAGATTGTAAAGGGATGTCCAGTGTGGCAGGTGAATCAGAGTCAGGTTTATTTTCACTGTCAGTGACATGTCAGGAAATTTATTGTTTTGCCACTGCAGTACAGTATGGTACACACATTAAAAACTATAAGCTACAATAAGAAATATGAAATACTAAATAAGTAGTGCAAAAAGAGAGCAAAACAGTGAGGTCACAAACAAGAGAGAACCTGCAGACGCTGGAAATCCAAACCAAAGACACACAAAATGCTGGAGGATCTCAGCAGGCCAGGCAGCATCCATGGAAAAAAGTGTAGTCAACGTTTTGGGCGGAAACCCTTTGGCAGGACTGGAGGAAAAGAAGATGAGCAGATTTAAAAGGTGGGGGCGGGAGAGAGAAACATAAGGTGATAGGTGGAACCGGGAGGGAGAGGGATGAAGTAAATAGCTGGGAAGTTGATTGGTGAAAGAGACACAGAGGGATCTGATAGATGGGAATGGACGGCCATGGAAGAAGGGGGGGGGGTGAAGAGGAGGAGAACCAGATGGAAAAATGGGATGGGAACTGGTGAAGGAGAGGGCAGGGGTGGGGGGGGGGCATTACCGGAAGTTCAAGAAGTCAATGTTCATGCCATCAGGTTGGAGGCTACCCAGACGGAATATAAGGTGTTGTTCCTCCAACCTGAGTGTGGCCTCATCGTGCCAGTAGAAGGGCCCATGGATTGACATATCAGAATGGGAATGGGAAGTGGAACTAAAAATAGTGAGGTAATGTTCGTGGATCATTCAGAAATCTGATTGAAATGTTGAGTGTGTGTCCTCAGACTCCTGCACCTCCACCCAGAAGGTAGCAATGAGGGGGTATGTAGTGGGTGATGGGAGTTCTTAACGATGGATACCATTTTCTTGAAGCATCACCTTTTGAAGATATCCATGGTGCTGGGGAGGGTTGTGCCGATGATGGAACAGTCAACACTTTTACCCTTAATGAAATTGCCAACATTGAAAATAAACTCTTAATGGGGGCGGGGGGGAAGGACGGGATAAAAAGAATGATGCTTATTTTTTTTCTGTAAGAAGTTAAGGTAATTTGAGCAAATGTGGCAATTTAAATGGCAGTAAAGTTTGTCACTGCAAAACAGCATGGTAACCAAAGCCTGTAATATGCATCATAGACTTAATTAGCTTGCCATTTTAGCAGGAAAGACATCCCATTGATGCAGCTAAGTCAGAACAATTAATTTTGGTCACTGTGGAAGCAACAAACAAGATTACTGTTAGTGTCTCGAACAAGGGTTCCAGCCCGGGGTCCACAGACCCCTCTGTTAATGGTAAGGCTCCAGGGCATAAAAACGATTGGGAACCCCTGATCTAGAAGTATGCTTGGATATTAACTCATTGTGATTCCTAACACAGCAATGAGAGAAGTGGTAGAAAACTGGGGCAGCCAATTTATACACAGCCAGCTCCCACAAATAGGAATATGTTAATCACTGGTGACATTCATTGAGAGTTAAACTTTGTCAAAGATGTCTTTAAAGTCGTGCCAGGAAATTTAAGCACATGGGGCTCATGAAAAAATGCACAGAATGTATCAGCATTGATACACTATCCATACTTTATTTAGAGATATAACACAATAACAGGCCCTTCCAGCCCAAAGAGCCTGCACTGCCCAACTATACCCATGTGATCAATTAACCTACTAACCCATATGTCTTTGGACTGTGGGAGGAAACCGGAGCACCCAGAGGAAACCTGCAGTCATGGGGAGAATGTACATACCCCTTACAGACAGCAGCTGGAATTGAACCCCGATCATTAGTAGTGCTGAAATAGCATTATCCTTGTGTGAGATTTAATTAATCATTCATGGAATCTGAATTTCAAATTAAATGCTATACTTTGTTGATAGCTTCAGTAAGGGAGCCAGTGTAATGAAGATTACTTGAAGCAGATTTAATCCAGTGTTAAATCCAATTCTGTGATATTACGGCCAGCTCTCACACTTTGCTTGTGGGTTTACACTGCAGAATCTTGTCATTATGACATACGCTGCCCCCTGCTGGAGAAGTGGAAGCTGTACTTCACAGAAATCCAAAGCAATCAATGGATTCCATTCATTCTCTTCTGATCCCCACTGTTTAAACATACTGGATTAGATGTCAATATTTTGAGTAAATATTCATTCATCTGCATAGAACATTATACTCTAATATGGACTGAGAAAGTAATACTGAACACCATCTAATTTTCTCTAACCTTCCTTCACATTTGACAACATAGTTGTCAAATTTGAGTCATGGATTAATAGAACACTTCAGCACAAAAACAAGCCCTTTGGCCCAGCTAGTCCATATCAAACTGCCTAGTTCTATCAACCTAACACATTTCAATTTTAATCTTGGACAGGATTCATCTTTTTGTCCAACTCTTGTTTCACATCAAATTTAAAACTCCACTCAACATTTATACAAAAGTTTGCCAGAAATTTCATCACATATAATCTCAGAGACAGAGCAGAATAAAAGCTGAGTATCTTGCCATAAATGACTTCTTTCTTGACAATGTATTGGTTTCTCCGAGGTCAGCCACCTTGTCGTGGTGGAACAAGTTAAGGAATGGTGCCATTTGGGGCTTAGCTCCTGGTAGTGTCACCTATGGTGGTAAGGGTCAAGGGGTAGGGTCCAGACCAAGACCGCAATGATGGAGCTTTTAGAGCAGCCTTTCTCAACCTTTTTGCTCCAGGGGAACCCTTGAAATAATTTGCAGGTCTCAGGGAATCCCTGCATAAAAATTATTATGGTATATCAGCGTGATCAGTAACCTGCAGAGATAATAATCCAAAAATAATTGTCAGTACCCTTTTGAGTAGAAAATGAATTTTTAGCCAACCTTCCTTGAAAAATAGTTAAGCTTAGCTTACCTTTCTTGAAATTAACCTTTCTTTCCCTTTGATAAATTTAAAAACTTATAAGGCAAACATAATACATTTGAGTCAAACTTGGGATAAGCACACATGGATTTCATCTTCAACTGAAATGAGAAAATTTCTACCCTTACTCTGATGTTCGTTAAACAAGAAAAAGCTTGCACACACATATATAAGTTGAAAATTGCAGCAAAATGTTAATTGCTTTCATATAAATGGCAGAATACTCTTCTTTCACATTAGTCTAGCACTTGTCCAGGAGCAGGTCAGTAAATCTCATCGAGTGCACAATCAGACTGCAGCTCACAAAGTTCTTCCTCTTCTCTCAAAGTCAAGTTCTCAGGCTGAGCAGAAGATTCAGAGAAAGGGTCACTCACCCAGTCACACATTTTGTTGGAAGGGCGGAAAAATACTGTTCAATTTTGCTCTGCAGTTCTTCCAGGTGGTTTTCAATGAGACCTGAGACTTACTGATATCCTTCCTCACTCTCAAGCTCAAGCAGCAGTGGAAACATTTCAAGATTTCCTTTTGCAAAATGATTTTTCCAAAGATTCAAAGCATTTTCTGCAGGACTTTGCAGAGACTTGTTCAACTGGTTCAAATAAGGAAAAATGTCTGTTAAGTAGGCTAGTTTCTGCAACCATTTTTCATCTTCAAAGCACTCAGCAAAATCTGGCCTACTATTTTCTTGGAAGTACTCCTGTAATTCACCTTTCAGCTCAATTGAAGATGGCGGCGCACCTGTGTGTGCGCAGTCCTCCGGTGAAAAATGATATCGTATCTGTTAAATAGGGGCCGTGGACAATTCTGATTTGATGGAGAATGGACGTGAAAGCACAGAGGAACATCTGGAGAAATTTCTGAAATGCCTGTTCGCTGCTGTCGTTACTGTGTGGTCGGGAATCTTTCGGAGGGTAGGCCTCAAAATCCCCGGCCTTGCCTGCTTTTGGCGACTGAGAAAGAGGTTGAATCACTCCGACAGAGATGGCGCTCAGTACTCGGTGTCGGAGAGCTGATCAGAGCTCGAAGTTTTCGGATGACTCAGAGTCGGATTATGGTTGGCATGGCAGGGAGAGTTTTTCTTCCTTCTCCCGCTTGCATGAGATGTGGGACATTTGAGAAACTTTGAACTTTACTGTGCTCACGGACTCCTTCATCAAGTTATGGTATTGTTGCACTGTTGTAACTATATGTTATAATTATGTGGTTTTTGTTAGTTTTTCAGTCTTGGTCTGTCCTGTGTTTTGTGATATCACACCGGAGGAAAAAATGTATCATTTCTTAATGCATGCATTACTAAATGACAATAAAAGAGACTACGTGTCTTCATAATCTAAAATTACCCTGTTGAGAACTCTTCCTCTGCGAAGCCACCAGATTTCTGTATGTAGCAGGAGATTGGTGTGTTTTTTGTCCAGGTTTTCACATAGTTTTTTAAACATTCTCCAATAAACTGGTCTTAAATTTAATAAATAACTTGCTTCCTGAGTCTATTTACTGACTGTGACTTTATTTTCAAAAGCTTTAATCTGTTTGCTTTGAGATTCCAATAGTCATTTAAAATAATCAGCACTTTCACATGTCATTTGGCTGGTGATTTGTAGTTAAGTGTCTTTTCAATTTTGCTGGAGCCATTGCTACATTTGTAAGTTGTTTGCCACAGATTAGGCACAATGGAATAGGCCAACTTGGATCACTAGTCCATGTAAAACCCACTGATAAGTAGCTTTCATTGTAAAGACAGACTTTTTTGAGTCTGTTGTTACACAAGTGTAGTGAAATGACTCAGAGGATTGTAATCTTCATCATTAACTTTATCAGAATTGTCCGTAGGCCTGGGCCTAGAATCCTTCTCTTCCATCTCACACCTCCTCTTCAAAATCTACCACACTGGACTGTCTTTAGAATGAAAATTATCCTCCAATTTTCTAGTACACTGGTAGTTTGTTCACTCCCATAAGTCAGTCAGCAGCACGCAAGGGGAAGTTGGAAGGGGTAATTCGGGAGGCAGAAGCTGACATCACTGCCCAGGTTTGGCGAGACCATTCGATGCTCAGAAAATGCATTATATGCTCCTCATCAGCCTACCATCCTTCCCTCCGTGCAATACCGTGCTCACCAATTATCAACAGCCTCCCCTATCTTGTGTCAAAAACTGAGAAGTGACTCAATCAAATAAACCCAGTCCTACTGCACACTGCCATACTGGGCTGAGATTGCTAACGTGGCTGCTTGGTAACTACCCACTTCTGTGAGTGCTAGCATTGTGCATTGCGCAAAGTTCAAAAAATGATGTTTATTTTTTAAAAATTGCAATGTCTCACAGAACCTCTAGCAATCTCTCATTGAACCCCAGTTAAAAAACCCTATTCTAGAGGATAATGACACATCATAACGCCAGTGAAAGCGGAGGAATGTTGCACCAGTGAAGGGTCCACAGTCGTTTTATTCCATGCCACTAGACCCTGACCCTGATTTGTCAAGGACTGTGTGGTGGCTGTCTGTCCATCAGCCTCCGCACGTTAAACAAAGTGACACACAGACATTCTCCATTAAGGGACTATCCCCTTGGGAGAACATCATACTAGACTCGAGTGATTGCAGGAGAGAAAGAGAGAGAGAGCCTACAATGCCTTTCACCAACTACATGCTAGGAATATGTTAGAATATTCTTCACCTATTTGAGTAGGTGCACCTCCAACAACTCAAGAAGCTTTACACAGACATGGCAGCCTGCTTCAATGACGTCCTATTCGCCACCTCCACCCTATGCATAGTGAATCCATGGTAGGTACTTGTCTCATCTACTTCAAAAGTGGACCACCAAGCTATGATCTACCACCAAGAACCATCGAAAGTGTCCTGAATAGTTACATCACCTGCTAGTACGGAAATTGCAAGGCATCTGACTGCAAGATCATACAAAGGATTGTGAAGACTGCTGGGAGGATTATCAGGATCTCTCATCCAAGATATTTATCAGGAGCGCTGTATAAGCAGGACCCTTAGCATTGCCAATGATCCCTCTCATCCATCCAATAATCTCTCTGACTCCCTACCGTCAGGAGGTACTGTAGCATTAGGACAAAGACTGTTAGGGTGGGGAACAGCTCCAAACCATGAGAATACTGAACTTCCTGCCACCACCCACATCTCATCAAATATGAAGCACCAGTAGAGTTATACCATTACTTTTTAACTTGTGTCATAAATACACCTTATGCAAAATGTCAATCTTCTGGAAAATATTTTATTATTATTTATTAGTTTATTTGTGGTAATATTACTTTATGAGTTGTGTGTGAGTTAAATGTACTATGTTGTGCACCTTGGTCCGGAGGAACATCGTTTTATTTGGCGGCATACATGTATATGGTTGAATGACAATAAACTTGAACTTTTAGGACAATAAGACCACCTGCAAGTTTCCCTCAAGTTGATTTGGAAATATGTATCTGTTCCCTGTCACTGTGACTAAAGCCTGGATCTCACATCCCAATGTTAGTATTAAAATGGCTCAAGGCAGCAACGACTGCTGCCTTCTCAATGGTAAATAGCTGTGGGTGTATAGGGTGTTCAGGGAAAGTGAAGAGGATTGTCATGTCCATTCCAGGGCAGTTCGCTCACCTTTGGTCCCTACCAGACACTCAGCACTCACTGTGGCTCCAAGTACAGTAGCTGTTTGTACGTGACAGCGGCCACAACCTGGTTCACGTTCGACAGGTGGGCTAAACCAGGTGAGGGCAGCTCGCAGCCTCATACTCCGGTGAGATAGGGACATGCCTGTCCTAGCAAGTGAAATCAGCTCTGGCGGACTGAGCGGATGAGATCTACAATGAGATCCAATGGCCAGGAAGGTGGTTCTGCAACACCATGTGGAGAGCGAAGGGCATGACAAGGCACTGGAAGTCATGGCCATCCACTGCAACCAAAGAAGACCCAAGTTTGTGACGACTATTCGCATCACTGGACAAGGACTTTCAAGGTGAAGAGAGTCGAATTGCTCCAGCGTAACGGCTTTGACACTTTAAAAACTCTCCTGCACGTTTCTAGTCGTCGTCCGATACGACCGACAGCCACCAATAAAACCTCAAAAATTAAAAAGGACCTTTTCCTTGGTGATGTTAAACCATCCTCATGAACATACAGAGCATTCTTTAATGTACATGCAGACCTTCTCAGTCAATAACCCCTGGGACTTGCCTCTGTAATTAACATGCACGCCTCTCCTGCCATTACCACAAGACCTCTCTCATTACCCTGTGGGACCTGCCCTAGTATTTAACATACAGGGCTTCACCTTGATTACCACATTGATTCAACCCTTGTAATTACCAAATAGATCCCTGTCCACATTCACATACAGAGCCCACCAATATAATTAACGCACAGACTCCTCCCCTAGGAGCTCCTCCATTGGTGAGGACGACCATGGATGCTGTGTCCTAGCTGTCTACATGATGCACAAGCCAGGAAAGCAAACTGTTTTCCTTCCACCACGCTTCCCCTACTCCCAAAGGAACGGCAGAGACCGATACAGTTGGGCAACAGCAGTGTCGCAGGAGTTCCCAGTCAGCATTGAACTCAACGTAGGACTGCCTTAGGGATTCCTGCTCTGGATTTTTCCTCTGGGTTTACTCCGGAAGCCTTCCCCATGAGTGGGTATAGCTGCAAGGCAACAAAGGTTTGAGATATGAATTTTCCTTCTCCTGGATGAGCCGCCAACCACGGCTGACAAGCCCCATCTGCCCGAAGCGACTGGTTTTAAGGTACCAGTAATCCGCCTTTGCCCTTTCTCCTGTCAGTAGAAATAGTTCTGCTGGGCTTAGTAGCTAAGCCACACGTGATGGCCAGGAGTTGGACTTGGTTGTCAGAGGCTATTTGAGACATATGCCATTGGGAGCATTTAACAGCTAGTGGGAACTTATCCCTACTACACCCCTGGCTATGACTACCTTAAGGAACCACCCTTCTTCTAATTAAAAGCAAAAAACAAGATTATTAGTGGTCCGTTGTGGAAAATGGACAGTCAGCATTTTGGGTTGAAACCCTTCATCTAGATATCTTTTTCTAAAATTTCGTAATAAAATAAATACAAAGGAAGAAAGGGTGCAAAAACAAACTCAACACTGTCAATACATACAGTAGTGTAAACTTTAAAGAAAAAAAAACAAACACACAGAGCATCCTGCACCACATGTGGCTCCCCGAGTTAACATCTCTTGTTCGAGGGTCTCCCCACCCAACTCAGCCCCTCCATGTATAGCAAAGGAAGCCTAGACTGTGGTCCTTCCTCACGTAGTCCCTGAGGTGTCTGTACCGAGCTTCAGAGCATCCCTCAGCACCTCTTGCTGCAGCCTGCACGAAGCAAGTCAGCAGCATTCCCTCACGGGCATCTCGCTGTGCTGGCAGACCAAATGATGCCCTTCACTGAGTTAACGCCATTCAGCAGCACTTAATGTCTGTCTCGATGTGTGTCCTGGGAACAGCCCATAGATCAGAGAGTCCTCTGTTACGCCGTAACCGAGCATGAACTGTGCCGTGGACCCTTGCATCCATGTCCACATCCTCTTCGCAAATCCAATCTGCAAGGAGGTGGGTGACCGTTTCTTCCCTACTGCAGACATCTTGAGGGGAGCATAAACCGAGTGATACACGTAGAAGCACTGACATGCATGTCACTTCCTCTATTAACTTGTTGCCCCCTCCTCTCATTAGCCTGATGACCCACCCCTGATTACCCTACATACCCCACTTCCACGAACAAAACCCACCTTCTGATTAGCCTGATCTGCCCCTCAAATTATCTTCTTCTTCTTCTAGCAAAGTTTAGTGGCAGGTGGCAGACCAACGTAAGGTGCATTACCGCCACCTACTGAGCATCATTCTTGTACACCAAATACTTAAGGTCTTCAATCGTCCCTTTCACATTTGCCTCACGACAACCTCACATAGTACTATCGACATTAAAATCTGCATACTATTAGCTAACAAACTTCTAGCCTGTAGATTTAAAAAAAATTAATCCCTTCTCTAACTGTTAGCTAGCAAACATCTAGCATTCTATTGTAAGAAAACAGAAAAAAACATTAACAACCCTTCTTTGAAGTCCGAACATTATTCACTCCTCCTTGCAAAGCATCTTTAATAACTTCTAGAGTTAAGTCTTTTTTCCTGCAGCTTTTAATATAATTTTATATTTTTCTGTCCTACTTTTAGTTTGTGTTGTACAACTTACATTTGCCAAGAAAGTGATAAACTTTAGTTTATCAACAATCACAGAATCATTTGTTTTACAGTCATGCACTTTACACACTGAACTTTAATCTGTCTGTATTCTGGATATTAATAGGTCCCATTGACACTGTCCTGTACATGACATGCCCATTTCCACTTGAACATGCTGCAGTTCCACAGCTTTCTTCTACAGTGTACAGGACACCCTGCATAAGGTGAGCTATGTTCCCCTCCACAGTTGCTACAATCCAGCATAATGCCTTCTCCTCAATTGTGATGATCATGTTCTTCACCACTTTTTACCCTTACGCAGCTGCTACATGACCAAAAGTCTGGCACAGAAAACATCTGAGGGGGCACACAGACTCGAACCATGTAACTCATCTAGCCTAAATTAACCCTATCTGGCAACCTTTTCCATCCAATTTAAACAACATCAATAAGTTACCTGACATGACAATTTGAATGCCAAACTGTTCAAAGTGGAACCAAAAGTTACAGAAGCCCTCCTGCAATCACTGTTTACTATAATCTGGGAACGGGGACAAGCACCCAAGCACTGGACAATGACAAAGCTATCGTTAGGATCCCTAAGAAAGGAGCCCTGTGATTGCAACAACTGGTGTGGGGGCCTCACACTTTTGTCAGTACCCAGCATGATTCTCACCAAAGTCGTTGCCCAATGGATTATAGATACTGTCAATATGAGCTTGAGGAAAGAGCAAGCTGGCTTCAGCAGACAAAGAGGCTGTGTTGACCAGATCTTCACTCTGCATAACACCATAGAACAGTGCAGAGTGGTGAATATTGTGAACTTTAAAAAGGCTTTTGATAGCATCTACAGGGAGAGCCTCTAACAAATTCTCAGATCATTCGGAATCCCTTCCAAAAGTGTCCAGCTTATCCACAGTTTCTATGCAGTTTCACCTGCACAGCTGGTGACTGCAATTTGAGCTTTGAAGTTGAGACAAGAGTCAGGCAAGGCTGTGTGAGGTCGGTGATATTATTTAACCTGGTGATTGACTGGGTTATGAGGCAAACAATGAAAGGTAAGCAGAGAGGCATTAGGTGGACTCTATTCTCTACTTTAGAGGATCTTGATTTTACAGACCCTCGATGTAGAGTCTCTTCCTCCCGTCAAGGCATATGGCGTCCACTTACCCAGCATCTGCCGATTCACCTATCTGGGCAGCATCATTCGACAGGATGGTAGGACCAAGGACAACATTCAGTGCAGACCCAGCAAAGCTGGAAACATCTTCAGATCAATGAGCAACATATGGGGATCAATCAAGTACAGCGCCCACACCAAGGTGAAGCTGTACCAGAGCTGTGTCCTGTCCACACTCTTGTACGATTCAAAATGCTGCCGTACGACAGAGAACTCCCTTGCCAAGCTGTCTTCATTCTATACCATTAGCCTCTGGAAGGTCTTCTGTATTTTCCGGCGAAGCAAGCTCTCCAACCATGCCCTACTCTTTGAGTGTCACCAAGAGGACATGGCCACAACTATCATGAGGAAACGTTAGAGTTGGATTGGGCATGTGATGAGAAGAGAGGCCAACTCCATCATCAAGGCAGCACTCATTCGACCTCTGAAACGTGGGAGACCAAAGACAATTTGGAACCGTACTGTAAAGGCAGAGATGAGGATACTGAACCAGACCTGGGCACAATAGAAAAGATGGCCAAAGACAGACACAGACAGAGGATCTTCACTGCTGCCCTAAACACCAGCAGTGTAACAGGCTTTTGACGATGATGATAAGCTATCTATTCTAACTCCACCGTGAAATGCTTTTAAACATTTAGCATCCACAACTTTTCCCATGACTAAATTATTTTTTAACTTGGTCCATGGATACATCTAGAGACACTGATGGAACAAAGAAGGTTAGTGAAGAATAATGAAGTGCAATACAGAGAGCTAGACAGACGGACCAGACAATTGTGCAATATTGCAAAGGGCGATAAAAAAAAACAGAATATATAAACTGTAAGTCTGAAAAAGTCCACAGTCCATAAATGCAATAGTCCCATCCATAAACACAGAAGAACGATAGCAACCTATGATATCACCAATACTCATCAAAAGAGAGGGACACCACACAAGGCAGTCAGCACTGAAACTCGCGTAATAAACAGACGGGAAAACCACGAGCTCCAATGCTGCACAGTAGATTGTTTCACGAGAATGGGCCCTTTTTCTTTTTTGTTTTCCTTACTAACCCTATAGTCAAATTAAGAATTATAAAGCTCAATCGTTTAATTGTATATTGTGTACTATTTGTTACTTCGTGCTACTGATTTGTAACAGGGTACACATCGCGCAGCATCCACCCAAACAAGATTTCCCAAGTTTGGCCGGGCCAGGGGCTGTCTTCCCCTAGATTAAGCCGGTAGCCGAACCTAGGGTTACACTTGCAAATTTATGTGGTCTATTTCTGACACCTCCCTCCTTTTCTCAATCTCCCCGTCTCAGTCTCCCGAGAGAGCTTATCTACTGATGTCTATTATAAACCCACTGACTCTCACAGCTACCTGGGCTATACTTCTTCCCACCTTGTTGCTTGTAAAAATGCCATCCCCTTCTCTCAACTCCTCATCTCTGCTGCATCTGCTCTCAGGATAAGGCTTTTCATTCCACAACTAAGGAGATGTCCTCCTTCTTCAAAGAAAGGGACTTTCCTTCCGCCACCATCAACAATGTCCTCACAACTCTTCCATTTCGTGCACATTGGCCCTCACCCCATAAGGGATAGGGGTTCTCTTATCCTCACCTACCATCCTATCAACTTCCACATCCAGCACAGAATTCGCCATAACTTCTGCCATTTCCAAAAGGACCTCACCACCGAGCACCTCACTTTCTGCTTTCTGCAGGAATCACTCCCTACACAACTCCCTTGTCCATTCGTCCCTCCCCACTGATCTCCCTCCAGGCACTTGTCCTTGCAAGTGGAACAAGTGCTACATCTGCCCCTACGCCTCCTCCCTCACTACAATTGAGGGCTCTAAACAGTCCTTCCGGGCGAGGCGACACTTCACCTGCGAGTCTGTTGGGGTCATTTACTGTGTTCAGTGCTCCCGGTGTGGCCTCCTGTATATCGGTGAGACCCAACATAGATTGGGAGACTGCTTCGCTAAGCATCTGCCCTCCCTCCATCAGAAAAAGAGGGATCTCCCAGTGGCCATCCATTTTAATTCTACTTCCCATTCCCATTCTATTATGTCAATCTATGGCATCCTCTACTGCTGCAATGAGGCCACACTCAGGTTTGAGGAGCAAACCTTATATTCCGTCTGGGTAGCCTCTAACCTGATGGCATGAGCATCGATTTCTCAAACTTCCAGTAATTGCCCCCCTCTTCCTTCACCATTCCCATTTTCCTCTCTCATCTCCTTACCTGCCCATCAACTCCCTCTGGTGCTACTCCCCTTTCCTTCCTTCCATGGTCTTCTGTCCTCTCCTATCAGATTCCCCCTCTACAGTCCTTTATCTCTTTCACCAATCGAATTCCCAACTCTTTACCTCCCCCTCCCCCATTTCCCCTCTCACCTTGTACTTTTTCTTCCTCTCTACCCACCTACTTACTCTGACTTCTCATCTTTCTTCTCCAATCTGATGAAGAGTCTTGGCCCAAAACATCACCTGTTTACTCTTTTCCCGACTTGTTGCCTGGCCTGCTGTGTTCCTCCAGCATTCTGTGTGTCGTTCAATATCATTTCTTGGTGTTACTTTCCTTCCTTCCACAGCTTTTACACCTAAAGCTTTCTCACATTGCTTACTATCTTTACAAAACACTGTGTGCCTCATCTCTTAAATGTTTTGCACTCACAATATCTCATAAGGATTTTTTCAGATCCTTCGTCTAATTGGTTTAATATCAGAAACCGGTCCACAATCAAAACTCAACAAAACCTTAAACTCAGCCTTCCACCTTTCATGTAAATCCCGTGTACTGCAGTCACCACTGGTTGATAAGCTACTACAATCTTAAATCAGTTTCCCAGAAACCCGCCATTTGCCTTCTTCCATACAACTCCTATCAACTCCTATCCAATACCACCTCCCATTCACTAGGTCCAACTTGTTCATTGCTTCCCGCCATCTCTACCCACTCTCCCTTCCTGTCTGAGAGCAGGCTCAGTCCTTTGCTCTACTCAACTGTTCCTGTCAAACTCATCTCCTGTGTCAGGCAAACCCCCCTCAAATGATCACACATGCCCCCTCCCCTTATTAACACAGCCCATTTTCTAACTGGCATATGCGAACCTGCCTCTAAAATTCACACTACCATCCCCAATCGCTCTGGGCATCCTCCTGTAATTAACATGCATGCCCGTCTCCTATTAACATAACACCCCTCTCGTTAGCCTATGGATCTGGCGCCTGTAATTAACATGCGTTCCTCTCTATTAATATCACCCCCTCATGGCTATGGGCTCCACCTCAGTAATTCACAGTAATTCATTAGTTATTAACACTGCACCTTAATCAGCCTGGGGCCCGCTGCTGTAATTAACATGTATGCTCCTCCCCTTTTATATATGATATAGAACTAATCATGGGAGATTTTAACTCCAAAGTTGGACAGGAAAGGGTTGATAACATCATTGGACCTTTTGGATTAGAGGCGAAAAATGAAAATGGAGAAAGGTTTGTCAGAAACAACCAAGTGATCACCAATACTTGGTATAAAAACCATCCACGTAGATTGTGTGCTTGGACTAACCCTGAAGGTAGAATAAGGAATCAAATAGATTTCATTCCCATCGATGAACACTTTAGAAATAATATCACAAATTCTAAAGCCTACCCAGGAGCAGACTGTGGTTCAGATCACCATCCAGTAATAGCTACCACTAAAACAAAATTATAGAAACTGAAACGTGGAAAAGAGGAAGAAGTATATGTTGGGAGAACTTAAAAATGATAGCTTACTTAAGCAACAATTCAAGACAGCTGTAGAAGAACACCTCAACGTAAACGAAGCAACACCTATTTGGGGAGGGAACACCTCGACTCAGACCATGAGAGGCCTGCGTCAGGCACTTTCATGCCCTACAAGGCACAGATTGGAAGTCTGTGTGGGGCGCCACTCCTCGCTCAGACTAGAGCAATGAGTGGTTAAGTGCCTTGCTCAAGGACACAAACATGCCGCCACAGCTGAGGCTCGAACTAGCGACCTTCAGATCACTAGACAAACGCCTTAACCACTTGGCCACGTGCCCAACACCTATATGGGACAGATTTAAATATGCTATACAGCAATCAGCAGAGGAGATAACCCCAGTACAAGAAATCCAACACACCAACAAGGGGTGGATAACCCAAGAAATTCTAGATCTGATGAAACAAAGAAGGTTAGTGAAGAATAATGAAGTGCAATACAGAGAGCTAGACAGACGGACCAGACAATTGTGCAATATTGCAAAGGAAGAATGGCTGAATCAAAAATGCAATGAAGTAGAAGGCCACATTAACAACAGCAAAGAAATGCACAAGAAAATTAAGGAAATTACTGGAATTAAGAAAACCTCCTCTACAGGATGCATAAGATCATCAGATGGATCCATACTAACAGATCCAGAGGAAGTATGTGAGAGTTGGATTCAGTATATAGAGCAGCTGTTTGAGGATAATAGAGGGGAACCCCCAGAAATTAAACGTCCTAATTTTGGCCCACCTATTACCAAAGAAGAAATAACTAAAATAATGAAAAGCATGAAACATGGTAAAGCCACTGGACCTGGTGAAATTTCAGTGGAAATGATACAAGCCCTAGAAGATCTGGGCATAGATATGCTTTTTGAACTGTTTAATGGCATATAGGAGTCTGGTATATTGCCTGACGATCTCTTGAAATCGGTATTTATTTACTCTGCCAAAAATTCCTGGAACTATTGACTGTGAAAATTATAGAACAATCAGTCTTATGAGTCACATAATAAAGATTTTGTTGAGAATTGTTCTAAGTTGAATCAAAAACAAGTTAAGCCCAGAAACTTCTAAACTGCAATATGGGTTTATTGAGGATAGAGGAACTAGGAATGCAATTTTCATACTACGAATGCTTTCGGAAAGGGCAATTGAATATCAAAATCATATCTTTTTATGTTTTATTGATTTCACTAAAGCATTTGACAAAGTGCAACATGAAAAATTATTTCAAATTCTCACTAAACTAAACATTGATGGAAGGGACCAATAACTGCTTCAAAATTTATATTGGAATCAAACAGCGGTGGTAAAAATTGATGATAATATAAGCAGTTGGACTAAAATTCAAAGAGGAGTTAGACAGGGATGCGTTGCCTCACCAGGATTATTTAATATCTATAGTGAAATGATTCTCAGAGAAATAGAAGACCTAGATGGGATAAAAATTGGAGGTGTTAACATCAACAATAAGATATGCAGACGATACCACCCTAATAGCAAGTGCTGCAGAAGACCTACAAATCCTCCTGGACAAAGTAGTACAAACAAGTGCAGATTCTGGTCTAACCGTCAACTGTAAAAAAAAAAGAAATGTATGGTAATATCAAAACAGCAGGATACTCCCAACTGCCAATCGTACATTGGTAACCAAGAGATTGAACAAAAGACCAGCTTTAATTACCTTGGTAGCTTTATATCACAAGATGCTAGAAGTACAGTAGAAATAAAAAGAAGAATTGCCATTGCCAAAACCAACTTCCAAAAAATGAAACCCATTTTTACCAACACACACATTTCTATGTCAACAAGTCTTAGGCTACTAAAATGTCACATCTGGTCAATCTTGCTGAATGCTTCCGAAACATGGACTATAACACCAGAACTCCAAAGAAACTTAGAAGCAACAGAAATGTGGTTTCTTAGAAGAATGCTGAAAATATCATATAGAGATAAGGTAACTAATGAGACAGTACTCCAACGTGCCCACATAAAAAGATCTTTAATGAGAACATTAAATGAGAGGAAACTTAAATTCCTGGGCCATGTCATCAGAAAGGGAGAAATAGAATGCCTTACATTACAAGGTTGTATGTCTGGGAAACGCGGTAGAGGAAGGCAAAGAATAAAATATATGGCCACTGTGAAAGAACTAACAGATCTAAGTGTGCGAGATATCATTGACGCTGCGAGGGATCATTCGATGTGGAGAGCCATGATTGCCCAAGCATGTAACGCGCAAGGCACATGAAGAAGCTCCTCCCCAAATAACATAAGCCTCCTCTCATTAGCCTATGAGCCCCTGCACCCAAAGTTAACATGCACACTCCTCCTCCATATTCAGCCAGGCCCACCTGTGCCTGTAAATAACATCCACTTCCACGTATTCAAGTAGACACGACGCCCGCCTCTTTAATTGCCATACATACCCTCTTCATCAGCCCACCACACTAATTACTATGCCTCCTCTCCTCCTCCTTCAGCCGAGCCAGCCCCTCTAATTACCATACACGCACCTCCTCCCCACCGAGCCCCGCCCCTCTAATTACCATACACGCACCTCCTCCCCACCGAGCCCCGCCCCTATAATTACCATACACACACCTCCTCCCCACCGAGCCCCGCCCCTATAATTACCATACACGCCCCTCCTCCCCGCCCCTCTAATCACCATACACGCCCCTCCTCCCCGCCCCTCTAATCACCATACACGCCCCTCCTCCCCGCCCCTCTAATCACCATACACGCCCCTCCTCCCCGCCCCTCTAATCACCATACACGCCCCTCCTCCCCGCCCCTCTAATCACCATACACGCCCCTCCTCCCCGCCCCTCTAATCACCATACACGCCCCTCCTCCCCGCCGAGCCCCGCCCACCTGCAGGTGCTCCATGAGGCGGCGGACGTAGCGGTCCCTGTCGGAGGCGACCTCGCAGTGGGATTGCAGGTAGAGGACAGGTGCGCGGCCTCGGCCTTTCTGGGCGAGCGGCAGTGGCGGTCTGAGCAGATAGTCGAGGCTGGGCAGCCACTGCAGGGCGAGCGGGTAGTCGGAGTGGCGGCGGAAGGTGGCCGTGTAGTTGAAGAGGCGGATGCCGGCGGCGTGCGACAGCAGGTAGTTGTTCATGGGCGACTCCTCGTGAAAGAGGGCCCAGGCCTGTCGGGCCGGCCGCGGTAGCGGCGCCTCGTACGCTCGGAAATCGGTGCCGTAGAAAATGAGAGCGTCGGCGGCGGGGGCGGCGCGGCGCCGGCTGGTGCTGAGGCAGGAGCCGGCGGCGCAATCGATGCGCTGGCGGCGGCGAGGGAAGTGAGGGAACAGCTGCTCGCTCCACCACACCAACAGCGGCATTTCGGCGTCCGAGCTCTCCGCGCCACTGTAACCGCTCCTCGCCGACCCGAACTCGAACTGGGAGAGCGCCGATGCCGGCTGGAACGGCTTGGCCTCCCGCTGGCCGCCCACTGGGGCCAGGAGCAGTATCAGGAGGAACAGCGGTAGCAGCCGGCGGCCCGCCATAGCGGCGGCTTGACCGCTCGCTTCCCGACGCTTAGCCTCTACCGCCTCCCGCATTTACGGCAGGAGGTCGGAGGGGGGCACTGATGGGTTGGTATGTCTTTACGGCAGGAAGTCGGAGGGTCTACTGATGGGTTGATTTGACTTTACGGCAGAAGGTCGGGGCTGCTGATGGGTTGGTGTTAACTGCTTAAAGGTTTTGACACATTTGAAGGAAGCTGAGCATTTCCTAGTCTCACATTTTAGAAGTATGTCGGAGTATAATGTCCACTGATGGCTGGTTCATTGTTTGAGAAGATGAGGAGGGAAGAAGAGTCCTCAGGAGCGATGGCATGATTGTTGGTGACTGTAGAAACCAATTCTGGTTCTGCAGACTCTGGCACAGTAGGGACATGGGAACAGCTGGAATGTGGGCGCTTGGGTAGCAGGATCCTTCCTGTGTCTCTTCTTCAGCAGTTGCTCTTCTGGATTCCTCAAAATTCTTGGCTGCGCTGTGGATCAGTGTTCTCCAGCAGTTTCTGTCACAAGACAACTGCTGCCACTCGTTGACCTTGATATTTGCCTGAGAGAGCTGCCACTTAAGTTGGGCTTTGTACCCCTTGCTCAAGGCACCACGATCTCTCTTGCCCTGAGAAAGTAACTTGAGCCTTCTCCAGGACCTCATTGTTGGAGACAAGACCCTGCCAGATGATGCCCATGATGGAGCGGATGCAGCGCTGATGGAAGCACTCGAACAACTGAATTTCCTTGTGGTACAAGACCCAGACTTTGGAGCTGTACAGCAGTGTTGTGACCTGCATTTTTGTGGACAAACACAGCTGGTGCTCTGCCACACGTTTCTGGAGGCGCCCACTGCTGGCTCTGGCAAGTCGATTGTCAACGCCCTTTACTACTGTAGCGTCTTTGGAGATGACGCTGCCCAATTCGGTGAACAGCACAGCCATGGTGAGAAGGTGGTCATCAATGGTGATCCGAGGTGGGCTGTAAATGCCACAAGGGGGCTTCGGATGGAGGATCATTGTTTTCTTCAGACTGACCGTTAACCCAAAAGCCCTTACAGCCTTAGCGAAATGAGTGACTGCAGTCTGTAGTGCATCATTTGTGTGAGAAGAGCACAGTCATCTGCATAGTACCTTGAGAATAGGCTCTTACATGGTCTTTGTTCGGGTGAGAAGGTGGCGGAGGTTGAAATTATTTTCATGAGTGCTCTTTGGGGTGGTCTCTTTTGCTTCCCATAGCATCATGGCAAAGAGTGTTGATGCCAAAGCACAGCCTTGTTTCACGCCGGTACTGACATCGAATGGGTCAGACAGCTCGCTGCTTTGTTTAACCTGACTGCTTTGGCTGTCATGGAGCTGCTGTAGGATGGTGAGGAATTTTGGGGGACAGCTGAACATCGACAGAATCTTCCAGAGACTTATCGCGGCTGACTGCATCAAAGCCAATGGCCAGGTTAATGAACACTGCGTACAGTCCCATGTTCTGTTCATGACACTTCTCTTGTATCTGATGCAGGATGAAGATCATGTTGGATGTGCCTCTGTTCACTCTGAATCACACAGACTGTCGGTGAGGTTGCCTTCGGCAATGGTAGGGGTGACTGGCCAAGAGAATTCTGGTGACGACCATCCTGATCGTGGACAGTAGGGTAATGCCTCTGTAGTTTGAGCAATGGAATTTCTCCCCTTTATTCTTACACAGGGAGACAATTACAGCATCATTTGGGATTGAACTTTTCTCCCAACAGAGTGTGAACAAATTTGAGAGTTTGCTCAGGAGAATGTCTCCGCCCATTTTGTACGCTTCTGTTGGGATCCCATTAATGCCTGGGGCTTTGTGGCATTTTTGCTTGGAAGTAGTGGCTTTGACCTCATACAAAGTTAGCTGGCCATCAAGCTTAAGCCTGATTGCGTGCTGGGGGATCATACCAATGGATGCTGCTTGTTCTTGATGATTATTCCCGAAAAGGCTCTCGTGGTGCTCTGTCCATCACCTCATGATGGCTTTCTATCAAGGAAGTCAACATACCTCAAAATCGCCTGCTGGAATGTACGCACATTGTAGGACTCCACAGAAGGTGACTGACGCCAAAGGTGCTCAGCACCTGTGGCTCGAGAACTAGCTTGACTGGATATTGACATCGCTGCTACAAGTAAAGTATATTTTGCAGATCAAGGATCTTTGATGAGCCTGGTGCAGGCTACACTCTCTTCTGGTCAGGCAGAAGGAGCAATGAGAGCAGACTCTCGGGTGGGCTTCATGATCAGAAGCACCATCTTCAATAAGCTTCAAAGCCTATTGGACACTTGGATTGATTTGTGTCCCTGTGACTCCTGCTGCAACACAACCAAAATGTGGTTGTAGGTGTCTATTCCCCCTCACTACAGGCAGACCATGCTGTCAAAGAGGCGTTCTATGGGGAGCTGAAATCCCTCCTATTGGAAACAAACAGGGCAGACAAGATCATCGTCCTAGGTGACTTCAAGGTATGCCTGGGGTCTCGGGTCATCATGGTGGCAGAAACTGCAATGACAACGGGTGGATGCTGCTGGAGTTCTGCACAGTATTAGGCCTGGTTATAACAAATACACTGTTTCAACAGAAAGCCAGGTTCAAGATGACCTGAAACACCGGTACCTACTGGACTACAACCTGTGCGCCAAAAAGATGTGTCGGATGTTCTACACACCAGACTGCTATACGGATCACAGACTGGTCAGGGCGGAAGTTAGACTGGCTATCAAGCCAGCAATAAGGAAAAGGGGACCATGGTTGAAAAGACTCCAGGTGGATAAGCTCTTTGGCCTCAGTGATGCATTCCAGATCAAGCTAAGGGAGAAGCTGGACAGCAAAGACACCCCAAGCGCAGACTCTGACACAGAAAAGAAATGGGAGCACGTGATGCTATCCAAGATGCGGCTGTCGAGGTAGTTGGGTACTCTTCAAGAAGAAACAAAGTCTGGTTTGATGAAAACAACATTGAAATCTGGAATCTGCTCCTGAAGAAACGCTCCCACCGTCAAGTGGTGCTGTCTAGACCCAATGCCTAAGTGGCCAAGGCAGAATACAGAGCTGCATGCAGCATCGTCCAAGCCAAACGGAGACAGATGCAAAACAATTGGTATTCTGCCCTAGCAGAAAGAATGCAGGACTATGCAGACACTGGTAACACTCGAGCCATGCATGGTCCGACTCGTATGCTCATCTGATGGGGTCCAGCCTGCTGACAGATGATGTCCAGTAAGCCTTCACTAACTGACCTGTATAAAACTCGTTAGCTCTACATTTGGAATTTACACAGTTCAAGACACTGAACAAGGGAGGTATTGGACGTGAAGAGAGGTATATTGTATCAGACTCAATGGCGTGTGAATACTAGGAGAAATCGTAGATCCTTCGATTGTTCTTGCCTTGCAGAGATGTAGAAAGAGACGAATGTCAAAAAAAGATAACAAAGCTATTCTCTGGGGCTGAGAAGCTAACATCAGGACTTAATGCGAGTTTGCAAGTTGCAGCAGGTTCTGGAAAGAGTCATAGAGCAGGGAAACAGGGCCTTTGGCTTAACTCTTGAATACTCACCAAAGTGCCTTCCTGAGCCAGTTCCATTTGCCTGCACTTGGCCCATCTCCTAAATGTTTCCCATTCATGTTCATGGAAGTTCATAAATTCTTGCTCACATCTCTGGGCTCCACAAGCGGTCCCAAAAGAAACTCTCCCTCTCTCTGGCTGCTTTATTTATGGAATTCCTTGAGATGCAACTAACCTTGTATTATGGCCTTTTTTTGCACCCCATTTGTTTTGTAAACACCCCCCTGTACTATTTTCCTATAGGGATTCTCCCACTGTGTTGCTTATGACTCTGCTTTTTTCTTCAACTCGACAACATCTTGTCACCTGGGGTTTCCTAACCTTGCCATCCTTGTCTTTCAGCCAAGACTCTGATCTCTCACCATCTCTTTCACTTGTTGCATGTTGTTTTACCCACATGTTGGATTCATTTCTGGTGTCCTCTGTTTGAAAGTTTGTATGTTCGTCCCGAGACTGCATTGGTTTCTTCCGGGTGCTCAGATTTCCTACCAAGGTCTAAAGATGTACTGGTTAGTAGATTAATTGGTCATCGTAAATCATTCTACCTAGAAGAGTTCCTCTTGCCTAGAGTCACTTTGTCATACTATCATTTCCTGTCAGAGTCACCACTATAGATACTCCTGCACCTAGTGTTACTTGTGTGTATATATAATCAGTTTCTGTATGTCAGCTAATCTGTGTGTATATATAGCCCCACTCAAGTTACTTCTGCATTGTTTTATAGAATTGCTTTTATATTTATTGTGTTCTTTATGTAACTTTCCCTAACCTCCACCCATTAACCCACCCCTCCACACCCCAATCACCTTTATCATTTCCAGTCAGTCACCTTATGTACAGACACTTCTGTGTCTAGCATCATCTTATGGACATATGTACATTGATTGTAAGCTATCTTATATATTTATATTTATTGTTTTTTATTATTATTGTGTTCGTTAACTCAGGGTTTTTTTGTGTTGCATCAGATCCAGAGTAGCAATTGCTCTGTTCTCCTTTTCATTTGTGTACTGATGAATGACAGTAAACAAGCTTGAGCCTTGATCTCCTGAACGTACTTTACAAATCCTTCCCCTTACACCAAGACATCCTGGTCAATATGGGGAGGCTAATAATTTGTCAATCAGCCTGTTATGATTCTGCTTCCACTGACTGCTTGGTGGAGGAGGGTGTGGTTGGAGGAGGCTAGAATATAAACCCAGCACACAGTGATCACCCCTTTTGTATTTGTAAGTTCTATCCATATGGATTTGTAGGAAGGGCTTTCCAAGCGATCCTGAGAGCTGCCATAATGTTCTGGAACACTGAGCCACTGGTCCTGCCTGTTAAAGTTCAAAGTACATCTATTATCGAAGTATATATGCATTATACTGTCTTGAGATTTGTCTTCTACCAGGCAGCCATGAAACAAAGAAACCCAAAAGAACCCATTAGAAAGATGGTCAAACACCCAATGTGCAGAGAAAAAGAAAGAAAAAAAAAACAAATGCAAGCAATCACTGTAAACAAAATAGCTTCTGAACTGAAGTCCACCAAGAGAATGCAAGACTGATAGTTCAGCTCAGAGCCGAGTAAACATCGTAGAGCAACGAACTGAACTGGCCCATCCCTCGCCTCTGGCATCAGGTTCCGTCACTTCAATAGGCTCTGTGGCCTGGAATCCGCCGCCTCGATTCAGCCTGGCACTTAAATTGATTGTCTCGGGATTTGCTCGTTCTCTGTGACGGCCCTGCTGCCTCACCTCGCTTTGGTTCTGCCACATCGAATTGCCTTCAAGTCCAAAGAGAAGTTAGACTATTGAAGGATGGCGCCTCCAGGGGTGTAGTCCTGTGGATGACCAATTTCAGGCCGGTGTTTCTTGCCGAGGCATCGTGGGAGATGGAACATTGGGATTTTGCTGCAACGGGTGTATGGAAAGGTAATGCGGCAGACTAACATCGTGACAGTCAGTCTCCCCTTTCACTGTGAAAATGGGTGATATCTCTCCGTGCTTGTGCCATGTCAAACTGTTGGGTAAACAGTGGTTTGTGTTGACTGCAGATCGTAGTCTCTCTTTCGGTGTTTTGTGTTGCATGAGGGGTGGTGGGCGCTGACACTTTTTGCTGAAGTGAAAGCTGCATGGAGAGTTGGGGTGGGAACTTGGTTGACATTCTGAATTTGACACCATTCCCCACTTGTGTCCCATCTCTTGCCAATCTGCCTGAAACCAAAGGTTAATAATATAGTCTTAAATGAAAACACTGCTCTTTTGTATTTCTTAAGGAAATGTGGAGAGTTTGATGAATTTCTAAAATGGGTTACAATTAACCAGGAGTCTTTGTAGGAGGGTAATTCCTCAAGGTTGTTATAGCAGCGGTGGTAGTGGGGATAAGTGAAAGCTTCCAATGGTGTGTATCTCGAGTAGCAGCTGACAACCAAGTCCAGCTCATGGCCTTAACGTGTGGCTTAGCTACTAAGCCTGGTGCACTGTTTCTCTGGACAGAAGAAGGGTCAAAGGTGGCTTACTGGTGCCTTAAAACCAGTTGCTTTGGGCAGACGGGGTTCGTTGGCAGCTCATCAAGGAGAAGGAAAACTGATCTCAAACCTCTGCGGCCTTGCAGCTATACCTACTCATGGGGAAGGCTTTAGGTGTAAACCCTGAGGGAAAAATCTGGAGCTGGTGTCCCACCGTTGAGTTCAACACTGAACGGCAACTCCTACAACTTTGGTGCTAAACCGTATCAGTCTCTGCTGTTCCTTTGGGTTGATCAGCTGCATGGAGAGAGGGAGCCTACTGTATGGGCAACTGCTTGTTCTCTATATCGTACTGTCCTGTCTTACATATCTATACAGCTTGGAGGCAACATTCTTGGTCGACCCTGACCCATTGGAGGCCTCGGGTGAGATGTATCTCAGGTTCCTATGGGAAGTGAGGGAGAAAGGTCAGGCAATGACTTAAGAAATGTGCTTGAAGGATGGTGCTCAAATATTTTGTGATCAGTCCACTAGAGGGTAGCATTGCAATGCAATACAGTACAGCCCCAAACATAGATGCAGCAGGGACTTCCACACAAGGAATTGAAAGCGGGTTGCAGGCCCTGGGGTTGTCTAACGAATATGAACCAGCCACCACTTTCTTCTCCCTCCTCTCACCCTCCCCCTCTTCTCCCTCCTCTCACCCTCCTAAAGTGGGGAGAAAAAAGTGTCAAGGTACTGGCAACAACAATAAAGGTTGCTGGTGAACGCAGCAGGCCAGGCAGCATCTCTAGGAAGAGGTACAGTCGACGTTTTGGGCCGAGACCCTTCGACAGGACTAACTGAAGGAAGAGCTAGTATGGGTTTCTTCCACCTATCATTTCCCAGCTTATATTATCCCCATTCTCCCCCTCCTTCACCTGAACTAGTTCACAAAGAGAACTCTGATAGGCCAATGGTTCACTGCTGCTCAGCGATAGAACATAATAAAAATCGTGTACAATTAAATATCAAAGAATAGTAGAAATACTGGAGTCATGATGATGATAAAAAGAATCGTGTCAAATATTTAAGAATAGAAATACTGGGGTCGTGATCACAAGGTTTATGATCATTGTTGTGAAATTTTGGTTTATAGCAATGGTACAGTGCAATACATAACTTGTAATAACATATATTAAAAAAATTCTACTCAGCCCTCCCCACACCTCTATCTATTACCCCATCACTGCACTGTAAGCACTTTATACATAACTTGTAATAACATATATTAAAAAAATTCTACTCAGCCCTCCCCACACCTCTATCTATTACCCCATCACTGCACTGTAGCACTTTAAACCACTTTTTATAAAGCTGTTTATATTGTAAATACATGCTGGTATTGATGTATTCACATTTTATTCCATATCTGTACTTTTTTAATATAATTTTTTGTTTATAGTTGTTGAATGTGATTTTTATTACACTTTGAGCCAGCCCACGACAGCAAATGACTAATACGTGCTCAGTACAATACTTGGCAGAAGCCTTGAGGATATGTATCATCTCTATCTTGGTGTGCCCAAGACTTTTGCACAATACTGTAGTGGTTTTATGTATTGCCCTGTATTGGTGCACCATTAAAAAAAGGATTTCATGACATACGTGAGTGATGATAAACCTGATTCTGATATGGGTCTGTATTGTGGACTGAGATTGGGAAGTGGGCTCGGAGAAGGGGAATCACAGTTGGGAAAAGGGGAAGGGAGAGGGATACACCAGAGAAACATTCTGTAATGATCAGTAAACCTATTGTTTAGAATCAAATGACCTTGTACGCTGTTTCAGGACTGGGTATGTCTGCACTTGCACCCCCCTCACCCACGGCACGCCTCTGCCACCTGTCCCACAACACTCCACCCTCATTTCTACACTATAATCATGAAAGGTCTTGCACATCTCTTTCCTTCACCTCCACAAATGCTCTGTCTCCATTTGTAAGGATGGAATTCCTCTAGTCCTCCCCTGAAACCTACCAACCTCAGTATTCAATAGATCATTCACAGTTTTAAGTAAATATATTATCAAAGTACGTATGTGTTAAAGCAAATGTGGATAATGCAGTCTCTCAAGCATCACACTAAACGGAAGGAAGTTCAAAGTAAATTTATTATCAAAATACATATGTCACCATCTACAATCCTGAGATTCATTTTCTTGTGGGTATTTACAGTAAAAACAACAGAATCAATGTAAGAGGGCATCAAGATGGACAAACAGCCAATGTGCATAAGACAATAAACTGCAATACAAAAAGAAAATAATAATTAAGCAATAAATATTGTGGGAACAGTTCAGTGATGGGGTGAATGAAGTTATCCGTTTTGGTTCAAGAGCCTGATGGGTGGGGAGTAATAACTTCCTGAATCTCCTTGCAGTTTGCACCACTTTCAATGAGACTCCATCAACGGTAACATCTACTTTTCCTCTAGTTTTAGTATT